>NC_091063.1:150614342-150932219 GCF_000393655.2 Nicotiana sylvestris
TGTCGTGGAAGTAGTGTCATGCCGATTTACTATTTTTTATCACCTGAATTTCAGATCTGGTTGTTTGGGCTTAATAAATTTGACAAGATCTGTGATTTTTCCGGCCTAGCCATTGTTCTCTCATTTCATATTATTTTGGCAACTTTGGTTATATAAAATTAGATCCGGTTGAATTTTAATTTTCCGGCGAGGTTTTCCATTTGAAATCTTGTTCGCGGTCCTGTGCGTTATTGAGTACTAAAGTCGTCAAACAATCCAGGTTCAAACTCATTCTTTTAAGGTTAGATTCTTTTCTTGTCTTTCTGTTCAGTTTTGCGTAGTAAATTTTGAAGAAATGAAGTTATATGGTACATGGTTGTTTGAAATTAAGAGTGTATTTGTTTAGTTGGATTTCATATTGCTTTCATGTTCTTTGTGATTGGCTTTAGAGATTACGGTGGGGTCATTAGCTAATATTAACTAGGCTTGATTAAAAGAACGATAGTTTACTAATAGTTTCAAATTGGTGGTTGTTGGATTTTATCGTTTAATTGCTGAATGGGCTGTGGGGGTTCGTTTGACTTAAAAAGCAAAATGACATTTGGACTCCTTAAGGCAAAAATTGTCATGGCAGAGAATTGGAAAAGTTATAAGAATTTGAGCTTCGGATTATTTTGTTAGTTCTTTATTTCGCTATACCCACTTGATCGCTAGGAGCATGCTTAGGCCAATTATGTTTGGATAGGCAAGCCTTAGGTTTTATTATTTCTTTCGAGACGAGGGGTCGTTCCTTTAGTTGAATATATCCGAGAATGCCCCGAGAAATTTGTATATATTTTTATCCGGGGTATGCCCCGAAGTATTTGTATTTGAAAGCCAGCGATGGAACATTTTGAGGAAGCATAGAATAGTATTTTTTGTTTTTACTTTATTTTTATTTTATTAGGTGGGGACGACCTCGAGCCTCTTGTGTGTTTATTTTCCGTTTTCTGTGTTTTCTACTTCAATTGAATATTTTAAAAGCCAAATTGATCGAGTACGCAACCGTACTAGTTACGAGACTTGGGGAGTGCCTAACATCTTCTCTCTGAGTCAAATGAACCCCCTTACCCGAATCTCTGGTGTGAACTTAGTTTTGGAGTCTAAAGTGTTTTAAAGGAAAATCATTTTAAAAATGATGACCTTGGAACACCGAAACAAATGTTAGGTGGAGATTCTTAGTTATCTCCTATTGTACGGTGTATATAGGTAAAATATTACGTTTTAGAGGTATATAACACATATTGAACACTCTTTATAGGAAAATTTTTTCACTTCTTTTAAATTTGAATACCCTTGAATAAATTTCTAGCTTCGAGATGCTTACTCCTATCTGGAACAAATAGAAAGGTTGTTTCCGATAGAACCCCGGCTCAAGGTACGCATAATAACAACAATCATTAAGTATATCGATATAGTTATTAAGAAAGTAGAGAAGATTCAATTGACAACTTGAAGAGTGTTCTTGTTAGGTGTTTGTCCAGATTTTCTTACCATAATTGGTTTTCCTATCTCATGAAGGAAATGACAACATATTTAACATAATTGAGTTTTCCTTTTCCTAAAAGGAAAATATAATTCTTCTATATATGGCTAGTCTATTTTCTTATAGGAAAAGGTTTGGAATTCTATAAATTGAAGATATGTACTTCTCATTCAGCAGCATCCATAATGTAGCCATATGGGGCTCGAGATTCGTGTTTAGGGGGAGAACTTTACGGGACAAGTGTTAGTATGTTACTTGAGGTTGCCTCCTCGTGAGGTTGTTCTCTTGATATTTTGTACTCTCTTTTTATTATAGTGGATTGCTCATTTCCGCCCGTGGACGTAGGTCAATTGACCGAACCATGTTAAATCTTTGTGTCTCTTTTGGTAGATTTCTCCTTTGTTATCTGATTTATCATTGTTCAAGATTTGCTTGACTAACTTCCACATGACACATAATTTTTGGGTCCTAACACTTCTAATAAATCTTTTGAGAATTAGATATTAACAATAATATCTAAGATTTAGTTAAAAATTAAGAGAGTTAGTAAAAAAAAATGATTTCGCTCATAATTGAAGGAAGTTATTTTCCTCCTTTTGATGGAAATATATAAAATGTTTTCTTTCATACCAAAGATCAACAAATAATTTTCTCGTGAAAAATATTTTTCTAGAAATCATTTTCCCTCAATACCAAACACGCCCAGATTGAAAGGTAAAATTTTCATGTGGCGCGCAGTTTTGTGTCACCCATTGTATTTATACTTACTTTTCAAAAAAAGTTTAGCTAATACCCAATTTTTGAATAACTTCAGATACATACATTTTTCTTTTCTTCTTTTTTATTATTTTCTTTTTCTTTGTGCTTAGAGTTTCTTCTTGTTCTTTTTCGTAGTCACAAAACGGGTTTGTTAAATTTTTGTTGTTTTGACAATTTGATGATTAACATTCGTTCTTTATAATATTTGAAAGTTATGTTTCAAATTAAAGCTTATTTGGAATGGATTTGGGTATTGAGTTGTGTATTGGATTATTAAAATTCGAAAACAAATTTATATTTTTGAACGTGAGATATGAAATTTGAAGTTGCATTCAATATATTGAACTAGTTAACATTCAAATTTCTGAAATGACATTTGAAAGATAAAATAACGTCAGATTTGATTTCTGAAGTTGCATTGAAGAGATTGAACTACTTCATATTCGAATTTCTTAAGTTACATCTGAAATATAAAAGAACTTCAGATTTAATTTCTGAAGTTGCATTGAAGAGATTGAACTGCTTCAGATCCGAGCAAGTACACTTTACAAAATTTTGTACAATACGGATATAACTTTAATGATGGCTTAAAAAATACATATTTATAAAAATGCCCCTGTTGAAAGTAATTGATTCGCTAATGGGCTTATGGTTATCTATATGCAAGAACGAATATGAGATCAAAACAGGCTGAAGCTGAAGCTTCCCACCCAAACAAAATTTGCAAGGGACACGTTAAGTCGACTGACCAAAACTAATTACATACGCTACTTATATATATTGCGGCTATTGTTTTTGGAGTGGTTAGTTTTCCTATTTACAGACGTGTATGCACAGAGAGAAATTCAAAAATAGTCAGATTTACAAGTGGTCATTCAAAATAGCCACAATTTCAAAAGTAATCGAAATTTAGCCACTTTTCATGTAAAGATAAATCTAAACAAAAATATTGTTCAAAATTCGGAAAAATACTCCAGTATAATATACTGGAGATTGGATTACCGGTGCTCCAATCTGCAGTATAATATGCTGGAACTTTCCGTGTGTTGGAGTTCCAGCATAATATGTTGGAAGTTCATACACAGGTGCACCGATCTCCAATATATTATGTTGGAAATTTTCGTGTTGCAGCAAAATAGTAGCTATTTTTCAATAACTTTGCAAAAGCTAGCTATTTTTAAATGACCAATCCAAAAACTGGCTAGCACATGTTATTTTTACGTATGCACTGGACATGGTCTTGTCGGCCCAATTAAGGTCTTCTGCAAATTGAGGGAGAAATTCAAAAATAGCCAGATTTACAACCGGTCGTTCAAAAATAGCCCAATTTCAAAAGTAATCGAAATTTAGCCACTTTACATGTAAAGATAAATATGTGCGAAAACACTGTTCAAAACCCGAAAAATACGCCAATATATTATACTGGAGTTCCAGCATAAGTATGCTTGAACTCCAGCATATTATACTGGAGTTCTAGGATAAGTATGCTGGAACTCCAGCATAATATGCTGGAGTTCTAGCATAAGTACACTAGAACTCCAGCATAATATACTGGACTTCCAGCAAGTATAATTGTCCAGTATAATATATTGGAGTTTGGAGCACCGGTGCTCCAGTCTCCAGTATATTATACTGGAGTCAGCAAAGTATACCGGTCCAGCATAATATGCTGGAGTTCATACACAGGTGCACCGAACTCCAGTATATTATGCTGAACCGATCTCTATTGCAGCAAAATAGTGGCTATTTTTCATTGACTTCATAAACCCTGACTATTTTTGAATGACCAGTCTGAAAACTGGATATATCGTGCTATTTTTACGCAAATTGAAGCACTATCTAGAAGGCCCAATGCATCATTTTGAGAAGAGATATGGTATTAGAAGAATTAACCAAAATAGCCGCCCACCCAACTATTTAAATTATAAATAGTCGGTTGAGGTATATATATATATATAATTTATGTATTATATGTGTATAATTATATATAATTAATAAATAATTTATATATATTGCTAGAAAAAGTAAACATTGAATATTGCCGGTTATTTGTGTAAAGATGAGACTGTCTTGTACTGAACAAGAAATGTATTTATGTGCCTTTTAAATAAACTTTTGTCATATAACTGCGCTTAGTTAATATGTATTCTTACCTCATTTGTAACCAATGCTTCTTAGCGTCAGACCGATTAGAGTTTGGTACAAATGTTAGATGTAGGTACCTTTTTTCTAGATTGTCACTTCGTAAGACATTCTTGTTAAGTTTTTATGAGACATCAAACATGCTATTTTTCTGTCTTAATTCAAACTTCAAATTCTTAATCTTTTTCAGAATATAATTTACATAAATAGAAATAAGATAAAAGTACTAAAAATTTGAATTTTCTTAAAATTGTATTTTTTTTAAAGAACAAATGAAAAATCATGGTTAAAGAAATAATTGTTTAACTCTTCAAATAGTACGCAATAATAATAGTGTCAATAAATGGAATTGAGAAAGTAACACATTTAGCTTTAAAGTTTGAACAATTTCAAATCTAGGCAACATTGGGTAACATGATTCAAAGATTTTGAGCTAGTTTGATTATAGATAGGTTAGAGTCCAAGAAATTGTTAGGACAAAAAAAAAGTCAGGTGTCAAGCGAAAGCTAGCAAAGCAAACCTTTAACGACGAAAAATCAGATAACAAAAGAGAAATTTACCAAAAGAGACACAAACATTTAACGTGGTTCGATCAACTGACCTACATTCACGGCGGAGATAAGCAATCCACTATATAAAAGAGAATACAAAATATCGAGAGAACAACCTCACAAAGAGGCAAACACAAGTGACACACTAACACTTGTCCCGTAAAGTTCTCCCCCTAAATACGACTTTCAAACCCCATATGGCTACATTGTGGATGCTACTGAACGAGAAGGAAGGATCCTCAATTTATAGAACTCCAAACATTTTCCTACAAGAAAAAGGACTAGCCAAATATGGGAGATTTGTAATTTTCTTCTACAAGAAGGAAAACCAAATTAAGGTAAACATGTTGCCCTTTCCTTCAACAAATAAGAAAACAAAATATGGTGAGAAAATTATGGCAAACACCTAACAGAAATGACTTGAAAAATGCTCGAAACCAGGAAACATATATGATTAATTATAATTTTAATAGAAGAAAATGACCATGGTAAATCTGTATGGACCGATATACTATATGTAATATTGTATCAGTCACTTAAAAAAAATTGTAATGTACCGATTTTTCATGGGAACTAAATAAAAATTGCATGGGATCCTCATTTTATTGCAACTAAATAAATTGTTGCAAAAGGAGTAAGCGAATAGTAATTACTTCCTTACTCGTTAATTTTCATTCCCTCTTGCAGTACGTCTATTAAATTTTTAGTTCTTGGACTAGCTTGTTTTGAATGTTAATTTGTAAGAATAAATAAAAACAAGTTACATAATGACAAATAAAAAGTTTTCTTGGCCAAAATAAAATGTGAAACCAAATCCAGACGAATTGTAACCTGTTTCTACTGATCATGCAAACCAATTAGCATTGTAATTCAGTAGGAGGATGCACGAGTTTCAGATATGACGACATAGTGTAGTTAATACTATTTATTGCATAAATTTAAATGTTATTACTTCATGAGTTTAATATATGAATATTTTATACGGTTTGGTTAATTATCCTACAATACAAATATTTTTTTATTAAAAAGACCTACAGTAACAAATAGCTATTCCTATTAAGTTTGATGATATTGAGAAGTATTGATGGTTAATTTAGCATACGATCACACATAAAATAAATAAAGAAGAAAAAATTATACAATAATTTAGGAGGCTCAGGAGAAGAAACAGTACATCAGATCCTAAGTACAGCTTCCATTAAATCCCAAGTGTTTCCCAAAATAACTTTGTCAATGAATCTCATAATGGGGATTCTCCACCTTCATTCCCCACTAACTACATAGAAAACTTTGCAACTATCCCATCACTATATCAAGCTCAGGTTCCCACTACCGTCGACCTTTCCCCTTAACATGCACCGGGCTCTACCCCTTACCACAATTACTCTGGCACTTCCTCCTAAAATTTCCATGCTCCACCAGCCAAAACAACCTCATACCCTGATCCGACATCTGCTCCTATTTTTGTAGCTCCTCCACCAGCTACTCTTCCTCGATCCTCTAGCGAGACTGTGTTCAAAGTCCCCGATGCCCAAGGAAAAAGACCCAAGAAAAGTTTTAGGGAGTTTTGGTTCAGATGGAACGAATAAGTTGTTCGGGCCAGTTCTCCGATTGATAGAAAAGATGTTGTTGAGTCTCGCCAACGATATGATCCAGTGGGCATTCCTGCTAAACGCTTTCAGCCTCAATACCGACCCCATGAATATCTTCGTACTCTAGATAATCTTCACCAATGCTACTTTCCTCCATAAAATCTCCGAAGTCATACCTCACCTCCGCAGTACTCTATTCACAATGCACCGCCATATGCTCCACACTCACAAAACCTGCAACGGCGTGCACCACCTCCACAAATGTTTTACCCACCTCTACAAGCATATCAACCCCTACCCGAAAGAGGTTCCAACCAAGGACGGAGTACAAAATGAGAAGGCAACAGCAAAGAGAAAAGTCTTTCACTCCAATCGGAGAATCCTACATAAGATTGTTTGAAAAGCTAAAACAGTCTGGCCTGATTGAGCCGCTCATTGGCTATACTCCGAACCCATATGCAAAAGGTTCTGATCCTACTGTAAGGTGCATGTACCACTCTAATGTCCAAGAGCATAACATTGAAGATTGTCGTGCTTTGAAAAGGGAGATAGAAAGAATGATTCAAGACGAGATAATTGTGGTCCAAGACTGTGACACCCAGAACATTGCACATAATTCTTTACTTGCACATGATGATGCGCACTTTTTGGGGAAGATGTGTGGTGACAGGGAGTGTGAGCATCCTTTTGGAAACTTGTTGACTGAAGTTAATGATATTAAAATTGGTGAAGGTCCCAGTAATTTTTGATGTGCAACCCAGTGGCTAAGATATCGAGCTTGGTAATTGGAAAGACACTCCTTTCTTGGCTAGCCAGGAAGGAGTTTTGGTGATTTATTTTATTGTCATTTTTGTTTATCCGGGTTATTTCAGGGTTGTAATCCAGACATTGTCTTGTGGTTCAAACTCTTCTTCTTTTTGCCTAGTTCGTTTTATTGTAGTAACTCGTCTAGTGTTATCTAGGATTGTTCCAGGGTTGTAACCCATGTCTATTTTGCTTGTTTTGTTCAAACCCTGTTCACTATCTGTCTAATGCAATCTCCTGCTTTCTGTTAGTTCTAGTTAGTTTTGTTTAGGTCATTTTTCCTTTTATAGTTCTTCTCATGTCGACTCTAGTGACATGACATGCACGCATAATTCTCAGTCTGATCTTGAAAGTTAGTCTAATCATGAAGCAATGGCACAGTTTTTTGAATATGATAAAAGGATGCGTTTGAGGAAACAATTAAAGATTCACGCATTCTGAGACGACCTAAAGTTTGAATTGAGTGAAACTGAGGCAGTAAGTCCGGAAAATCAAGAGGTTGATAAGAGCATACAACAAGAAAATGTATCTCAAGCAAATTGAGGTAAATCAGTCAGTGCTGAAATGCATTCTTCCACATCAAGATAAGGTTGAGTCAAGTCTGCTTCGAACTGGCCAGGGTCATTCATTGAGGTATTACCCATTGGTATTCTTTGTTTGTATTGATGTTATCAATAGTTACTATGTATGATTTGTTTGTTTATCTTCAATTGCATGTTTGTACTTGGCATTTTTGAGTTTGGTATGACGAAAGCATTTTATTTTACTACCCAAACACTTTTATCCTTTGCTACCCATTTTGAGTCCCAATTTTTTGTTTCATACCCCTCTTTTGGAATCAGAAATAGAGTAGGAACTAGAAAAGGAAAAGAAAAGAAAAAAAGGAAAGAAAAAAAAGGAAAAGAGAAAAAGAAAAAAAAAGAAAAAAGGAAAAAAAATGACAGGAAAAAAAAGGGAAAAGAGAAAAAGAAAAAAAAATAACTTTGTTTTTGAACTACGTTCGACCTCATTCTTGTCACCTCAAGATACGTAGGCAGCTTTACGGTTTGGTCACACCAAATAAAATATTTCATAGTCCCCCGAAGTCGAGAGTGGGGCAAATTTTCTTAGAAATCCCATAAAAAAAATCCCCAGACTCCAGAAATTGGAGCAGAAGTTTTAATTTTGGCAAAAGGCCTGATTCCAAAAGTTGTAATTTTGAACCCTTTTCATCTTAAATTATTTTGAATCTTCATGCTACCCTTTCTTTCCAACACTGTCCAAAAGCCTACATTACGGTCCAAAGAAAGACCTTCTGACCAATCTTTGAGGATGCCAAAGAAAGTAGGCGGTGAAAGTATGATCTTCCTGCATCATGGATAATACCTTTGTTCTCAGCACAATGAGAGAAAATAATAAAATGAGAGAGTCTTATCGGTGAAAACTCTTAGGGGCACCGTGAGGCGACGGTGTGTAGAGAAAAGAGCAAAATGAGAGAGTCTTGATGGTGAAAACCTTCAGGGCACTACAAGTCAACTGAGGATTGTGGATCAAATGGGACAATTGAAGCGCTGAAGCCCAGTTTCACAGCGAAGAGGTACAACAAGTTGAGTATTAGACTTTCTTGAGAGATTAGACCACTTAATCCAAAGGTGCATGTCATGGTCATTAGAGTTGGTATCCACATCTAATAAGTTTCAACTTCATAATTTTCTTGTTAAGTATCATCTCTTTCCCTTGTCCCTTATTTTGTTCCTCTCATTTTGTTTGTGTCCCTTCTTGAGTCTGTTTGGTCAGAACAAGTGAGAAATAACTTCAAAATTTGCTACCAGCTTTCCAATTACACAAAACAATTTGGCTAGCACATTAAAGTGGCATGAGTCAAGAAAAAGTGGTATGCGCATTGAGTTGGTAACAATCAACATGTTTTAAGATTCATGTAAAATGCAAGGGTTCGGTAAATGTCAATCCATGAGCAAAATGCAACAGATAGAGGATATTGGGAACGAATGGAGCATAGATGTTTTCTGTGATAAGGGTTGAAAGAAAATGGGCACTCGATAACAGTCGAGGTCGTCCAGGTTGAAATCAAATTATCTTGGCAGTGGCAAAAGCATACACTCAGCAATGATGCCACAAACTAACCACCACGTTTTCAAACTAACAAAATTTTATTCATCTAAAATAGGGGCAAGAAAATTTTTTAATCCACAGGGACCCTCCCATGAAGAAGGCAGGGCTTAAGGGCAAGAAAATCTGTTCAGAATCCTCCAAGAAGAGAGCATGGCTCAGGTAAGTTCATTCTCATCTTTTCAGGACCATCCTGGATAATGAGATTTAGTTTTAAGTTTTCAGGACCCCCTTGGATAATGGGACTTAATTTTAAGTTTTTAAGACCCTCCTGGATAATGGGATTTAGTTTTCAAGTTTTCAACACCCTCCTGGATAATGGGATTTAATTTTAAAAGTTCTCAGGACACTCCTGGATAATGGGAACTAGTTAGATTTCAAAACCTTCATAGATAACAAGATTTAACGTAAGTTCTACCTGTAGGAAATATAACTTAGCTTTAAAGTTGTCACTCTTAAGATGAGATTTAAGTTGAAGTTTTCAGGGCCCTCCTGGATAATGGGATTTAGCGTTTAAATTCTTAGAGCTCTGTAGGCAACATGATCCGATTAACACTCACAAATATGCCCAGAATCTAAACTGGGGCAGAAAAATTTCTTTTGTTTTGTCTGTTTTGTTGTAATGACAGGCGCCCACCTGGATAATAATGGAATACAATTCAAGTTTTTAGTAATCAGGCTCCCACCTGGATAACGAGGGAATACAATTTAAGTTGTTGGTAATAAGGCGCCCACCTGGATAACGAGGGAATACAATTCAAGTTTTTGGTAATCAGGCGCCCACCTGGATAATGAGCGAATATAATTCAAGTTTTTGGTAATCAGGCGCCCACCTAGATAACGAGGGAATACAATTCAAGTTGTTGGTATTCAGGCGCCTACCTGGATAACGAGGGAATACAATTCAAGTTTTGGGTAATCAAGCGCCCACCTGGATAACGAGGGAATACAATTCAAGTTGTTGGTAATCAGGCGCCCACCTGGATAACGAGGGAATACAATTCAAGTTTTGGGTAATCAGGTGCCCACCTGGATAATGAGGGAATACAATTTAATTTTTGGTAATCAGGCGCCCACCTGGATAACGAGGGAATACAATTCAAGTTTTGGTAATCAAGCACCCACCTGGATAACGAGGGAATACAAATTAAGTTTTGGTAATCAGGCTCCCACCTGGATAACGAGTGAATACGATTCAAGTTTTTGATAATCAGGCGCCCACCTGGATAACGAGGGAATACGATTTAAGTTGTTGGTAATCAGGTGCCCACCTGGATAACGAGGGAATACAATTCAAGTTTTTGGTAATCAGGCGTCCACCTGGATAATGAGCTAATACAATTCAAGTTTTTGGTAATCAGGCACCCACTGGATAACGGGGGAATACAATTCAAGTTGTTGGTAATCAGGCGCCCACCTGGATAACGAGGGAATACAATTCAAGTTTTGGGTAATCAGGCGCCTACCTGGATAACGAGGGAATACAATTCAAGTTGTTGGTAATCAGGCGCCCACCTTGATAACGAGGGAATACAATTCAAGTTTTGGGTAATCAGGTGCCCACTAGGATAATGAGGGAATACAATTTAATTTTTGGTAATCAGGCGCCCACCTGTAACGAGGGAATACAATTCAATTTTTTTGTAATCAGGCGCCCACCTAGATAACGAGGGAATACAATTCAAGTTTTGGTAATCAAGCACCCACCTGGATAACGAGGGAATACAATTTAAGTATTGGTAATCAGGCTCCCACCTGGATAACGAGTGAATACGATTCAAGTTTTTGGTAATCAGGCGATACATGGATAACGAGGGAATACAATTTAAGTTTTGGTAATCAGGCTCCCACCTGGATAACGAGTGAATACGATTCATGTTTTTGGTAATCAGGCGCCCACATGGATTACGAGAGAATACAATTCAAATTTTTGGTAATCAGGCGCCCACCTGGATAACGAGGGAATACAATTCAAATTTTGGTAATCAGGCACCTACCTGGATAACGAGGGAATACAATTTAAGTTTTGGTAATCTGGCTCCCACCTGGATAATGAGCGAATACAATTCATGTTTTTGGTAATAAGGCGCCCACCAGGATTATGAGGGAATACAATTCAAGTTGTTGGTAATCAGGCGCCCACTTGGATAATGAGGGAATACAATTCAAGTTTTGGTAATCATGCACCCACCTGGATAATGAGGGAATACAATTTAATTATTGGTAATCAGGCGCCCACCTGGATAACGAGGGAATACAATTCAAAATTTTGGTAATCAGGCGCCCACCTGGATAACGAGGGAATACAATTCAAGGTTTGGTAATCAGGCACCCACCTGGATAATGAGGGAATACAATGTAAGTTTTGGTAATCAGGCTCCCACCTGGATAACGAGTGAATACGATTCAAGTTTTTGGTAATCAGGCGCCCACCTGGGTAACGAGGGAATACGATTCAAGTTAAGTCATCGGCAGGCGCCCACCTAGAGAATGAGAGAATTCATTTCAGAGTTACTTTCAATTCGCAAATTCAAGAAGCATCAGGAGCCCGCCTGAAGAACAGGGTCCATTTTTTCAGTCTCATGTTGAAGATCAAGTAGAGATTCAAGGAAAATTCAAGACAAGAAGTAGATAGGATCTTGTATTTTTCTTTTACTTTGCTGTAATTTTTCCTTTTATTTTTTATGTGACGGCAGGAACCGTGGATCGGAACCTCGACGGCACTTCACTCGACTCTCCACCTCGGTACTACATCGTCCTTCTCACTTATGAACTACACGTGGACTGATTCCTTTATAGCCAAGGATATGTAGGCAGCTCAGATACCAGGGCTCGATCACATTCTCTTCCTTTCTCTTAGTTTTTGGTCTTTCTAAATAAGGGTCGGGTCAAAAAACCTGTCTAGTCATTCTTTGTTTGAAAATACTTCGTATATCTAGTCAAAGAGCGGCAGCTGTAGACATGTAATTTTTGACCCTCCCCGAGATTTTACACTTTTTAGCTTTTAGATATTTAGTTTAGGCCTAATATTGCTATTTTACCTAGTTTTAACTATTTTACTTTATTTTAAGAACAAAAATTGAAAATTACAAAAATAGTTCCTTATTTCTCTACTTAATTCACGTATTAGATATTTTTAGAACGATATGTTACTTTGAACCTATTTTTATTCTAATATAATCCATGAAAATACCAAAAATAGTTTGAACTTTAATTTTAATGTTATTCGAATGTTAATAGTTTATTAAAATCAATTAGTAAGAGTAATTTTATATCTTTTATAAGTATTCATATTTTCTTTAAAAAATTGAAATTTTAGATTTCTTAGCCCAATTTTTGTAGGAAACTATCTTGTTAACTCATACCCCATTTAGCATAATATACAAAAAAAAAACAAAACATTGGAAGAAAAACCCAAGACAACAAGGACAAAACCCTAGAAAGAAATCAAACCTTAGAGCTCCCTGACCTTTCCAGCCGCCCGCCAGCCTGCCGGAAAACACAGCTCCCCATCCATCGAGCAGCCACCCCTTCACACAACAACTCACAGCCTTGATCTCACAACACAAGCCACCATCGATAACCTCACTCCAAATGCCTACCACAACACCAGCGACCACCAGCCACTGGACCACACAAACTGCCGCCAGTTGTTGCTTCTTCGACCACCAAACGACCCCTTTTGCTTCATCATCTCGAAACTTCAACTTCCATCCGTGACCACCATGCCCTCACCAGCCACACGACCACCCTCCAACAACCAACCCCAACCAGCCGGTGTTTCACCATCCCCTAACGAATGAGCAGCAGCTGAATCACCAAAAAAGAGAAGAAGAAGAAAAATAGCCGTCGTTTAAACTCTAGCGAACTCCGACAGCCTTCGTCATTCAACGCCACTGCTGCTTCATTCATTTGCACATTGTTTGTTGTCGTGGAAGTAGTGTCGTGCCGATTTACTATTTTTTATCGCCTGAATATCAGATTTGGTCGTTTGGCCTTAATAAATTTGACAAGATGTGTGATTTTTCCGGCCTAGCCATTCTTCTCTCATTTCATATTATTTTGGCGACTTTGGTTATATAAAATTAGATCCGGTTGACTTTTAATTTTCCGGCGAGGTTTTCCGTTTGAAATCTTGTTCGCAGTCCTGTGCGTTATTGAGTACTAAAGCCGTCAAACAATCCAGGTTCAAACTCATTCTTTTAAGGTCAGATTCTTTTCTTGTCTTTCTGTTCAGTTTTGCGTAATAAATTTTGAAGAAATGAAGTTATATGGTACATGGGTGTTTGAAATTAAGAGTGTATTTGTTTAGTTGGATTTCATATTGCTTTCATGTTCTTTGTGATTGGCCTTAGAGATTACGATGGGGTCATTAGCTAATATTAACTAGGCTTGATTAAAAGAACGATAGTTTACTAATACTTTCAAATTGGTGGTTGTTGGATTTTATCGTTTAATTGCTGAATGGGCTATGGGGGTTCGTTTGACTTAAAAAGCAAAATGACATTTGGACTCCTTAAGGCAAAAAATGCCATGGCAGAGAATTGGAAAAGTTATAAGAATTTGAGCTTCGGATTATTTTGTTAGTTCTTTATTTCGCTATACCCGCTTGATCGCTAGGAGCATGCTTAGGCCAATTATGTTTGGATAAGCAAGCCTTAGGTTTTATTATTTCTTTGGATACTAGGGGTCGTTCCTTTAGTTGAATATATTCGGAAATGCCCCGAGAAATTTGTATGTATTTTTATCCGGGGTATGCCCCGAAGTATTTGTATTTGAAGGCCAACGATGGAACATTTTGAGGAAGCATAGAATAGTATTTTTGTTTTTACTTTATTTTTATTTTATTAGGTGGGACGACCTCGAGCCTCTTGTGCGTTTATTTTCCTTTTTCTGTGTTTTCTACCTCAATTGAATATTTTAAAAGTCAACTTGATCGAGTACGCAACCGTACTAGTTACGGGACTTGGGGAGTGCCTAACACCTTCTCCTCGAGTCAAATGAACCCCCTTACCTGAATCTCTGGTGTGGACTTAGTTTTGGAGTCTAAAGTGTTTTAAAGGAAAATCATTTTAAAAACGATGACCTGGCACATCGAAACAAATGTCAGGTGGCGACTCTTAGTTATCTCCTATTGTACTGTGTACATAGGTAAAATATTACGTTTTAGAGGTATATAACACATATTGAACACTCTTTATAGGAAATTTTTTTCACTTCTTTTAAATTTGAATACCCTTGAATAAATTTCCAGCTTCGACACGCTTACTCCTATCTGGAACAAATAGAAAGGTTTCCGATAAAACCTCGACTCAAGGTACGTATAATCACAACAATCATTAAGTATATCAATTTAGTTATTAAGAAAGTAGAGAAGATTCAATTGACAACTTGAAGAGTGTTCTTGTTAGGTGTTTGTCCAGATTTTCTTACCATAATTGGTTTTCCTATCTCATGAAGGAAATGACAACATATTTATCATAATTGAGTTTTTCTTCTCCTAAAAGGAAAATATAATTCTTCCATATTTGGCTAGTCTATTTTCTTATAGGAAAAGGTTTGGAGTTCTATAAATTGAAGATATGTACTTCTCATTCAGCAGCATCCATAATGTAGCCATATGAGGCTTGAGATTCATGTTTAGGGGGAGAACTTTACGGGACAAGTGTTAGTATGTCACTTGTATTTGCCTCCTCGTGAGGTTGTTCTCTTGATATTTTGTACTCTCTTTTTATTATAGTGGATTGCTCATCTTCGCCCGTGGACGTAGGTCAATTGACCGAACCATGTTAAATCTTTGTGTCTCTTTTGGTAGATTTCTCCTTTGTTGTCTGATTTATCATTGTTCAAGATTTGCTTGACTAACTTCCGCATGACACATAATTTTTTGGTCCTAACATTTCTAATAAATCTTTTGAGTATTAAATATTAACAATAATTTCTAAGATTTAGTTAAAAATTAAGAGAGTTAGTAAAAAAAATGATTTCGCTCATAACTGAAAGAAGTCATTTTCCTCCTTTTGATGAAAATATGTAAAATATTTTCTTTCATACCAAAGATCAACAAATAATTTTCTTGTGAAAAATATTTTTCTAGAAATCATTTTCCCTCAATACCAAACACGCCCAAATTGAAAGGTAAAATTTTCATGTGGCCCGCAGTTTTGTGTCACCCATTGTATTTATACTTCCTTTTCAAAAAAAGTTTAGCTAATACCCAATTTTTGAATAACTTCAGATACATACATTTTTCTCTTCTTCTTTTTTTATTATTTTCTTTTTCTTTGCGCTTAGAGTTTCTTCTTGTTCTTCTTCGTAGTCACAAAAGGGGTTGCTAAGTTTTTGTTGTTTTGACAATTTGATGATTAAGATTCGTTCTTTATAATATTTGAAAGTTATGTTTCAAACTAAAGCTTATTTGGAATGGATTTGGGCATTGAATCGTGTATTGGATTATTAAAATTCGAAAACAAGTTTATGTTTTAGAACGTGAGATATGAAATCTGAAGTTGCATTCAATAGATTGAACTAGTTAACATTCAAATTTCTGAAATGGCATTTGAAAGATAAAATAACTTTAGATTTGATTTCTGAAGTTGCATTGAAGAGATTGAACTACTTCATATTCGAATTTCTTAAGTTACATCTGAAATATAAAAGAACTTTAGATTTAATTTCTGAAGTTGCATTGAAGAGATTGAACTGCTTCAGATCCGAGCGCGTATACTTCACAAAATTTTGTACAATGCGGATATAACTTCAATGATGGCTTAAAAAATACGTATTTATATAAAACGCCCCTGTTGAAAGTAATTGATTCACTAATGGGCTTATGGTTATCTATATGCAAGAACGAATATGAGATCAAAATAGGCTAAAGCTGAAGCTTCCCACCCAAACAAAATTTGCAAGGGACACATTAAGTCGACCGACCAAAAATAATTACATACGTTACTTATATATATTGCGGCTATTGTTTTTGGAGTGATTAGTTTTCCTATTTACAGACATGTATGCACCGGGAGAAATTCAAAAATAGTCAGATTTACAAGTGGTCATTCAAAATAGCCACAATTTCAAAAGTAATCGAAATTTAGCCACTTTTCATGTAAAGATAAATCTAAACAAAAATATTGTTCAAAATTCGGAAAAATACTCCAGTATAATATACTGGAGATTGGATTATCGGTGCTCCAATCTGCAGTATAATATACTGGAACTTTCCGTGTGTTGGAGTTCCAGCATAATATGTTGGAAGTTCATACACAGGTGCACCGATCTCCAATATATTATGTTGGAAATTTTCGTGTTGCAGCAAAATAGTAGCTATTTTTCAATAACTTTGCAAAAGCTAGCTATTTTTAAATGACCAGTCCAAAAACTGGCTAGCACATGCTATTTTTACGTATGCACTGGACATGGTCTTGTCGGCCCAATTAAGGTCTTCTGCAAATTGAGGGAGAAATTCAAAAATAGCCAGATTTACAACCGGTTGTTCAAAAATAGCCCAATTTCAAAAGTAATCGAAATTTAGCCACTTTACATGTAAAGATAAATCTGTGCGAAAATACTGTTCAAAACCCGAAAAATACGCCAATATATTATACTGGAGTTCCAGCATAAGTATGCTTGAACTCCAGCATATTATACTGGAGCTCCAGCATAATATGATGGAGTTCCAGCATAAGTACACTAGAACTCCAGCATAATATACTGGAGTTCCAGCAAGTATAATTGTCCAGTATAATATACTGGAGTTTGGAGCACCGGTGCTCCAGTCTCCAGTATATTATACTGGAGTCAGCAAAGTATACCGGTCCAGCATAATATGCTGGAGTTCATACACAGGTGCACCGAACTCCAGTATATTATGCTGAACCGGTCTCTATTGCAGCAAAATAGTGGCTATTTTTCATTAACTTCGTAAACGCTGACTATTTTTGAATGACCAGTCTGAAAACTGGCTATACCGTGCTACTTTTACGCAAATTGAAGCAATATCCAGAAGGCCCAATGCATCATTTTGAGAAGAGATATGGTATTAGAAGAATTAACCAAAATAGCTGCCCACCCAACTATTTAAATTATAAATAGTCGGTTTAGGTATATATATAATTTATGTATTATATGCGTATAATTATATATAATTAATAAATAATTTATATATATTGCTAGAAAAAGTAAACAATGAATATTGCCGGTTATTTGTGTAAAGATGAGACTGTCTTATATTGAACAAGAAATGTATTTATGTGCCTTTTAAATAAACTTTTGTCATATAACTGCGCTTAGTTAATATGTATTCTTACCTCATTTGTAACCAATGCTTCTTAGCGTCAGACCGATTAGAGTTTGGTACAAACGTTAGATGTAGGTACCTTTTTTCTAGATTGTCACTTCGTAAGACATTCTTGTTAAGTTTTTATGAGACATCAAACATGTTATTTTTCTGTCTTAATTCAAACTTCAAATTCTTAATCTTTTTCAGAATATAATTTACATAAATAGAAATAAGATAAAAGTACTAAAAATTCGAATTTTCTTAAAATTGTATTTCTTTTAAAGAACAAATGAAAAATCATGGTTAAAGAAATAATTGTTTAGCTCTTCAAATAGTACGCAATAATAATAGTGTCAATAAATGGAATTGAGAAAGTAACACATTTAGCTTTAAAGTTTGAACAATTTCAAATCTAGGCACCATTGGGTAACATGATTCAAAGATTTTGAGCTAGTTTGATTATAGATAGGTTAGAGTCCAAGAAATTGTTAGGACCGAAAAAAGTCAGGTATCATGCGGAAGCTAGCAAAGCAAACCCTTAACGACGAAAAATCATACAACAAAAGAGAAATCTATCAAAAGAGACACAAACATTTAACGTGGTTCGATCAACTGACCTACATTCACGGCGGAGATAAGCAATCCACTATATAAAAGAGAATACAAAATATCGAGAGAACAACCTCACAAAGAGGCAAACACAAGTGACACACTAACACTTGTTCCGTAAAGTTCTCCCCCTAAATACGACTTTCAAACCCCATATGGCTACATTGTGGATGCTACTGAACGAGAAGGAAAGATCCTCAATTTATAGAACTTCAAACATTTTCCTACAAGAAAAAGGACTAGCCAAATATGGGAGATTTGTAATTTTCTTCTACAAGAAGGAAAACCCAATTAAGGTAAACATGTTGCCCTTTCCTTCAACAAATAAGAAAACAAAATATGGTTAGAAAATTATGGCAAACACCTAACAGAAATGACTTGAAAAATGCTCGAAACCAGGAAACATATATGATTAATTATAATTTTAATAGAAGAAAATGACCATATGTAAATCTGTATGGACCGATATACTATATGTAATATTGTATCAGTCACTTAAAAAAAATTGTAATATACCGATTTTTCCGCCTAAAATTCCGATATTAAAGCTCTTAAGTAATTTGCATGGGATCCCCATTTTATTGCAACTAAATAAATTGTTGCAAAAGGAGTAAGCGAATAGTAATTACTTCCTTACTCGTTAATTTTCATTCCCTCTTGCAGTACGTCTATTAAATTTTTAGTTCTTGGACTAGCTTGTTTTGAATGTTAATTTGTAAGAATAAATAAAAACAAGTTACATAATGACAAATAAAAAGTTTTCCTGGCCAAAATAAAATGTGAAACCAAATCCAGACGAATTGTAACCTGTTTCTACTGATCATGCAAACCAATTAGCATTGTAATTCAGTAGGAGGATGCACGAGTTTCAGATATGACGACATAGTGTAGTTAATACTATTTATTGCATAAATTTAAATGTTATTACTTCATGAGTTTAATATATGAATATTTTATACGGTTTGGTTAATTATCCTACAATACAAATATTTTTTTATTAAAAAGACCTACAGTAACAAATAGCTATTCCTATTAAGTTTGATGATATTGAGAAGTATTGATGGTTAATTTAGCATACGATCACACATAAAATAAATAAAGAAGAAAAAAGTATACAATAATTTAGAAGGTTAAGGAGAAGAAACAGTACATCAGATCCTAAGTACAGCCTCCATTAAATCCCAAGTGTTTCCCAAAATAACTTTGTCAATGAATCTCATAATGGGGATTCTCCACCTTCATTCCCCACTAACTACATAGAAAACTTTGCAACTATCCTGTCACTATATCAAGCTTAGGTTCCCACTACCGTCGACCTTTCCCCTTAACATGCACCGGGCTCTACCCCTTACCACAATTACTCTCGCACTTCCTCCTAAAATTTCCATGCTCCACCAGCCAAAACAACCTCATACCCTGATCCGACATCTGCTCCTATTTTCGTAGCTCCTCCACCAGCTACTCTTCTTCGATCCTCTAGCGAGACTGTGTTCAAAGTCCCCGATGCCCAAGGAAAAAGACCCAAGGAAAGTTTTAGGGAGTTTTGGTTCAGATGGAACGAATAAGTTGTTCGGGCCAGTTCTCCGATCGATAGAAAAGATGTTGCTGAGTCTCGCCAACGATATGATCCAGTGGGCATTCCTGCTAAACGCTTTCAGCCTCAATACCGACCCCATGAATATCTTCGTACTCTAGATAATCTTCACCAATGCTACTTTCCTCCATAAAATCTCCGAAGTCATACCTCACCTCCGCATTACTCTATTCACAATGCACCGCCATATGCTCCACACTCACAAAACCTGCAACGGCGTGCACCACCTCCACAAATGTCTTACCCACCTCTACAAGCATATCAACCCCTACCCGAAAGAGGTTCCAACCCAGGCCGGAGTACAAAATGAGAAGGCAACAGCAAAGAGAAAAGTCTTTCACTCCAATCGGAGAATCCTACATAAGATTGTTTGAAAAGCTAAAACAGTATGGCCTGATTGAGCCGCTCATTGGCTATACTCCGGACCCATATGCAAAAGGTTCTGATCCTACTGTAAGGTGCATGTACCACTCTAATGTCCAAGGGCATAACATTGAAGATTGTCGTGCTTTGAAAAGGGAGATAGAAAGAATGATTCAAGACGGGATAATTGTGGTCCAAGACTGTGACACCCAGAACATTGCACAGAATTCTTTACCTGCACATGATGATGCGCACTTTTTGGGGAAGATGTGTGGTGACAGGGAGTATGAGCATCCTTTTGGAAACTTGTTGACTGAAGTTAATGATATTAAAATTGGTGAAGGTCCCAGTAATTTTTGATGTGCAACCCAGTGGCTAAGATATCGAGCTTGGTAATTGGAAAGACACTCCTTTCTTGGCTAGCCAAGAAGGAGTTTTGGTGATTTATTTTATTGTCATTTCTGTTTATCCGGGTTATTTCAGGGTTGTAATCCAGACATTGTCTTGTGGTTCAAACTCTTCTTCTTTTTGCCTAGTTCGTTTTATTGTAGTAACTCGTCTAGTGTTATCTAGGATTGTTCCAGGGTTGTAACTCATGTCTATTTTGCTTGTTTTGTTCAAACCCTGTTCACTATCTGTCTAATGCAATCTCATGTTTTCTGTTAGTTCTAGTTAGTTTTGTTTAGGTCATTTTTCCTTTTATAGTTCTTCTCATGTCGACTCTAGCGACATGACATGCACGCATAATTCTCAGTATGATCTTGAAAGTTAGTCTAATCATGAAGCAATGGCACAGTTTTTTGAATATGATAAAAGGACGCGTTTGAGGAAACAATTAAAGATTCACGCATTCTGAGATGACCTAAAGTTTGAATTGAGTGAAACTGAGGCAGTAAGTCCGGAAAATCAAGAGGTTGATAAGAGCATACAACAAGAAAATGTATCTCAAGCAGTTTGAGGTAAATCAGTCAGTGCTGAAATGCATTCTTCCACATCAAGATAAGGTTGAGTCAAGTCTGTTTCGAACTGGCCAGGGTCATTCATTGAGGTATTACCCATTGGCACTCTTTGTTTGTATTGATGTTATCAATAGTTACTATGTGTGATTTGTTTGTTTATCTTCAATTGCATGTTTGTACTTGGCATTTTTGAGTTTGGTATGACAAAAGCATTTTATTTTGCTACCCAAACACTTTTATCCTTTGCTACCCATTTTGAGTCCCAATTTTTTGTTTCATACCCCTCTTTTGGAATCAGAAATAGAGTAGGAACTAGAAAAGGAAAAGAAAAGAAAAAAAGGAAAGAAAAAAAAGGAAAAGAGAAAAAGAAAAAAAAAAGAAAAATGGAAAAAAAATGACAGGAAAAAAAAGGGAAAAGAGAAAAAGAAAATAAAAACAACTTTGTTTTTGAACTACATTCGACCTGATTCTTGTCACCTCAAGATACGTAGGCAGCTTTACGGTTTGGTCACACCAAATAAAATATTTCATAGTCCCCCGAAGTCGAGAGTGGGGCAAATTTTCTTAGAAATCCCATAAAAAAAATCCCCAGACTCCAGAAATTGGAGCAGAAGTTTTAATTTTGGCAAAAGGCCTGATTCCAAAAGTTGTAATTTTGAACCCTTTTCATCTTAAATTATTTTGAATCTTCATGCTACCCTTTCTTTCCAACCCTGTCCAAAAGCCTACATTACGGTCCAAAGAAAGACCTTCTGACCAATCTTTGAGGATGCCAAAGAAAGTAGGCGGTGAAAGTATGATCTTCCTGCATCATGGATAATACCTTTGTTCTCAGCACAATGAGAGAAAATGATAAAATGAGAGAGTCTTATCGGTGAAAACTCTTAGGGGCACCGTGAGGCGACGGTGAGTTGAGAAAAGAGCAAAATGAGAGAGTCTTGATGGTGAAAACCTTCAGGGCACTACAAGTCAACTGAGGATTGTGGATCAAATGGGACAATTGAAGCACTGAAGCCCAATTTCACAGCGAAGAGGTACAACAAGTTGAATATTAGACTTGCTTGAGAGATTAGGCCACTTAATCCAAAGGTGCATGTCATGGTCATTAGAGTTGGTATCCACATCTGATAAGTTTCAACTTCATAATTTTCTTGTTAAGTATCATCTCTTTCCCTTGTCCCTTATTTTGTTCCTCTCATTTTGTTTGTGTCCCTTCTTGAGTCTGTTTGGTCAGAACAAGTGAGAAATAACTTCAAAATTTGCTACCAGCTTTCCAATTACACAAAACAATTTGGCTAGCACATTAAAGTGGCATGAGTTAGGAAAAAGTGGTATGCGCATTGAGTTGGTAACAATCAACATGTTTTAAGATTCATGTAAAATGCAAGGGTTCGGTAAATGTCAATCCATGAGCAAAATGCAACAGATAGAGGATATTGGGAACGAATGGAGCATAGATGTTTTCTGTGATAAGGGTTGAAAGAAAATGGGCACTCGATAACAGTCGAGGTCGTCCAGGTTGAAATCAAATTATCTTGGCAGTGGCAAAAGCATACACTCAGCAATGATGCCACAAACTAACCACCACGTTTTCAAACTAACAAAATTTTATTCATCTAAAATAGGGGCAAGAAAATTTGTTAATCCACAGGGACCCTCCCATGAAGAAGGCAGGGCTCAGGGGCAAGAAATTCTGTTCAGAATCCTCCAAGAAGAGAGCATGGCTCAGGTAAGTTCATTCTCATCTTTTTAGGACCATCCTGGATAATGGGATTTAGTTTTAAGTTTTCAGGACCCCCTTGGATAATGGAACTTAATTTTAAGTTTTTAAGACCCTCTTGGATAATGGGATTTAGTTTTCAAGTTTTCAGCACCCTCCTGGATAATGGGATTTAATTTTAAAAGTTCTCAGGACACTCCTGGATAATGGGAACTAGTTAGATTTCAAAACCTTCATAGATAACAAGATTTAACGTAAGTTCTACCTGTAGGAAATATAACTTAGCTTTAAAGTTGTCACTCTTAAGATGAGATTTAAGTTGAAGTTTTCAGGGCCCTCCTGGATAATGGGATTTAGCGTTTAAATTCTTAGAGCTCTGTAGGTAACATGATCCGATTAACACTCACAAATATGCCCAGAATCCAAACTGGGGCAGAAAAATTTCTTTTGTTTTGTCTGTTTTGTTGTAATGACAGGCGCCCACCTGGATAATAAGGGAATACAATTCAAGTTTTTAGTAATCAGGCGCCCACCTGGATAACGAGGGAATACAATTTAAGTTGTTGGTAATCAGGCGCCCACCTGGATAACGAGGGAATACAATTCAAGTTTTTGGTAATCAGGCGCCCACCTGGATAATGAGCGAATACAATTCAAGTTTTTGGTAATCAGGCGCCCACCTGGATAACGAGGGAATACAATTCAAGTTGTTGGTAATCAGGCGCCCACCTGGATAACGAGGGAATACAATTCAAGTTTTGGGTAATCAGGCGCCCACCTGGATAACGAGGGAATACAATTCAAGTTGTTGGTAATCAGGCGCCTACCTGGATAACGAGGGAATACAATTCAAGTTTTGGGTAATCAGGTGCCCACCTGGATAATGAGGGAATACAATTTAATTTTTGGTAATCAGGCACCCACCTGGATAACGAGGGAATACAATTCAAATTTTTGGTAATCAGGCGCCCACCTGGATAACGAGGGAATACAATTCAAGTTTTGGTAAACAGGCACCCACCTGGATAACGAGGGAATACAATTTAAGCTTTGGTAATCAGGCTCCCACCTGGATAACGAGTGAATACGATTCAAGTTTTTGGTAATCAGGCGCCCACCTGGATAACGAGGGAATACGATTCAAGTTGTTGGTAATCAGGCGCCCACCTGGATAACGAGGGAATACAATTCAAGTTTTTGGTAATCAGGCGCCCACCTGGATAATGAGCTAATACAATTCATGTTTTTGGTAATCAGGCGCTCACCTGGATAACGAGGGAATACAATTCAAGTTGTTGGTAATCAGGCCCCCACCTGGATAACGAGGGAATACAATTCAAGTTTTGGGTAATCAGGCGCCCACCTGGATAACGAGGGAATACAATTCAAGTTGTTGGTAATCAGGCGCCCACCTTGATAACGAGGGAATACAATTCAAGTTTTGGGTAATCAGGTGCCCACCAGGATAATGAGGGAATACAATTTAATTTTTGGTAATCAGGCGCCCACCTAGATAACGAGGAAATACAATTCAATTTTTTGGTAATCAGGCGCCCACCTAGGTAACGAGGGAATACAATTCAAGTTTTGGTAATCAGGCACCCACCTGGATAACGAGGGAATACAATTTAAGTTTTGGTAATTAGGCTCTCACCTGGATAACGAGTGAATACGATTCAAGTTTTTGGTAATCAGGCGACACCTGGATAACGAGGGAATACAATTTAAGTTTTGGTAATCAGGCTCCCACCTGGATAACGAGTGAATACGATTCATGTTTTTGGTAATCAGGCGCCCACCTGGATAACGAGGGAATACAATTCAAATTTTTGGTAATCAGACACCCACCTGGATAACGAGGGAATACAATTCAAATTTTGGTAATCAGGCACCCACCTGGATAACGAGGGAATACAATTTAAGTTTTGGTAATCTGGCTCCCACCTGGATAATGAGCGAATACAATTCATGTTTTTGGTAATCAGGCGCCCACCAGGATTATGAGGGAATACAATTCAAGTTGTTGGTAATCAGGCACCCACTTGGATAACTAGGGAATAAAATTCAAGTTTTGGTAATCAGGCACCCACCTGGATAATGAGGGAATACAATTTAATTTTTGGTAATCAGGTGCCCACCTGGATAACGAGGGAATACAATTCAAATTTTTGGTAATCAGGCGCCCACCTGGATAATGAGGGAATACAATTCAAGGTTTGGTAATCAGGCACCCACCTGGATAATGAGGGAATACAATTTAAGTTTTGGTAATCAGGCTCCCACCTGGATAACGAGTGAATACGATTCAAGTTTTTGGTAATCAGGCGCCCACCTGGGTAATGAGGGAATACGATTCAAGTTAAGTCATCGGCAGGCGCCCACCTAGAGAACGAGGGAATTCATTTCAGAGTTACTTTTAATTCGCAAATTCAAGAAGCATCAGGAGCTCGCCTGAAGAACATGGTCCATTTTTTCAGTCTCATGTTGAAGATCATGTAGAGATTCAAGGAAAATTCAAGACAAGAAGTAGATAGGATCTTGTATTTTTCTTTTACTTTGCTGTAATTTTTCCTTTTATTTTTTATGTGACGGCAGGAACCGTGGATCGGAACCTCGACGGCACTTCACTCGACTCTCCACCTCGGTACTACATCGTCCTTCTCACTTATAAACTACACGTGGACTGATTCCTTTATAGCCAAGGATATGTAGGCAGCTCAGATACCAGGGCTCGGTCACAATCTCTTCCTTTCTCTTAGTTTTTGGTCTTTCTAAATAAGGGTCGGGTCAAAAAACCTGTCTAGTCGTTCTTTGTTTGAAAATACTTCGTATATCTAGTCAAAGAGCGGCAGCTGTAGACATGTAATTTTTGACCCTCCCCGAGATTTTACACTTTTTAGCTTTTAGATATTTAGTTTAGGCCTAATATTGCTATTTTACCTAGTTTTAACTATTTTACTTTATTTTAAGAACAAAAATTGAAAATTACAAAAATAGTTCCTTATTTCTCTACTTAATTCACGTATTAGATATTTTAGAACGATATGTTACTTTGAACCTATTTCTATTCTAATATAATCCTTGAAAATACCAAAAATAGTTTGAACTTTAATTTTAATGTTATTCGAATGTTAATAGTTTATTAAAATCAATTAGTAAGAGTAATTTTATATCTTTTATAAGTATTCATATTTTCTTTAAAAAATTGAAATTTTAGCTTTCTTAGCCCAATTTTTGTAGGAAACTATCTTGTTAACCCATACCCCATTTAGCATAATATACAAAAAAAAAACTTGGAAGAAAAACCCAAGACAACAAGGACAAAACCCTAGAAAGAAATCAAACCTTAGAGCTCCCTGACCTTTCCAGCCGCCCGCCAGCCTGCCGGAAAACACAGCTCCCCATCCATCGGGCAACAACCCCCTCACACAACAACTCACAGCCTTGATCTCACAACACAAGCCACCATCGATAACCTCACTCCAAATGCCTACCACAACACCAGCGACCACCAGCCACTGGACCACACAAACTGCCGCCAGTTGTTGCTTCTTCGACCACCAAACGACCCCTTTTGCTTCATCATCTCGAAACTTCAACTTCCATCTGTGACCACCATGCCCTCACCAGCCACACGACCACCCTCCAACAACCAACCCCAACCAGCCGGTGTTTCGCCATCCCCTAACGAATGAGCAGCAGCTGAATCACCAAAAAAGAGAAGAAGAAGAAAAATAGTCGTCGTTTAAACTCTAGCGAACTCCGACAGCCTTCGTCATTCGACGCCACTGCTGCTTCATTCATTTGCACATTGTTTGTTGTCGTGGAAGTAGTGTCGTGCCGATTTACTATTTTTTATCGCCTGAATTTCAGATTTGGTCGTTTGGGCTTAATAAATTTGACAAGATGTGTGATTTTTCCGGCCTAGCCATTGTTCTCTCATTTCATATTATTTTGGCGACTTTGGTTATATAAAATTAGATCCGGTTGACTTTTAATTTTCCGGCGAGGTTTTCCGTTTGAAATCTTGTTTGCGGTCCTGTGCGTTATTGAGTACTAAAGCCGTCAAACAATCCAGGTTCAAACTCATTCTTTTAAGGTCAGATTCTTTTCTTGTCTTTCTGTTCAGTTTTGCGTAATAAATTTTGAAGAAATGAAGTTATATGGTACATGGGTGTTTGAAATTAAGAGTGTATTTGTTTAGTTGGATTTCATATTGCTTTCATGTTCTTTGTGATTGGCTTTAGAGATTACGATGGGGTCATTAGCTAATATTAACTAGGCTTGATTAAAAGAACGATAGTTTACTAATACTTTCAAATTGGTGGTTGTTGGATTTTATCGTTTAATTGCTGAAGGGCTATGGGGGTTCGTTTGACTTAAAAAGCAAAATGACATTTGGACTCCTTAAGGCAAAAAATGTCATGGCAGAGAATTGGAAAAGTTATAAGAATTTGAGCTTCGGATTATTTTGTTAGTTCTTTATTTCGCTATACCCGCTTGATCGCTAGGAGCATGCTTAGGCCAATTATGTTTGGATAGGCAATCCTTAGGTTTTATTATTTCTTTGGATACTAGGGGTCGTTCCTTTAGTTGAATATATTCAGAAATGCCCCGAGAAATTTGTATGTATTTTTATCCGGGGTATGCCCCGAAGTATTTGTATTTGAAGGCCAGCGATGGAATATTTTGAGGAAGCATAGAATAGTATTTTTGTTTTTACTTTATTTTTATTTTATTAGGTGGGACGACCTTGAGCCTCTTGTGCGTTTATTTTCCTTTTTCTGTGTTTTCTACCTCAATTGAATATTTTAAAAGTCAACTTGATCGAGTACGCAACCGTACTAGTTACGGGACTTGGGGAGTGCCTAACACCTTCTTCTCGAGTCAAATGAACCCCCTTACCTGAATCTCTGGTGTGGACTTAGTTTTGGAATCTAAAGTGTTTTAAAGGAAAATCATTTTAAAAACGATGACCTGGCACATCGAAACAAATGTCAGGTGGCGACTCTTAGTTATCTCCTATAATACTGTGTACATAAGTAAAATATTACGTTTTAGAGGTATATAACACATATTGAACACTCTTTATAGGAAATTTTTTTCACTTCTTTTAAATTTGAATACCCTTGAATAAATTTCCAGCTTCGACACGCTTACTCCTATTTGGAACAAATAGAAATGTTTCCGATAAAACCTCGGCTCAAGGTACGCATAATCACAACAATCATTAAGTATATCGATTTAGTTATTAAGAAAGTAGAGAAGATTCAATTGACATCTTGAAGAGTGTTCTTGTTAGGTGTTTGTCCAGATTTTCTTACCATAATTGGTTTTCCTATCTCATGAAGGAAATGACAATATATTTATCATAATTGAGTTTTTCTTTTCCTAAAAGGAAAATATAATTCTTCCATATTTGGCTAGTCTATTTTCTTATAGGAAAAGGTTTGGAGTTCTATAAATTGAAGATATGTACTTCTCATTCAGCAGCATCCATAATGTAGCCATATGAGGCTTGAGATTCATGTTTAGGGGGAGAACTTTACGGGACAAGTGTTAGTATGTCACTTGTGGTTGCCTCCTCGTGAGGTTGTTCTCTTGATATTTTGTACTCTCTTTTTATTATAGTGGATTGCTCATCTTCGCCCGTGGACGTAGGTCAATTGACCGAACCATATTAAATCTTTGTGTCTCTTTTGGTAGATTTCTCCTTTGTTGTCTGATTTATCATTGTTCAAGATTTGCTTGACTAACTTCCGCATGACACATAATTTTTTGGTCCTAACATTTCTAATAAATCTTTTGAATATTAAATATTAACAATAATTTCTAAGATTTAGTTAAAAATTAAGAGAGTTAGTAAAAAAAAAATGATTTCGCTCATAATTGAAGGAAGTCATTTTCCTCCTTTTGATGAAAATATGTAAAATGTTTTCTTTCATACCAAAGATCAACAAATAATTTTCTTGTGAAAAATATTTATCTAGAAATCATTTTCCCTCAATACCAAACATGCCCAAATTGAAAGGTAAAATTTTCATGTGGCCCACAGTTTTGTGTCACCCATTGTATTTATACTTCCTTTTCAAAAAAAGTTTAGCTAATACCCAATTTTTGAATAACTTCAGATACATACATTTTTCTCTTCTTCTTTTTTATTATTTTCTTTTTCTTTGCGCTTAGAGTTTCTTCTTGTTCTTCTTCGTAGTCACAAAAGGGGTTGCTAAGTTTTTGTTGTTTTGACAATTTGATGATTAAGATTCGTTCTTTATAATATTTGAAAGTTATGTTTCAAACTAAAGCTTATTTGGAATGGATTTGGGCATTGAATCGTGTATTGGATTATTAAAATTCGAAAACAAGTTTATGTTTTAGAACGTGAGATATGAAATCTGAAGTTGCATTCAATAGATTGAACTAGTTAACATTCAAATTTCTGAAATGGCATTTGAAAGATAAAATAACTTTAGATTTGATTTCTGAAGTTGCATTGAAGAGATTGAACTACTTCATATTCGAATTTCTTAAGTTACATCTGAAATATAAAAGAACTTTAGATTTAATTTCTGAAGTTGCATTGAAGAGATTAAACTGCTTCAGATCCGAGCACGTATACTTCACAAAATTTTGTACAATGCAGATATAACTTCAATTATGGCTTAAAAAATATGTATTTATATAAAACGCCCCTGTTGAAAGTAATTGATTCACTAATGGGCTTATGGTTATCTATATGCAAGAACGAATATGAGATCAAAACAGGCTGAAGCTGAAGCTTCCCACCCAAACAAAATTTGCAAGGGACACATTAAGTCGACCGACCAAAAATAATTACATACGTTACTTATATATATTGCGGCTATTGTTTTTGCAGTGATTAGTTTTCCTATTTACAGACGTGTATGTACCTCGAGAAATTCAAAAATAGTAAGATTTACAAGTGGTCATTCAAAATAGCCACAATTTCAAAAGTAATCGAAATTTAGCCACTTTTCATGTAAGGATAAATCTAAACAAAAATATTGTTCAAAATTCGGAAAAATACTCCAGTATAATATACTGGAGATTGGATTACCGGTGCTCCAATCTGCAGTATAATATACTGGAACTTTCCGTGTGTTGGAGTTCCAGCATAATATGTTGGAAGTTCATACACAGGTGCACCGATCTCCAATATATTATGTTGGAAATTTTCGTGTTGCAGCAAAATAGTAGCTATTTTTCAATAACTTTGCAAAAGCTAGCTATTTTTAAATGACCAGTCCAAAAACTGGCTAGCACATGCTATTTTTACGTATGCACTGGACATGGTCTTGTCGGCCCAATTAAGGTCTTCTGCAAATTGAGGGAGAAATTCAAAAATAGCCAGATTTACAACCGGTTGTTCAAAAATAGCCCAATTTCAAAAGTAATCGAAATTTAGCCACTTTACATGTAAAGATAAATCTGTGCGAAAATACTGTTCAAAACCCGAAAAATACGCCAATATATTATACTGGAGTTCCAGCATAAGTATGCTTGAACTCCAGCATATTATACTGGAGTTCCAGGATAAGTATGCTGGAACTCCAGCATATTATACTGGAGTTCCAGCATAAGTACACTAGAACTCCAGCATAATATACTGGACTTCCAGCAAGTATAATTGTCCAGCATAATATATTGGAGTTTGGAGCACCGGTGCTTCAGTCTTCAGTATATTATACTGGAGTCAGCAAAGTATATCGGTCCAGCATAATATGCTGGAGTTCATACACAGGTGCACCGAACTCCAGTATATTATGCTGAACTGGTCTCTATTGCAGCAAAATAGTGGCTATTTTTCATTGACTTCGTAAACGCTGACTATTTTTGAATGACCAGTCTGAAAACTGGCTATACCGTGCTACTTTTACGCAAATTGAAGCACTATCCAGAAGGCCCAATGCATCATTTTGAGAAGAGATATGGTATTAGAAGAATTAACCAAAATAGCTGCCCACCCAACTATTTAAATTATAAATAGTCGGTTGAGGTATATATATATATATATAATTTATGTATTATATGTGTATAATTATATATAATTAATAAATAATTTATATATATTGCTAGAAAAAGTAAACAATGAATATTGCCGGTTATTTGTGTAAAGATGAGACAGTCTTGTACTGAACAAGAAATGTATTTATGTGCCTTTTTATAAACTTTTGTCATATAACTGCGCTTAGTTAATATGTATTCTTACCTCATTTGTAACCAATGCTTCTTAGCGTCAGACCGATTAGAGTTTGGTACAAACGTTAGATGTAGGTACCTTTTTTCTAGATTGTCACTTCGTAAGACATTCTTGTTAAGTTTTTATGAGACATCAAACATGCTATTTTTCTGTCTTAATTCAAACTTCAAATTCTTAATCTTTTTCAGAATATAATTTACATAAATAGAAATAAGATAAAAGTACTAAAAATTCGAATTTTCTTAAAATTGTATTTTTTTTAAAGAACAAATGAAAAATCATGGTTAAAGAAATAATTGTTTAGCTCTTCAAATAGTACGCAATAATAATAGTGTCAATAAATGGAATTGACAAAGTAACACATTTAGCTTTAAAGTTTGAACAATTTCAAATCTAGGCACCATTGGGTAACATGATTCAAAGATTTTGAGCTAGTTTGATTATAGATAGGTTAGAGTCCAAGAAATTGTTAGGACCGAAAAAAGTCAGGTATCATGCGGAAGCTAGCAAAACAAACCCTTAACGACGAAAAATCATACAACAAAAGAGAAATCTATCAAAAGAGACACAAACATTTAACGTGGTTCGATCAACTGACCTACATCCACGGCGGAGATGAGCAATCCACTATATAAAAGAAAGTACAAAATATCAAGAGAACAACCTCACGAAGAGGCAAACACAAGTGACACACTAATACTTGTCCCGTAAAGTTCTCCCCCTAAATACGACTTTCAAACCCCATATGGCTACATTGTGGATGCTACTGAATGAGAAGGAAGGATCCTCAATTTATAGAACTTCAAACATTTTCCTACAAGAAAAATGACTAGCCAAATATGGGAGATTTGTAATTTTCTTCTACAAGAAGGAAAACCCTATTAAGGTAAACATGTTGCCCTTTCCTTCAACAAATAAGAAAACAAAATATGGTGAGAAAATTATGGCAAACACCTAACAGAAATGACTTGAAAAATGCTCGAAACCAGGAAACATATATGATTAATTATAATTTTAATAGAAGAAAATGACCATATGTAAATCTGTATGGACCGATATACTATATGTTATATTGTATCAGTCACTTAAAAAAAATTGTAATGTACCGATTTTTCCGCCTAAAATTCCGATATTAAAGCTCTTAAGTAATTTGCATGGGATCCCCATTTTATTGCAACTAAATAAATTGTTCCAAAAGGAGTGAGCGAATAGTAATTACTTCCTTACTCGTTAATCTTCATTCCCTCTTACAGTACGTCTATTAAATTTTTAGTTCTTGGACTAGCTCGTTTTGAATGTTAATTTGTAAGAATAAATAAAAACAAGTTACATAATGACAAATAAAAAGTTTTCTTGGCCAAAATAAAATGTGAAACCAAATCCAGACGAATTGTAACCTGTTTCTACTGATCATGCAAACCAATTAGCATTGTAATTCAGTAGGAGGATGCACGAGTTTCAGATATGACGACATAGTGTAGTTAATACTATTTATTGCATAAATTTAAATGTTATTACTTCATGAGTTTAATATATGAATATTTTAGACGGTTTGGTTAATTAACCTACAATACAAATATTTTCTTTTTAAAAAAGACCTCCAGTAACAAATAGCTATTCCTATTAAGTTTGATGATATTGAGAAGTATTGATGGTTAATTTAGCATACGGTCACACATAAAACAAATAAAGAGGAAAAAATTATACAATAATTTAGGAGGTTCAGGAGAAGAAACAGTACATCAGATCCTAAGTACATCCTCCATTAAATCCCAAGTGTTTCCCAAAATAACTTTGTCAATGGATCTCATAATGGGGAAAAACAAAAAAGAGAAATGTTGCATCAGGATAAACTAGATATTTTTAAATTCATCCCAATCAGTTGAAATTGATAAGAGAATAAGCAAACAAGGAAGAAGGAGAGAGTGCCGAACAGTTTTCTCTAATTATCAACTGAATAGAATGCTTAATCAATAAGTTGTACAAGGAATGGAATACTTAATCAATAAGTTATACAAGTATATTATATACTAACTCTAGCTGATATTATTAAGTTAAGGAACAAATGTCAACTAACTAATCCAGCTGTCAACTAAGGCACAATAGCCCATGTTACTAACTCCTCTACACCCCCCTCCCCCCTCCCCCCTCAAGCTAGAAGAAATGAAGATGCTCTTCATTCCTAGCTTGGACACCAAGTAAGAATTTTGCGCCTTAGTGAGATCTTTTAGTAAGCACATCAACTTGTTGCTTAGTAGAGGAAATGTATAGAGTAGCCACCAAACCTTGCTGCAACTTCTCGCGAATAAAGTGACAATCAATGTTGATATGTTTAGTTCACTCATGGAGAACATGATTAGCAGCTATTTGAATGGGAGACTTGCTATCACAAAATAGATCTATCCCTTAGCTAAGGAAATCACGGATCTTACAGTAACCATCTTCACCACGGGTGAGAATGTCTCTTGATAATCAATACCCTTCTTTTGGTTGTATCCCTTTGCCATTAATCATGCCTGGAATCTCTCAATTTCACAAGAGGCTTGATACTTTATTTTATATACCTATTTACACCCTATGGCCTTCTTACCTTTGGGAAGAGGCAACACTTCCCAAGTTTTATTGACCTCCAATACCTGTATTTCAGCTTTCATGGCATCTCTCCATATACTATCTTTAGCAGCATCATGATAATTTTTGGGTTCCACCTTAATGGAAGATTTGGCTATATAGCTTTGATAAGAGGTAGACAGACCAATATAGTACAACATAGAGGAAATAGGGTAAAGATAAATATTAGCAGTAGTGCGACCATTATCTGATCGGACAAAATCCTTAGGCAAAATAGGGGGCCTATTAGTTCTTTTTAATCTTCTCAAATCAGGAACTGGTATGTTTTCGTAGGCTGGTGCAATAGCTCCCTGGTCAACACTCGAAGATGATAGTGGTGGTTCATCTGCTGTTGTGATTGCATCTAACATCACCTCTCGATACTGTAGAGGTTCTTCTGTTGCTGTAACTATAGCCGGCAACGCTTCTTAAACATCTTGGGTATTCTGAACTGGAAGTAAATTAATGCTTCTGAACATGACAATGCATTTGCTGAATACCCGACACCATTTGAAAAAGAAATATATATTCATAAAACACAACATCCCTACTTACAAATATAGTTTTATTCTCCAAATCTAACAACGTGTACCCCTTTTGAGCAACGATATAACCCAGCATAACTGCCTTAGTGGCCCTTAGAGAAAATTTGTCTCTTCTAGTCAAGCTAGTAGCATACCACAGTCAACCAATGACCCTCATATGCGAAAGATTATGTGGCTTCCTGAATAAGGCCTTATATGGTGAAATATTTCCCAGAACTATGGAAGGTATCCTGTTAATCATATAAAAAGCAGCTTCGATACAAATACCCCAAAACTTGATAGGTAAATAACTCTGAAATCTGATAGCCCTGGCTGTTTCCAAAATATGCCTATGCCTCCTTTCCACTACTCCATTTTGTTATGGAGTATATGGACAAGAACTTTGATGTACTATACCAAATCTGTGGAACAACTTGGTGCAATGGTTATTAAAAAACTCTGTTCTATTGTCCGATCTAAATGACTTAACAGCTTTGCCAAATTGAGTGGAAACCATGACGATAAAATCCATAAGCACCGTAACAACATCATATATTAGATTCAATAAGAAAACCCAAGTGTATCTGTAAAAATCATCTACTTTAAGAAAATATCACATTCCATTAAAAGTGGGGAGCTTGTAAGGATCTCAAATATCCATGTGCAACAATTAAAAAGAGTATGTTGTTTGACTACTACTAATAGAAAATGGTGCTCTAGTTTGTCTAGCTAGTGGGCAAATAGCACGATTGTGTGATATAAAGCTAGACTTATTCCCAAATATGGAAATCTTCCTAAGTACTGGCATAGGTACATGACCTAGTCTCTTATGCCATAGTTTTGCAAATACTTCAGTTGTTTCAGCCAAAGACTTGATAAGACTCCTGACATTTTGTCATTTCCTCTATGACTTCACCACGTACAAGACATCCTCCTCTCTACCAGTCCCCTTCACCTTTCCAGTGAAGAGATCCTGAAAGAGAAAGAAATGAGAGAAAAATGTGACGCTGCCTCTCAAAATTTACAAGAAAGTCCCTAGACTTTGCACAATTACAAGAAGAACGAGGTACCAACGAGTCATACTCATCCCAAAAATCTTTCATTTTGGAAAAATAATCTGATATAGATGAGAGCCCATGAGTTAATGTAGCAATTTCCCTATGCAAGTTGTAAGCTCGTGAATCATTCACCTTATCGAAGCATTCTTCCAAATCCTTCCAAACAAGTGTTGTACTGGAACGAAATAAGATCCCAATGAGTAGATTTCAGTGCACGTTCCCCATTAGCCAGGAAAGCACAATAGCATTGCAACGATCCCAATCCATCGCGAGATCACTAGAATAATCAGCTCGAACAACAGAGCCATCAATAAAACCTAATATATTGCGTCCTGGAAGAGCTACCTTCATAGCTCAGCTCCAAATCGTGTATTTTCCATACCGACAAGCTCAATCCTAACTGATAGTGAACCAGGTGTATCGGACAGATACATGTATAATGGATGATGATGATGATCAATTATAGGAGAAGAATTTCTCGTAGTCAAAGAACTAGTACCTTTAGGACTCCCCATAATCGAAGCGTAGAAAGCGAAACATAGGAAAAAAGTAGGAATTGTCAATGAATCTCTCGAAATTTCAGTCAAGTAATCGATGAAAGAACCCTAGATTCACTCTGCTATGAATTGCCGATGAATCTCTCGAAATTTCAGTCAAGTAATCGGCAAAAGAACCTAGATTCACTCACTTCCTGTTTTCGCTCTGATACCATGTTAAATTCATCTCAATTAGTTGAAATTGATAAGAGAATAAACAAACAAGGAAGAAGGAGAGAGTGTCGAATATCTTTCTCTGATTATCAACTGAATTTAATGCTTAATCAAGAAGTTGTACAAGAAATAAAATGCTTAATTAATAAGTTGTACAAGTATATTATATACTAACTCTAGCTGCTATATTTAAGTTAAGGGATAACTGTCAATTAACTAATCCCAACTGTCAACTAAGGCACAGTAGTGTATGTTACTAACTCCTCTACATATATATTGCGAGGAAAGTGGATATTTTCCTTGGACCCTTTCACTCGAGAACCCAAACCAAAGGTTGCTTTCTATTTGTTTCATAATGCGGCAGTTCACTACATTCTATCAGTGCTAAACGTGTTTTAGATTGAACGTTGACTTATCTTATAGAGTAACAAATTATGCTCGAGCTAGGATTGTGCAACCCTATGAATTTGCTCCACGGTCACGTATTGATTGCGTACCTCGAATAATTTCAATGAAGTTCGGTCCTAAGCCTTTTTCTTCACTAGCCACACTCTCTGGTCTGGAATCTAGCGGTCCTCAACCTCCGCTACAAACATATCCTAGGTCGTATCATGAATATTTCAGGGTCACGTCGTAATTTGAATCCACCATAATTCAAGAGACAAAGTCAACAAATATCTAACCTGAAAAGTAGAACAATAATCTACTAAGTTTAAAATTTACTGATAGGCGATAACATTGAAATTCTTTACACTATCATTTCGTGTAATTTAAACTGTTATCATTCATATGATATGATTCTCTAAATACGTGAGTAGTATGCTTATACTACTATTTTACACATGTATATAGTTAAAATATGATAGTAGCATCTATTGCAGAAGGCTAGGGTCGCTCATCGTTGGAGGGCCTATTTTTATACTGCAATCAGAAAATCTCATGTCGTTTAATGTGTGAGGGGTCAGAAAAGGTTGAGGCTATGGTTTAAAGGATCTATAAGACTGATTTTCCCAACTTCTTACTAGTGTTTGTTTTTATTTGAAGGGACTGATTTTTCCCAACTTCTAATAGTTTCTTATTTTTATTTGAAAGGAGAAAAGAAAGGGGTAATCGTAATTGGGGGGACCTGCCCTTATTCATTTGCTGATCCCCATAAGATGTGTGCAGGCTTTCCTTTCCTTTCCTTGTACTGTATTTTCAATAGTAGTAGTAATAATTTCTCCAATGGAGAAAGGAGTTGGTGGGCTGATATGCTATTCCTTCGTCATTATTTGTGCGTGTCTATCTTTTTCTTTTTCCCTCTGTCACTACTACAGTATATAACACATGCAACTGTTGGACCCGTATAGCCCGTTTGGTTAAGTTGCAAAAATCAACTTATTTTAAAAAGTATTTTTATCAAAAGTATTTTTGGTGAGAAACAATTTGTGTTTGACTAATTAGTTTGAAAATCACTTCTAAACAACAATTAATATTTGACCAAACTTTAAAAAACTGCTTCTAAGTGTATTTTTTTCAAAAGTGTTTCTCAAAAAAGTGTTTTTAGAGAGAAATTACTTTTTTCTGCTTCTCCAAAACTGCTTATGCTTTTCCTCAAAAGCACTTTTTTTCCTTCCAAAAACTTGGCCAAACATCTCAATTTTTGGCTAAAAATACTTTTGGCAAAAAAAAAAAAAATTCTTGGCCAAAAAAAAGCTTGGTCAAACAGGCTATTAGTTTTGAGTCTTTTGACATATGATATTCCAAATTTATTAACCAAATTAATTTGAATTTGCATAAAATAAGTTTACCAAATTAATAAGTGTGCTTTTGTTTTGCAAAGGAGACATAGAGTCTGTGAAAGCACTGTATGCTAGTTTTCAAATGTTCTCTAAGGTTTCTAGGATGAAAGCAAATGTGGAAAAAAGTAGTGTATACGTTGGGGGAGTGAACCAGACATTGCAGCTTGATATATTGGATCATCTAGGTTTTTTAAAGGGTGAGATGTTTATAAGATACCTAGGGGTCCCTCTCAGTACAAAGAGGCTATCAATAACTCAGTGCAAGCCACTAATTGACAAGATAATTGGCAGGATTACTAGCTGTGGACTTCAAAGTTTTTGTCTTATGCAGGGAGATTACAACTTATTAAAAATGTTCTTTTCTCAATACAAACTTTTTGGTCTCAGATTTTTACATTACCTAGGAAGTTGATACAAATGATTGAGAGTGTGTGCAAAAGGTTCCTCTGGACAGGAGGTGTTGATGTATCATATAGGGCACTTATTGCCTGGGATAGAATCTGTATGCCAAAGGTAGCAGGGGGATGAACATTATGAACATCCAATTGTGGAACAAGGCAGCTGTGTGCAAATTGTTGTGAAACATATGCAATAAGAAGGATAAACTATGGGTAAAATGGATACATTGTTACTATGGAAGAAGAGCTAGTCTGTGGAAGAGCAAACCAATGCATGCGTCTTGGATTGTACAGAAGATACTAAAGGCTGCTGAATATCTGGAAGAAGTGGGGATACAAGAAGAAGAACTCAATCAGATGCAAGGCTTCACCATACAGAAGATGTACAAGAAGTTCTAGGGTGATTATCCAAAATGCTCATGGAGAAGATTAATTTGTAACAACTATGGAGCTCCTAGATGACTATTCATACTATACTTAAACTTACATGGGAGGCTATTAACAAGAGATAGAGTGGCAAAATGGAGTCAAATTGATGATCTATCGTGTCTATTGTGTGCAAGAGAACTAGAAAGTGCAGAACATTTGTTCTTTAAGTGTGGAGTAACATCACAAATCTGGGAAGCTTATTGGAATGACAAGGAATCCAAAGGAAAGCAAAAGAGTGGAATGAAGAAGTTCAATGGGTAGAGGTGCATGCAAAGGGGAAATCTGCAAATTCAAATCTGTATAGAATATGTTTGGCAGCATGCGTCTATCACATATGGAATGAGAGGAACTTGAGGATCTTTCAAGGGAAAGCTAGGCAAAATAAGGCCATCATACGGGTAATAGCACAGGAAATTCATAGTTGTGGTAATAAATATAAGAAGCTAGATAGCAAGCTACATGAGATGAAAGAGTATCCTAAAATTTGAGATAGTACTAGACTGCTTTACAGAGTTTCCTTTTATTTTTTTTGTCTGCAATTAGGAGAAACGGGAAAGTATAGGACTTAGGGCATGATGTCCAAGATCCTAATGAATGAGAATTGTAAAGATTATACTCGGTTCGTGAAATAAAAAAAAATTTACTTACCAAAAAAAGTGTACATAAGGCTGTATTGTGGTCCGGGCCGGGGCCAAATGGGCCTAAACGAGCCAGGCCAAATGGGCCTAGGCTTTAGGCGAGCCGGGCTGAGGCGGTCCCGGGCCAAACGGTCCGGGGCTTCACAGTCCCAATATGTGGATAAGGTTGTATTGTGGTCCGGGCCTGACCCAGGACCGCGGGCCAAACTGGCCGGTTCAAGCGGGCCGGGTCTCTAGTGCTGCATAAGCCCGTAGCGGGTCGGTCCAATCCAAATAGCCCGTGAACCCGGGATCATTAAGCCCGAGACCGGCAGGTGGGCCTGGGCCGGTTCAACCGGGCCAAACGGGCCCCAACGGCTATTTTTTTAATTTTAAAAATGACTAACGATCAAATTTTTAAAATCTAGTCGTTGGCCATCAAAATTCAATCGTTTGGCACTTTAAAAAATAGCCATTTTTTAAATATCATCGCAAGATTGACTATCGAAAAATTGAAAACAAGGGTTATCACTATCAAGAATAATAGGTAGAGGAGGACGGGTAACAGGTCTGCGTCGGGGAGCCGGGGGAAGAGTAGTAGCTTGGCTACTAGATTCACCAATTTTAGATTTTTCCTTACCCTTACCACCAAAAATTTTGTTAAAAGAAAATGCCATATTAATTATAATTATACTAAATAAAACTAACAAAACTATAATATTAAAACTTAAGAGTTGAAACGAGTTTACCGAATTGACGAACAACTTCTTGAAAATTGAATATCGTTGAAGACTTGAATACTTCAATTCACCGATTTCACAATTTTTCACGAAATTGCAATAATAAAGTAAGCAATTGTAGAAGAAAATTTGAGAGAGATTGATGAATTTGTGAGTAAAAATGAAAGAATGAGGGTATTTATAGTTGAGAATTGGGAAAAGTGTAATTATAAAAAGTTTGGGGGCCAAATGACTATTTTTAAAGTGCCAAACAGTTGAATTTTGATGGCCAAACGGCTAGATTTTAAAAATCTGACCGTTGGTCATTTTTAATTTTTTTTTTAAATATAGCCGTTGGGGGCCTGTTTGGCCCGATTGAACCGGCCCAGGCCCACCTGTCGGTCCCGGGCTATTTGGGTTGGACCGGCCCGCTACGGGCTTATGCATCACTAGAGACCAGACACGCTTGAACCGGCCCGGGCCTGGACCACGATACAGCCTCAAGTGTGCATTGATCTCAACTATTCCACCAAATCGTTGGTGGTAGATGGAATTAATTCATGTGTTACTTGATACAGGTGACTTCTATTTTTTCGCCAGATTATAATGTTGACCTCCGATTGAGTTTCAGACTCGCCTTGTCTGTGTTTGGAATGAAGATGGATGATCAGGCAATTTGTATGGACTTGTGGGTTGCATATTGTGTTTATTATACACTTTCTTAAAAATAATAGGCAATCATGAGACCCTTTCACAAACAAAAAAATTCAAATAAAACAAAAAATGTTTAAAACAATTATTCAAACACGTTTGTTTGTCGAAATACTTTTCCAAGTAACTGTTCCAAGTGCCACCTTGATATGATTGATATCCAAAGGGCAAAAGCCAAAGTGTGACGCCCCAACACGAAATCCAAATTGATGGAGAGCAGAGAGTACAAAGCTTGCGCAAATGAATTGTAGTATTTTCTAGCAAGTTCTGTACAATTATTATGTAAAAACTTAAAAGTATCCACAGTAAATTAATTTTTTTCCTAAAAAGGATAATACTATTATTATTATTTCAATTTATATTAATAATATGTTTGGTCAAGCTTTTACAATTAACTTATTTTAAAAAGTATTTTTCTCATAAATGTTTTTTAAAAAGTACTTTGGCGAGAAACAGATTGTGATAGTATTTTTTACCAGCAATTAGTGTTTGAACAAACTTAAGAATGTACTTTTAAGTATATTTTCTCAAAATTGATTTTCTAAAAAATACTTTTGAAAAGAAATTATTTTTTTCATCTTTTCAAAAACAGCTTCTCCTTCTACTTAATAAGACTCTTTTCCTTTGTAAAAGTTTGGTGAGACACTAGCCTCGGCTTTGAAAAAAAACTTTTGGCTAAAAAATAAAAATCTTTGGTCAAACAAGTTATAAAAAAGTAAATGCGTTGACCCATATTAAATATGAAATTCATAAAACCTACCACCAAAGATAATGGTGGAATATTAAATGTTTTTCCATTCATAATAAGATGTTTTAGATCTGAATTATGGGTATAAAATACCTTTTGATATGGTGGGTGTTCGGACATAAGAAAGTATAAAATTTCGGAAAAAAGTAAAAAAAATAATTCAAAAATAATATTTAAAAATTAAAATTGTGTTTGGACATAAATACAATTTGCAGTTGTTTTTAAATTTTTGTGAGTACTTAAAAAAGTTTTTGGAGTTTTTCAAATTCGGGAAAAATTTTGAAATTTAATTTCAAGTGAAATTTAAAAATTTTAAAGCCAAACATTGATGTTGAAAAAAATCGAAAAAAAAATTTTTATTTTTCTTTGGCGAAACGGGCCCATAGAGTGTTTAACCTCTCAAAATTAATTTTCAGCATTTTTGTCTGAATTAACGAAATTTTAAGATCATACTGAATAAATAGTAACCGAGGGTCTTCCGGAAATAGTCTTTCTATTCCTTCCAAGGTAGGGGTAATGTCTGCGTACACTCTAACCTCCTCTAATTTTATTGGTGAAATTTTACTGAATAGTTGTTGTTTCAGTGAATAAACAGTACTAGTAAGAAATTAAAGAAGTTGATGGACCCCAACACTATTGTTTGATTTCATTGTTTTACTAGGAAGGGGGAAAATAAAGTTGGATAGGAGAGGATAGAGGATGAAGAGATGCTTCAATTCCTAGCACTCTCTTTTCCTTTTCAGAAGGAGGGGACTGTGGGCTCAGCTTCAGTCAGACAGTGTACAGATAGATTAGAGGGGAAGATCTCCCTCAATTTTACAATTCCTTTGACTTGTCTACATCTTTCTTTCCTCCCTTTCCAAAATACCCTCCCTCTTTCCAATAACACCAAGATGCTACTATCTTATTTTATTGTAAATAAATTACATATTTCATTTTATATTTCAGTATTTGATTTCATTAATAATATACTTAAGGTTAAATTATGTCCAATATTTCTATATTTATAAGAGAATTTCAATTATGAGTAAGTTGAAATGTTAGATAGCAATATTCTTTTGTAGGTGCTCTAATAGGGTAATTAGAAACTTTGTATATATAGCAAAACCGTGCTTGATCTTATTAAGATTTTTAGTTTTGTAGACTGAGTGTATAAAAAATTTTATCCATTAATTTAAGTTGATTTACAATAATAACCTATTAAATTACACTAAGTACAACAACTTTACACTATCAATTATATAATTTAAGTTCTTTTACTAATTTAGAACTCAATAAATTAAATTGAATTGAACAAATATAAATCAACGTTATTGCAAAATGACTATATCTCAACTACTCAATATGTCTTTTATTTATTTTTACCATCAAAGAGTATGGTGAGATAAATGACATATTTAGATGCTTCTAACTTGAGCTTTGTGAACTAAAAAGATTTTTGGCAGATTGTTTTAATGTACGTATGCAGACCTTATAGGTATAAAAAAAAAATTGCTATTTTGAAAAGTGTAAAAGGGCAAGGGGTTGTGAATAAGGAGGAAAGGGAAGGGTGAAAGAAGAGAAAAAGGAAGTATGGGGGGATAAAGGTGAGTTGGTGCGTACTTTGGTGTAATCAGAAAAAAGGAGTAATAGGACAGTAGAAGGGCAGAGGGGGTAGGGAAGGGGAAAAAACAGATGTAACGTATCACTGACAAATGCATAGAGAAGAAGAGGCGGGGCTGGTGGCAGTCCAAGTCCCGTCCCTTTCACCCTTCGTCTCCTTGTGCCGTGAAACCCGGACTACAGTCCCTCTCACTCTCCCCCTTTTTTTAACCCCCACCCCCAACCACCACTCAAGTCACCCAACACCAGATTTTTAAATTTAAAAAAAAAAAAAAAGTACATAGTACACTATTTTTTGAAGAAGAGTTTTTGAGTTTCTACAAATTTATTTAACTCAGAGAAATCTGTTTTATGTCTCTACAAATGTAGTTTTTTTTTTCCAATTTCTCTTCATTTTGGGATCCTCATTAATTGAAATTTACAAATAATAATAACAATGAATCCAATGTATTCCCCATAAATGGGATCTTAAGAGGGTAAAGTATACGCAAATCTTATTCCTACCTTATAAAGGTAAGAATACTGTTTTTGATAATCCTTCGGCTCAAGGCACAGTGAAAATAAGGCAACAAATAGCAAACAATAGTAATAATAATACATTAAGGTAACGTGCACGAATGACACAACATGCAATAGTAAAGAATCACGAATAAAATAACATACAAATAGTCCTAGTACTACTGGTAAGCCTAGGATGAACACACTACTAATTGTCAACCGTCAAACCTAATTCTCGACCTCCACGTCTTTCTACCGTGGGTCATATCCTTAGTACGCTAGAGCAATGACGATTAATTGAAATTTATGATAGGTATATATGTTATTATAGTTATATGATACATATCACGGGAGATCGATAAAACGTATATTTTTATTTTTTTTTATTTTTGTGAACCTTTTTTGTATTTTTAGATCTTTTTAAAAATAATTTAATTTGATCTTTCTATTTTATTCCTTAATGATACACTCTTTTGGCCACAAAAATGTCATACTTTTAAATTAGTGATATTCAAACAGGGAAACATAAAATGAAATTGAGCACTAAGAAAATAACATAAGAAGTGATAAATAACACACATGAAATTATTCATAAATTTTTTTCTATTCAAATTAAAATATTTAATAATTTTGTACCATTTTCTCTCGTATATGGTCATGTGGTATTTTGCAACGACTGCGAAAATACAATAGCAATATTTTAAAGGAAAACACAATAGCAATAGTTTAAATGAAAACAAAATAGGAGTGATCTTTTTAGTCACACTTTTTAATATTCGAACGAGAATAATTCAATAGTCACTAGATCACAAATTAAATTATATGTAATAGTTACCACAGGCGAGTTATGTCCAATTAATATAAAAAATTTATTTAAAACTAAGTTTTGAAATTATATATTCCTCTTTTTGGAAATATTCCGAAATAAATCCTTTTGGAAATATATTAGCATCTGGTCCCAAGGCTAGTTGTCATTTCAATCCTCGGAAGTCACGTAGCTAATGATGACCAGAGATACATAATACAAAGATCCTATTGTCTTATCCCCCAAGCTTTACAACTATTATTCTCTCTTGTAGTACATACCATAGTATACCAATATTAGAATAATTTCTTTATGGAATAATTTTACTTCAAATAATACATTAAATGGAGAAAAAATGAATTAAAAATTGGTTTAGATAACTTTTGGCAAGAGTTGGTCGAATTTTGGATCAAAAAAATAGTCTAGAGTACATAGTGATAATTGAGTGGCTTTTTATTTACAAAACATAGTTATTCCGTTTATTTCATAATTAAACCATTTTACCGTTCATTTCTTTCACATTTTCCCGGGATATACTTTACTCCCTGCGATCCAAAATAAGTGATTTTTTTGGTGTTTTCACACATATTAAGAAATTCATATTTTAACATTAATTAGTAATAAAATTGACCATATTAGCCTTTACTATCTCTTCACATAAATACTCATAACACATACTTCAAGGGCAATGTAGGAAAAAAATAATTAATTTATTCTTGAAATATGAAAAAATTATTTATTTTTAACCATAAGAAAAAAAACTAAAAAATCACTTATTTTGGACCGGAGGGAGTATTATTCTGTTCGAACCAAATGTCTGTCTCTTATGCCAATTGAGTACAATTTCTCAAAAATTAACTCCATGATTTCTTTTTAAATGATATTTTTATAATAATTTTTTAATATAAACTTCTTATTTTTACTGTCAATGACAAACTCTTATAACTATAATAATATAATAAAATATTTAAAATCACAGGTTCCGATGTTCTTTTATTATATAATTAGAAATCAATTTTTTTCTTAAATTTTATGCTTAGTCAATATCATTATATAAAATAAAAGATAAAATCAAATTCAAACTAGTGATACTACCATTAATATAAATTACTCGGTCATAATTTCGAAGAATTTTTAAAAAAAATGTGGCATAGAAAACAATTTTTTTTGAATTTTCAAAAACGAAAAACTTCAAACAAATTGCAAACCTTACCTAGATTTTTGATAATTGATTTTATTTTTGGAGATAGAAATAGCAGTGCATCTTGTTAAGCAGGCGGTGGGACCAAGGCAATACTGTGCCAAAGGGTCTGAGTCTGAGGGGTTAAAGTGGTGGCAGTACAGAGTGTAGTCACTTCGAGTAGGAGGCAGTTTTTTCCAGAATAAATAGTTTTAGTTTTAAAAAAGGCGAACAAGAAAATCAAAAACAGTTCCCATTTCTCAAAAAAGAAAAGATGAAAAATAAAATAATAATATTGTTCAATCTAAGACGTGATGATGATAGTTTCAAAGAACTAGGCAGATGCTAATATATCAGTAAAACAGTAGTGTCCACAAACTACCCTTGTTGCCATTATTGCATTTTCTGATGAGTTTGTCCACTTCTATTAAAGTAAGATTTTTCAATATCTCTAACTATAAATATACAGTCTATAATACTAACAAGCTAGTTCAATTTTGAACACTATTTTCTGCAACTAAAACCACTCTATTTTCTACAAAGATTAACTAAATAGGCTATTTATATTGGATCTTTACACAAGTAGTAGGTCAGTTTTATCCGTTGTTTATTTTTTTAATCTGTATACATAATTTATCTACTGATTATACATAATTATTTATATTTTATATATAAAATATAATTATATATATATTACGCATTATCCGACTATTTATTTAAGTTATACATATATTATACATTATTCGATTATTTTTTATTTAAGCAATTGAGTGGTCTACTATTTAGATTTATTCCTTACTCAGATTTTTTTTCACCTAAGTGTGTACATTAGCGTCTAAAAAAAGTTAGGCGAAAATCATGAAAGAATATCGTTCAAATTTTACTAGAGATAGAAGACCGAAAAATTATCGACACCTAATATTTATACTAAACAAGTAAATGTGAGTCAAGTGTTTTTTAAACACATATATACTATTAATTATATTTAATTAATATATATTATTACTTAAATTTTTAACTACTAAAATAAAATCACTTAATTTTGCATAAATACTAAATTCGAATAAGTAGGGATAAATAAACGGTGAGAGATAATAAATATCTGATCACTAGTAAGGACATTACCACTATACTCACACCTTCTTTTCAAGTTTTTTTTTTCCTCAAAAAATTGATTTGCTGTAAAAGTTTGGATTTTTCTCATAGGAAAAAAGTTTACATGTAAAAAGAAGAAGATCATACTTTTCTTATTTACCAAGTGCTCTTACTTTTCAAGTTTACCCGAAGAGTACAATACATAATAGTGCGTGGTGTAGAAGTAGAAATAACCTTTATGGTAAAAGACGCCATTGCCCGTCTTCGTCATCACATTCCCTTAAACACATCACCACTATTACACAAGAGAGAGAGGGGGGCATACTATCATTCCATACCTTAGCCTTTCTCTCTTATAGCTTGCTCTCACCTTCCTCTCTTTTCTTCATCTTCTGCCACTTCTCTCTTTTTTCTTCTTCTTCTTCTTTCCTCTTTCTTTCTTTGCATACACATTTTTCTTCCACTTCCTCTTCTCTTTTCTCTTTTTGTTGCTCATACTTGCTTTGAGAACAAGAAAAAATAATAGATCAAATGGGTCGAGGCAAGAACTGGGCTTCCTAAGTGGTTTCTTGTAAGTTATTTTTCGTGATCAAACTGATATATTGGATGTTCTCCTACTGTATTGTGGGAAATCTTCTTTAAATATATACTGAATTGAGTTCGGTCCTTCCTGGCCCCGCACATAGCGTTGTGCTTTCTTGTTGCATTTACATGTAGTATGGCTATATGTGGTGAAGATAAAGAATCTATCTTTTTTACTGAATTATGTCTTCTATTCCCATTGCATTTAAATGTATGGCTAATTGGCTATGTGCAGGGCTACCCTCCCCAGACCCAACTTGTGGGATTATATTGGGTATTATGCTGTTGTTGTTGTTGCTAATTGGCTATGTGTGGTGAAGATAAAGAACCAATCTTTTTTGCTTTACTAGTCTCTGCATTTCCCTTGTTTCTTTGCCGTTTTTGCGCAATCTGAGCTCAAACAAGGAAAGTCCTTAAATCTCTGCCATGTTTGTTCTAACTCAGATCTTATTAGAAGTGTTTTTATATTGTTGGTTTTGTATCTTTCTACTTGATACATTTTGCATAAACTCCTCCATTTCTTATACTAGTTTTCTTTTTGTTCTTGGTTGTATTTAAGATCTAGGTGAATTGCAGTGTTTAACCTCAGGTTTGCGGAGTTTTGATGTCCCGAAAGTATTTGGATATGAATATTTCAGTACTTTCTCGCAAGGGTTACTGCAAAAATGAGCTGGATGAATATTAGTTTGTTTTATAGTGATCTAGGATGAATGGTGTTATTTAATTTGTGTTAACATATTCCACTTTTTATAATTCTTTACTCTTTTCTCTGCATTTCTTTGGGAGCTGTGAGTGTGACCGTCAAATACGACTACTCCAGTCAATACTTGTAAAAAGATCTGAATGCTGAAGGGTCTGAAACCAAATTAAATATGAATTCTTCGATTCTATTTGAATTCTATCAAATTAATGTTGTTTATTAGAAATGCAACCTCAATTTCTATATTCTTTATAAAGGTGGGCTGGTCCTTAGTAGTGAACATCACAGAGTGACATAATGTTAGTTAAAGTCAGCATATTTGAGGAGCTGAATTTCAATTTTCACTAATTATTTAGGAAGCTTAACTACCAAGATTTACGATGTTGTTCCTTTGCACCAACTCATCGAAATACTTACTGCTCTGGTTTGTACCTCTTCCAATTTTTCATCTCTATTTTGTTTCTACTTCTTATTTGGTGAGGTAGCTCGTGTAGGTGTTTCTCGCTTAGACGTCTGAATTCGGTATTGACAAGCTAGGATGCCCTAATAGCTTGCTCAGAGTATGCATGTATCAATGACCTTGAATAATTTTCTAGTTACTGTTTTCTCATGTCTTGGCAGTTGGAGTTTTGTATGGTAGAACAAAGCTGTTGCATTCTTCTCTTGGAAATGTCTTGAGCGATGAAACATTGCATGATTTTCTCATGTTTAAATGCTGTTGTACGATCCTTGGTTCTGTGATGGTATCTTATTTTAAGGTGCTGAAATGGACTTTCTTTACAAGTATATTATTTCTATGTTATGCTAGTAACTACATTAAATGTGAAGCATTTGCATGTAATGAATTTCGACAATACTTTGCCTGTTCAATAGATATGGTTCTGATTCTTTACTTTAGTATCGCAAGTAAAAATGGTGTTAAACATTCTGGCAGGTAAATTATGAGGAGTTTGGGACCATGGGAACTGGTGTTTACACCTGGAAATGAGGGAGAGGCAACGGTGGCGATCTGAAGAGGATGCTTTATTGCGGGCATATGTGAAACAGTATGGACCAAAAGAGTGGCACCTTGTATCACAGCGTATGAACACACCCCTCAACAGGGACGCTAAGTCTTGCTTGGAAAGGTGGAAAAACTACCTCAAACCAGGGATTAAAAAAGGATCACTCACTGAAGAGGAGCAGCGTCTTGTTATCCATCTACAGGCCAAACACGGCAATAAATGGAAGAAAATAGCAGCTGAAGTACCGGGTCGAACTGCTAAAAGATTAGGGAAGTGGTGGGAAGTATTCAAAGAGAAGCAACAGAGGGAGCAGAAAGAAAATAATAAGGTTGTTGATCCAGTAGACGAGGGAAAATACGACCACATTCTTGAGACCTTTGCGGAGAAGATTGTGAAAGAGCGGAGTGTCCCAGGTTTACTTATGGCTACTTCTAACGGAGGTTTCCTCCACACCGATGCACCAGCTCCTTCGCCACAAACTCTTCTTCCGCCGTGGCTTTCTAATTCCACTGCTACTTCAACCGTCAGATCACAATCTCCCTCTGTGACATTAAGTCTCTCCCCCTCAACAGTGCCACCTACGCCTACTCCTGGAATTCCGTGGCTACAGACAGATAGAGGACCTGAAAATGCGCCCCTTATTTTGAGCAGTTTTCCACATCATGGGGTTGCCCCTCCTTGCGGAGAAAATCCATTTGTTACTGAACTTGCGGAATGCTGTAAAGAGCTAGACGAAGGGCATCGTGCTTGGGCTGCTCATAAAAAGGAAGCAGCTTGGAGGTTAAGGCGAGTGGAATTGCAGCTAGAATCAGAGAAAACAAGCAAAGTTAGGGAGAAGATGGAGGAAATTGAAGCAAAAATGAAAGCTCTGAGGGAAGAGCAGAAGGCAACTCTAGACAGGATTGAAGCAGAATACAAGGAGCAACTAGCAGGCTTGAGGAGGGACGCAGAAGCAAAGGAGCAGAAATTAGCGGAGCAATGGGCTTCCAAACACCTGCGCCTTAGTAAGTTTCTTGAGCAGATGGGATGTCAATCAAGACTTGCAGAACCTAATGGTGGCCGCTAAAGCAAGCTAAGCCAAGAATTCTTTTGTGTGTCCTGGCCGCCTAAGACGGTTCTTTTCAAACTGCTACGACTTTTCTTACTGTAAACTTTTTGTTTGATCACCTTCTATTTGGTTAACTATGTTTTTTTTATTCTGCATGATAATTCTATAATAGCCTGCAACTTGTATTTCTAGTATATGCAACTATTTCTTGCAACTTTGCTGACAGCATAATGACTCTATATCTTTCAGTAGTAACATATTAATAGTATTACTTACACAATCTCGTGTGGTTTTGCATGCCTTTGAAGGGAAATAGGGGAAAGGGAAAAGGTAAGAATTTTTGTGGTTTTGAATATTGCATGGTACTGTTATTAGATAGTGCCTTATCAATAATGCTAAAAGTCTCCTATGTTTAATTTCCAGAATCTTGCTAGTGCTCCTTTATGAAGTCTATGAAAGTTGAAATTTTTGTGTAAGGCAAGAAATCGATGTCATATAGAAATATAGCTAGCATTTGAACATAGATTTGGTTGAATTTTGAGAATTTGTTTTTAAAGTTGCGTTGAAAAATAGTTTTTGGAAGTTAAAGTTGTGTTTGAACATGCATTTTACTTGAAAAAAAAGTTAAAATTTTGCGAATAATTAAAACAAATTCAGGAAAAAACTTGCCCAAACCAGTTTTTGGAACTTGAAAATATTCTTCAAATTTTTTCAAAAGCTTATCAAATTCCATGATCAAACGATGTTTTTATTTTTTTGGAAAAAAGGTGAAAAAAATCTATGTCCAAATGGGAACAAGATAAAAAATTGCATGCCTTAAAACAGAAAGAAAATTGGTGTTTCTAATAGAACAAACATAGAAGAAATCTTTCAGCAAAGAGAAAGACATAGAGGTGAATAGTTCCATGCATTGAGCTGACTGTCTATATCAGGATGAAACTAATCAATTGTTCAACAAAATAGATTGTAAACTGGACTAAATAGAAAGAAACATTGATGTCCCAATAGTAACAAACCAAACAAAAACCACAAAACAAATAAGCAAACACCAACTAGATCATTCTTGTTCCTTGTAAATGCATTTGCTTCATTCTTTGATAATCCAGTGGCCAAAAATCTTCATTTTTTGCTGATTCACTTCTTTTGCTTCACCATTTTCATCGACGTTTCCATGCACGAATTCAGCTTCCTTGTCTACTTCCTTCTGAGCAACCATTTCTTGGAACAATGGTGGCATGGGGATAACACCTGTGGAAACAATGACGGAAACTAAAAGTTGAATTACCTAAATACCCTTCTTATTATAACGTAATAACCCTACTTAATTAAAAAAAAATCCAAACGCCAGCTGTATAATACTTGTGGCATGTCTAATGCATTGCCATTGTTAAGAGGGGTATCAGAGAAGCTACCTTTGCCTGAATTGTCTTCAGAATTCACAGCCTTGGCCACTTCTTTTCCTTTGTATACTTCCTTCTGCACAAGAAGTTCGCGGCCATCCACATTTGCAGAACTTCCAGTATTCCCTCCTGGAAACAGTTGTGGCGAATGGATAGGATCCCCGGGGAGGTTTGAGGAAGAGTGCGTACCGTTTGAATCAACCTGCTCAGATTCGATCTCATCTTTGTTTTTCTTACCCAAGTTCATTAGGTTGTTCCATGCATCAGCCAGAAACTTTTCAAGCTCATATTTTTCCTGTGGTGTCAATTTGCATCTGATTGTAGGCTGCTCACTGCTTCTTTGGTACTTTGTTGCAGACTCTCCCTCCAATTTGGAAGATTCAGCTTTTCTTTTCTTGGAGGGTGTCCCGGCCTTTAATTTAAAAATAATGTAAAAATAAAATAAGTTAGGACCGAAGAAAACGTGTCAAGTTCAGAGGGGTAATTAGGACTAGGCATGGTTGAGGGTGGCACTGAAAAAAACGTTTCAAGTTCAGGGTGTAGTGATCTATTCTGCCCAGGGGCGGCTCAAGTACTTGTTTAATGTGAGGCTTACATTTTTTTTTTATAAAGTTATGATATATATTTTTATTGTAAGTCTATTTTTCTAATCTTTTGAGATACAAAGTTATTAATAACTATTTTATAATCGATTTCTTTTAATAATTCCTTTTCTATTGATAATATGGCCAACTCATTTAATTTTTCTTGAGGCATTGTCGATCTTAGGTAAGATTTTATCAAATTATAATCTTAAAAAATTTCTTTTCTTTGAGGCAAATTATAGGAAAAATCTATGTTTGTACGAAAAGTAGTAAATGTTAAATTTTTAAATACTTATATGCATGTTATTTCTAAAAAATAGGGCCTACGGCACAAGCCTTACTTGTGATAACGTTAGACCCGGCCCTGATTCTGCGTATATTTTTTTTGTTTTTTTTTTTTTTCATTTTTAGCGTGCGCCAGAAACTATATATTTGGTAGCCAAAAAGGTGTATAAAATTTGTATATATCATATAGGATATATACATTTTTCTGCTATTATATTTTGAGAGCGGCTATACAATGTCATTTTTCCTAATTTTTTTTGTATAACTCCTTTAATCAAATAGCTTATCATAAACTTACCTCGTCTTTCTGTTTGTTATCCCTGTTCATTAGGTTATTCCATGCATCCGCGAGAAACTTTTCAACCTTGCTCTTGGCACTTTTGGTAGTGCGTTTTACTCGAACACCAACCTTAAATTAAATAAGGATTTGAAAGAATAATAATGTAATTTGTCCAAACAATTTGTGTATTTAATCTAACAAAAAACTTACAAAAGTCTCTGTTACTGTATTGGTTTCTTGATTAACTTCTATTTTCAGTTTCTCGAAACCTTTGAATACGTGTCTTCTTGCATCCCCAGTAGATCGACACTCGCTACTTTTGGTCTCATGGAAGTAAAACTGCAATACAAGAAGATTTTCTTAAGGTTACTATATATATAGTAATTATAATACATTATATTACAAAGTACAAGATTTTATATAAGCAGTGTCATAATTTGAAGAAATAGGCTAATGAATAAATCATTATAATGAGAAGAGGTATTATTTTCTATACATATCCCTAATATTTTCATTTTTCTTTTAAATATTTAGTGAGATTTTTTTTACCAAGCGATGTGCCGTGACACCGTATGGTAGAAGGTGCATACGCCCCCGGACTCGTAAGCTTCTTCTTGATCTTTTAATTTCCATTTTCTTGATTTATCGTTTGGTTATGGTCTTTAATTAGGATCAAGAACTAGCTTGAGAATTTAACAAATTAAAAGAAAATGGTAGATTAGATCTAGAGAAGCCGAGTGTACTATTCTCTCTGTCCAATTTATGTGATGGTGTTTGACTGAGATTTACTAAAGGAAAAAGTTTCACATCAATTGAGAGGATATAACGGTGGATACACCTTGCGACAAGCGGTGTCATGTGACATCGCTTCGTCAGAATTTTTATTGAATATGTGTAGAGATAATATATAAAATAAAAAAATTTTGGGTATAAACATAAAAATGATACGATGAAGTATTAGTTGCAACTTCATTTCATACGAGTTTGGAACATGAAAAATAATGAATTATTTACCGCTTCAACTTTTCCATTTCGACGTACTCTCATTTCAGCTTGCCATCCATGCAACAAATCATAGTATTTGTGATTCAGTCCATAGGGATCAGCACTTGGTTCTTCTCCTTTCTATTATTTGATCCATAACAAAATATTAACTAAAACAATTGTGTCATAATTATAATATGTTTGAGAAAATCATACATTATTACAGAAAATAATCTTAATAACCAAATGTACTAACCTTATTTAGTTTAATGGTGAAATGGTTAACTTCACCTTTACAAGGTACAATAATGAAGCTAGCAGGAGCATAGCCTATGACTCGGCCAGTAATTAACCTTCTCTTCCTCCCAGCAAGTTGTTTTGGTACCACAAATATTACAGCATGATCATTCTGCAACAGAGTTTTAAAGTTTCGCGCGGTTTAAACGAATAAAAAAAAGTATAAAATGAGAAATATATAGTTAAATTATTTTTCAATAAAGAAATGTATTACTACTATTTTTGTGAACAAATAAATAAAAAAATAGGGCCACTTAAAATGGAGAGAGGAGTATTACTTTTGCTTAATAGACAAACTAAGAGAATCGAATGGTAAGATAATGGTATAATTTGCTATCTCAAGTACCAATATTAAGTTCTTATTCTATGCTAGTTTCTTTTCCCCAATCCAAAAAAGAATTATTAAACAATTTCTTTAAATAAATAACAAAAGCAATTTTTTCTTATAGTCGATGATTGTTCTGTTCATATCTAATTTTGAGAATCATGTTTTATATAAGAAGTATTTTCTCTAATCCGCAAAAAAGATCAATTATTATTATATATAGTCTATAGAAAAGAACCATGTATATAAGATTTTTTAAATAAAACTCACGATTTTTTTAATTCATATCTAAAACGTTAATCTCCACACTTAATTGATCTATATTTCAACGAAAAAAACAAAAAAGTCTTTGAAAAACTTTCGCTAAATATCCAAATATACAAAAAAAGTTGGCTCTTTATCTATGTGAAAACATATCGAAAATACGAGAATGACTGAATGAGTGCACTCGATTAGTTGCTTAATTAATTTAGTTTATTAGATTATCTGTTAGATTCTAGTAATTTTGCATTAATATTGATATTAATCCTCCACGATACACATATAGTCAACCTTTTCGTTGAAAATGTAGTCAACTGCTATAATTACTATTTTGACCACCCTCAACTAAACCACCTACCAGATAAAGAATCCCAGTCTTAATTACAATAATCTAAATGTATCATTCTTTTTAGTAGTAGAAATTAAAAATAACGACTTTTAGATCTGATATAACATGATTGTTCGCCTTCTTTTGGACATTAAAAAACATCGTTTTACAAAGAAACATTTGATTCCGAGGAGAATTTTGATAGAACTTGTCCAAAAATCCAAAACAATAATGTTTGTGTCTAAATTAATTTGTTGTTCTTTTTACTTTTCATGTTTGTCTCTTACACGTCCCTAAAAAATATTAATTTATAAAGATAGTCTGTTTAAATTAGTCTTATTTATTCTTTGATCTCAATCTGTTTTCACATATTAATCTATTTTTAACAAGGTAAAGGTGATAAAGTCAATTAGTTTTTGATTTTCTAATACAATAAGTATTTTAAAATAAATATTTTTAGTTAATGTGTCAACTAAATGGAACGGAGGGAGTATATGAGAACCAAATTTAAATACCACAAGTGTAGAGAAATGCCCAAACACTATTGATAATACACACAAAAAAATCAAATCATAACTATAGCAGAAAACATATGCAAATTAAAAGATAACATAAGGAAATTAAGTTCTAGAAATCTTACTGGTGCACCCGCTAGATGAGTTGATATTGGAGTGGGTGCTAGCATAAATTCTCCGGCATTTTGTTGGTTTTGTAGAGACTGTAAATAATGCATACAAAATTTAAAAAAAATATTAGAAAAATAAATGAAGGCAGAAAATAATTCTCTTTTTATCAGTTCTTTAAAATTTTGACTTATTAAAATTTAACAACAATGACTTTATCAGATTTTATCTTTCTTGCTACCCTATACCTCAAGTTTTCTCAAAATGTTAGTACTAAAAACGGTGTTTGGTTCTGTGTTTTATAAGAGAACTTCTCTATTATCCAAACAAAAAAAATCAAAAACATTTTTCGAAAAACTGTTCACACGATCCAAGCATCTTTATTTATGTGCATCTTAAGTTACAACTAAAAAAATAAAATAAATTTGACTTATGACACTAATTTTAGTTAGAAGGTAACATACCATTATTTGAGTGATGCCATTGACTGGTGGCACGTACTGAATTATAGCACGTGAATTGTTTTCGGCTAGAGAAGTCATATCGCAAGATGAAAAAAAAAATTATTTGAAGAGAAAATCAAGAATATGAATTGAGAAGCAATGTGATTTGGAGGATGAAATATTGAGAGGTATATATAGATAATTAAATTGAGAAGAGAGATATATTTTTAAGACGGATGAGAATAAATTACCAGGATTAGGCAAGTTGTTATAGCTCTTTAATTTGTATTATTAATAATGTTATTCCCTACATTTGAAAAAAATTCATAAATCAAAATTGGGTCAATAGTTTATTGTTTGTAGAGATGTGGATTATCTATTAGATTTTTTTGTAATATTCTCTTCATAGTTAATAGGTGTACCAATATATAATTATTGACCATTCTTGAAATTATCTATTAGATTTATGAATAAATTCATACCATGATTTGACTTGAATTTCACTTAAAGTCAAGTTATTAATTTGTCACTATATGTATATTTCTAAAATTCTTGCAACTATATAGAACCTGTAGTTTCATATAAGTTATCTTTCTGCATTGGAAGATGATCCAATAAAGTTATAAACATTTGTAAATTTTGGTAAAATATCAATCTATATATTACACATAATAGTTAACTTTATGGTAAGAATGAGTTTCCCTCTAGTGTTCGAAAATAATATTCCTAACCATTTATATATTTTCTATTTATTTGTGTGAATAAGTCCTATATAGAGTATATAACTTTGATCACAGGGATCGATTTTTATAGACATGAATTTAAAAACTTTTTTGGGAAATTTTGTGGATAATTTGAGGACTATCAAAATTCCTCAATTAGTTGCCAAAATCTCTACGGACTCAGTACCACTACATGCTGTTTCTTCGTACTGGAGTAAACTAAAATAAACTTTGATTAAAAACAAATGATTTGTACCAGGGCATTAGTATTGTGGGTAACACTTTTAAATTAATTCTAGATGAGTTAAATAAAAGTGATTAATGATTAAGAAACTCACGTATTAGTTAAAATGTCAAACAGTACTAATATAATTAGAATACGAAAATCTAAGACTCAACCACTATTCACACTTTAGTTATCAACATGGTTTGATTCTTTTCCCATTCAAATAAACGACTATTGTGTAATATCATCTTTCTTTTTGTTTTCTTTAGGGATTGTTTGATAGGGTGTATAAGAATAGTGCAGAATAATGTGTATTAGTAATGCGTGTATTAGTAATGCAAGCATTAGTTATACAAATATTATTTCTTATCTATTGTTTGGTGTGGTGTATTAAAATTATAATGCATAACATAATTTTTTTTAAAAATAGTTGCTTACAAAAATGCCCTCCATATTCTCTAGCTTTAAGGGACTTTAAGGACAATTTTGTCTTTAACCATGCTAATACATGCATTAAAGCCTTGGTATTACTAATGCCATGGTTTTCTATGCATTACTTATGCATAGGATAAGCCAAGTATGACGTATAACTAATACAAGTATTAGTTATACACAAGTTGAAAAAAGGTGCCAAACAAGGTATTAGTAATGCATAGAGCTAATGCTTGTATTATTTTTTCTAATACCTCCTACCAAACGACCCCTTAATGTGACGCCTATGACAAAGGGCGAGTCAAGCAGAAGGGACAAACTTCTAGGCTGACAAGCTTTTGAAGAAGTGATACACATGTCACCTTAGACAAATCCTATATCGAAAACAGAGAGGAAAGTAAATTAAAGAGCTTTATAAGGCTTCAAACAAGTTTATATGGTAGGCACATTTTTTGGCTCGATGACAATAGCCAAAGAGACAAATTTGTAAGGTTTGTTGGGCAAAAGCTGACAATATGTTCTATGGGCTTGGGTCGTGATGAACATAGTACCAGAGCCTAGCTCTCTCTAAGTACGGTGGTAGGGCAAACCTCAACAAGAATGCTGAATCCCGAGGGGGGTAAATGTGGCGCTCATGACGAAGACGGATCAAGCAGGATTGATAAGCTTCTAAGCTGACAATCTTCTGAAGAAGAGGTGTATATGTCACCTTAGGCAAATCTCAATCGAAATGGGAGAGAAAAGTGAAGAGTTTTGTAAGGCAAAACACAAGTTCACATGGTACGCGCACTTTTGGGCTCTAAGATAGCATAGCCCAAGGGATAAATTCGTAAGATTTGTTTAGCCAAAGTGGACAATATGTCCCATGAGCTTGGGTGGTGACACTTTATTTACCACAATGATATATATGACCTTGTGAGGGTGAAATATTAAATTGCTCATGGTTCATGAATGAACTCATGGTTTAGGAGAAGAATATAGAGTCCAGAGTAGGAAATATATTCAAATCTAGCAGAAATTATTATTACAATATCTTTAAAGTCGGGCCTCAACCCTTTGAATACATAAATATTGAAATCTAACAAGCATAATAGTCCCCATGCAGTCATAAGTTCATCCGAGCTTCGCCTTTTGAAGATATTGTGTTACTGTGAGGTCATTTTGCTTTAAGTTCTGAATTTCCATATGAAAATTCAAGATTCTAGTATATGAAAGATAAGAGAAAGCAACTTTCAAGTCATATCAATATATAATTTTTTTTTTCTTTTTCCGAAAGAGAGAAAATAAGAAAGCTCATTATGAGTTGGTTTTGTTGTATTCAATTCACATAGCTAGGGTTCGATCAAATAGCATATGATCCTTCAAGAAAGATAAAGGATGGTGGACATGGTGGTGATCCATTAATACAGTCTTAAAGATGCTTCTCACGCATAAAGGAGAGCAATTATATTTTTTTTAAAAAGATAAATTATAGAGTAATTTTAATTGAGATGCAATGGCCCGTATAATTGAGAGAGTTTGACAAAAATAGGAAGAGACTATTGGCGATGGAAGAGGAAAAAGAGGTAGACATTAGATTCTATATACTGTATCAAACTAAAATCACAAGCTAGGTATTGCTTAGTAGAAAATCCTTTCATTCATATTCTATATACAAGAGTATAATAAGCTTTTATAATACAATTATACAAAGATATTGTTGAGAATTCAAGATGGACATATATTCTATAAAATAGCTATGTTAAATTCTAAAGAGTTCTGGTTGTAGATGAACTTCCTGAGTATAAAGACTATCCAACGCATGCACTTGGAATCTTCCCGTAATTGCCTTTGTTCTCTTTTCATTTTTTTGGAGCTTACTATCTATTCTAATCGCGAAAGTTTTCCCCGTTTGACGGGTTTAGAAATAAGCTCTCACTAATTTTACTTTAATCTAGATATGGCTTTTCCAAGCTCATTATAGTAGTAAACAGAATTCAATTATTGGCCAAATAATTAAGTAATTATGTAATAAATTAGAGAAACAAACAAAAGATGATAATTCGAACCAACAAATATATAATTAATAAACGTCAATATTTGTGACAATCACAACCCTAAAAAATAGAGTGTTTAGCAACCCATAATTGTAGTAACAATCACATAAGTATTTTACATAAATAAATTATAAAATAAAAGATAAAGGAATGAAGAACTCAATGGTTATCGCCTCCAAATTCGATCCATTTGATGTTCTTGCCTCCAAATAATGTCCAACCCTCAAAAGGCAGATTTAAAATCTCTTTTATACAGGTTGGGGGCGTGTAGGGCCAACATAACCCGCTTCAAGCCGAGATAGACCAAAACCCGCGCTTGGGCGCTATGAGGGGCGCCTGGCGCAAAGCTGGGCACCCACATTTTTCCACTTTTGTGCTCTGATACTTTTGGCGTTTTGGGAGGGCCTTGCACCCTTCTGGATGCCAAATCATACTCTCTCCAAATTCTTCCGTTTTGGCTTCAAATTGCCTGCGTTTTTTTTCAAATTACTTTCGGTTGACTGCTACACATACAAGTACCATGATTAAGTTTGAGCCATCAATATTCACATTAAAGTTAACAAGTTTGAGGCATAATGCAAGGTAAATTACATACAAATATATGAATATTTAGCCAAAATACAGGTTTGAGGTTTAAGCTAGCCTGAGATCTAAAGGAAGGTTGAAATCCATCCCTCTTTTTCCTATATTGAACTAGTAGGACTAATGAACAATCCTTTGATCTATGTCGTGGAAAGTTCATCCATGTCCTATGTATATATATATATATATATATAGGATACTGAAATTGAAATTGTGACGTTATAATTTGTTGTACTGTAATTATAGTGATAACAAGATGCGTCTCCTATTATTATAAAGTATGTTAAGGCTAAACCTTTTCTTCATTTTGGAATGACCTCGTAACTACTTAACTGAATATAAAGTCTCGATAAGGAAGAATACTGTAACTTATGAGACTAGGATAATGTACATAAGTTCAAGAGTACAAACTTCTCTTGATGTCTCGTTATCAAACGCATGTAGTTACGAGATCATTCCAAAATGAAGAAAAGGTTTAGCCTTAACATACCTTATAATAATATTTTTTTTAACCACGTTGAATTTTTTTTTATATATATAGCCTTGATAAGAATACTTTAAATTATTCTTACCTTAATTTATATACAAAATAATTTATATTGGCATATTGGTTCTCTTTTTTTTTGATTTAAAAGACTAGCTTATATTATAGTAAAAAAGATGTTATATGGAGCAGCTGCTCTTGGGCAGCATTACAAGAAATGCTGGGAATAACAGTAAGTGCACTATTGTGCGTTGCTACGCTATGACTAGTAGTACTACTATTACTATGGTTTGAGTGATATGGGGAGTCTCTGTTGGGGACTTTGCTCGTAGATGGAATGTCCCACAGATTACAAAACGTGGTTAGTGATTCATACATGGCCGTATTTGGTGTACTACTCATTCTAAGTGTTGCATGGCCCTTTTTATCTTGCACGAGAAGGTTGATGATGAAAGGAGGAGGGTTTGCCAAAAAGGTGATGTTACTGCCCGATAATTTCATTCCAAAAAGTGCTAGTCGATCTGTTACCATATTTTGCTCCCTGTAGGTGTGACTGACCCTTGGATTACTCAGTTGTCGGATCAAGAACCTGCAATCAGTTAACAAAGATGAGTATTGTATGGTATGTGTATTCACATGGATATTACCTGTTGTGCATCCATCTGGATTTCCAGCGGTGTTAGATTGTGATGGACTGCTATTTGCAAACCACGTAGTAAGGCCATATATCTATGACATTGGATGCTTGGTAGTGACCTGCATATCCCATTATCCAATCATCTGTGTGATTTCTAAATATCCCCCTAAAGTTTGCTCGCAATTTGTTCCCATGGAATGCCCCATCTATATTTAATGTGATGAGTCCCTTTGTAGGTGGTTTCCATTTGACATACATAGTCATTTTAATACTTTTATGAGTGTGTGTTAGTTAAAAAAAGATGTTTAGTAGTTAATTGAATAATTGAATTTATTGAAGGCCGGATCACTAAATTTTCAAAATAATTTTTGTTTTCAGTATTCCACAAATGCCATAATGCAAAAGGAATCAGCTGTTTTAGAGGTATGACATGTGTGTGGAAATTGCCCTTTTGATTAACAAGTTTCCAAAGCCAGTTATGGTTAGGAGTTTCATGGGTGTTTACTGATCGTGTAAGGTGTAGTAGTTTAAGATTTTGTCAACAATGTTTTGCATCCACACAACGTAGTAGGATGTGTGTAATATCTCTTCTTCCATTTGGCAAATGGTACAAATATTAGAGAAAATGATTCACAATGTATGCAGGTAGTCTTTGGTAAGCAATCTATTGTGAGTAATTAGCTATAGGAAGTGCTTAATTTTGGAAAACATTTTTAATTGCCAAATCCAACCATGGTTGTTATCATTATGAGGTGATTTAGTGAGAGCTTTATAGCAAGAGCTGATAGAGAAGTTACCCATGGGTGTTAATCCCCATATTATATGAACGGGGTTTGTCTCATAAGCACTGATGTAAGTATTATTAATTATGTGGGTTATCTATTGAGGTAATTCAAAAGATAGAGTGGGGCTAGGGCAGCTGTTAAGTTGAAGCATATTTGCTACTGAGAGTAGGTATTCATTATTATTTAAAGGCCCATATATAAGACTTCTAATATTCATATTCGGTGCAACCCAATTATCATTCCAAAAATTAACACGGGTATCCCGCGTGACATGCCATTTTAATCCCATTTGGCGAATTTGCCATCCATGCATCATATGTTTCCATAAGATGGAGGTTCGCTTAGTAAGTGGTCTATTGATGTAATATATTTAGAAATTAAGAAGGATGCCCAAGGGGTGTGGGGTTGATAAAACAACCTCCAAGCCGTACTGGCTAGTAAGGCGTCATTTTTTTAATGAAGTTTTTGAATACCTAGTCCACCTTGTTCCTTAGGAGTAGTTATTGTTTTCCAATTTAAAAGGTGAATCTTCTTTTTTTGCAAGGTAGAGCCCCATAAGAATTTTTTTGATAGCTTTCTAATCTATTGATGATATTAGTGGGTAGGGACATAATTTGCATTAAATGATTGGGAATGGTATTTAGGGTTGCTTTGATTAAAGTAGTACAACTCGCCATTGTAAGATGGTTTGTTTTCCAGCTGGGCAACCTATTTTTGAAATTATAAGATGAATTGGTAGTCCCTTTTTGTGGATTTGGAGTTGAAAATAGGAAAACCTAGATATTTATCAAATGATGTCCCTTCCACCATGTTGAAAGATGATAAGATGAAATTCTTGTCATTTACGGAGCAATATTTAGAGAAGAAAATCTTTAATTTTTTAAAATTAATTTTTTGCCCCGATTGGTCAGTAAATTGGTTTAGTAAGTCTATAATTTTATGACAACTAGTGTTATTTTAGATGCCAATATAATGTCATCTGCAAAGAGTAGATGAGAAATTTGAGGTCCTTTTATCATTCAATGAAATATGTTTCCATTGGTTATAGTCAACTGCGTTATTTATTTGTCTAGACAACATTTTCATATGCAGAATAAAAAGGTATAGTAAGATAGGATCAACTTACCTAATACCACGTGATGGTGTGAAGAATTTAGTGGGGGATCTATTGAAAAGTATAGAAGTAGAGATGGTGGATACACAGGACATAAAACGAGATATTAACTGGGGAGGGAAGTTAAAGAATGTTAAGTAACATCTTATGAAGCTCCATTTCATTTTGTCAAAAGCATTTTCGAGGTCTATTTTTAGTAGCATGCTGGGGCACTTTGATTTAGAGTTCCTAAAATGAGTTAGTAATTCTTGAACAATTATAGCATTATTTGCCGCCCTTCTGTTTTTTTGGAAAGCAGATTGAGTAGGGTTGATTAATTTATGGAGGAAAGGTATAATACGATTAATAATAATTTTTGTGATTATTTTGTAAAAAGTGTTGCATAAACTAATCGGTCTAAAGTGGTTCATAGTGGAGGGACTCTTGACTTTTGGAATCAAACAAACGTAATTTGTGTTTAGTTCTAGGGGTATATGCCCTTGTTAGAAAATATTTTTGCATAAAATAATTAATGATTACTGGATTTGAGGCCAAATTGTTTGGTAAAATAATGGAGGTAATCCATCTGGTCCAAGTGATTTAAGTGGTTGAAAAGATTATACAGCTTGAAAATTTTCTTGATTAGTCAGCGGTTGTGAAAGCGTATTAACTTTATTTTATGAGAGAGTATTGTAATTAGTGGTAGGATATGATTTATAAGTGTAAGCACGTGATTTTTGCCTTACATGAAGATAACTCCTAAAAATAAGTCAAAATAATTTTTATTGATTTTTTTAGGAATTTTTCCTTTTGTAGTCTCATTTCATACATTTTAATATTTTAAAATCACAATAATAAAATACAAAAATACGCATTTGCTTTTAGGATCTAGTTTCATATTTTAGGATTAATTAAGGGTTAATTTGTTTTAGAACAAAATAGGAAGAAAAAACAAAAATAGTACCTTTTGCATTTTTAGTTTAAATTTGTATCAGCTTACATTTTTATTAGGAAATCTAATTTTTAGTGTTAATTTGGATTTTGGTTTTTAATTTAGCATTTAACAAAATTAGAAAATAAAGTATAAAATAACTAAATAAAATATAAAATGAGGAAGATAAAAAGAAATTGGGAGTAAAAAAAAATGGGAAGAACCTTCCCCAAAATATTTCCCCCCCAAATCATTTCTCCCCACATAAGACCTCCCCCCAAAATATTTCCCCACCTAAAACCTTCCTCCCAAAATATTACCTCACATAACACCTTCTCCCCAAATAAACCCCCCCACATAATACCCTACCCCACACACTCTATAAAACCATTTTTACCTACACAAAAAAGGAAACGGAGGGAGATAGGAGGAGAAGGAACGAAAATGAAATGAACGGAAAGCTGTGCATGAACAACGGGGGACTGAAAAACGGAAAAAGTGGAACAAAAAATAACAAAAGCTACGCAAAAAAACCGACCCCACCCCCTGCGAGTCATCCTCTTCGAACGACCCCTCCTTTTTTTTCCGCTTGTTCATTCCTTCAGCAAACCAGAACAAAAGCAAAACCATACAAGCACGACACCCCCACCCCTTTACGTCGTCTTCTTCAACAAGCTCTTTCCTCTAGAACACCGGCGCCCCCTCGCCGGAAACCACCAGCCCTCAACGTTGTTCCATTTTCACGCCGAGTAACCAAGCGACCTCACCCAGCTCACCATCGTCGTTGGACCTCCGTTCACCGCGAAGCTACCATTTCCAGCGAAGCATCACGTCACAAACGACCAGCCAACACCATGAACAGCCACGTACAGTAGTAGCCAATCTCCTCCCTTCCATTCTATCACGAAAAATACGATACTCATCTCCTCTCTCGCTCCTTCGTCTTTTCCGACTCGCATCTGCCGCTACCATAACTGGTCGGAAATACAGCAAAAGCAGTGATAGAAACATGAGAAGTTTCCAATCATCGTCCCGTTCGAGGTCGTCGAGTCAGTGTTCCATCCGAGCTACCGTCAGATTCGAGTTTTCCGGCGAGTTTCGTAGTCTGTGGTTGAGGTTCCGTTTCGAGCTTCCATGCTAATCCGTTCCACAGTTTTGCTCGAATAACTGTAAAGGTCAAGTTCATTTTGAAATACAGTCTTAAACTCTGCATCTTTATTTCTCCTCTTATATGAATCTGATGTGTTAGTTTATTTTGCATTTTAGTTAATATTATGTGATTATTTGTAGTGTTTACTTCAAATTAGCTTGAGTTGGTTCTTTGTTTAAATTTTTATTATTATAAAAATAGTTGAACTCACGTTATTCTAGTGCAAATATATGTTGAAGAATGAGATTGCTTAATAGGTGAACGTGTCTAGCAAGAATGCCTTGTCGATACGCATTTAGACTGTTTCACTTAATTGGATTGATGGGTTGGCATTTATCTTGTGAATTGGAATTGATTGAAATCTAGGTTTTTGACACAATTTATGCATTCAATAGGACATATATTAAGTTTACTCATGTTTTATTTTCGGACATTGTAAAATTTATTTTCTTTATCAATATAATTTAATCAAGTTAGTTAGTTCACATCGCTATCATACTTTTAGTCACGTTTAATCTATCGTCGTGGTTGTGGACACGTTCGCATGACATAATTACAATTCCTTAAGGATAGATCGAGGCGTGCCGTTTAGTTGAATTTTTCATGGCCCTCGCAAAGTTGTAAACGCGAAATTGCCTTAGGAGCGTTAGTTCAATAATATTACTTTCCTAAATTTGGGTGTACATTTATGTGACCCAAATCCAAATCTCAACAGATGTCGAAATGTGTTGACAACCACGGGTGCATTGATTGTGACGTGGTCCGAGACGCATTTCCACAACGTTGCAATTCTTTTAAAATATAATGATAAAAGCGGTTTACAAATAAAAAAGCACATAAGCTAGCATGTATTAAAATCAGATAAAATCAAAATACAACAGTTAAGCGACCGTGTTAGAACCACGGAGTCCGGGAATGCCTAACACCTTCTCCCGGGTTAACAGAATTCCTTACTCGGATTTCTGGTTCGCGGACTGTTAACAGAGTCATAAATTTCCTCGATTCGGAATTCAACCGGTGACTTGAGACACCATTAATATCCCAAGTGGAGACTCTGAATAATTAATAATTAAATCCCGTTCCGATTGTCCTTTAATTAGAAAAACTCCTTTACGCCTTTGCGGGTGTAGCGAAAAAGGAGGTGTGACAGCTTTGGCGACTCTGCTAGGGACCAGAACCTAGAATCTCTGGTTCAGGGTTCAGAATTCGAGCTTAGATGAATTGTTGTATTTGGCTTTATCTGTTATCTGATTACATGTTTGTGCCTAATGTGTTAAATGATGCTTTTACCGCTTTGATATTATCTGAACTGTATATAAACTGTGCTGACACCCTTCTCTCTTCACCTCCGGGGATGTGCTTACTGGTTGAGACTCCCTATTCTGTTAGTGTCATACCTTGAAATAAGAAAGAGGCCGGACAAGTTACGAAGCCGGATGGCCTTTTGGTTCCCGGTAAGTTGCCCCCTCCTCGACTCGAGTTGTCCGCTCGGGTACACAGTCAAGAACACCGACCCAGGTTTTGAACATAGAATAACGTGACTTCATGCCGGATCCCTAGTAGGAACGCTTATTTGCATCACGTTGCATTTGACTTAGGGGCTCAACACAGGAGTTGGGTCCGTCTAGGACTAGCAACCTGAAATGAAAAGACCATCCTGATGCATTCTCTTGTGCTGTGCATTTATTTGTTCTGAACCTGCATGTTGACCGGTTTCTGAATCTCGAAAATGTTGGAAAATTGAGGAAAAAAAGAAAAAAAGAAAAAAAAGGAGAAATAACAGTTAGGGAGTTAATTGATTATCCTAGAAAAACCCAATGCCCAAACACTGTCGAAACTCTGCCGAAATTTTGAGAAAATGAAAAAGGAAAATGCTTTATTTTTAAATAGTCTGTTTTACTAAAAGCAAAAGAAAAATAGAAAAAAAGAGTCTTTTATTTTGGAAAGTGTTTGTTGAAAAAGAAAAAAAAAGTTTTTTATTCTTAGTTTGGAAAAATGGGTTGTTTATTGTTTGTTGAAAAAGAAAAAAATGAAAATGAAAAAGAGTATTGTTTTAAAATAGTTCGGTTAATTTGCCCGAACTACGTATGGTTTGATTCTCACAGGGCGTGAGATACGTAGGCAACCCTCATCGGGTCTAACCTCCCCTTTGTAAAAATAACCAAAAAATATCAAAATTTTAATTTTTGTCATAAATAAACCAGGTGATGCCGTTTATGTCAAAAATAGCCAAATGCTCCCAAACGGGGCGTCGGAAGGTTGACTTTGCATAAATAGTCACATTTGGTCGTATTTTGATTTTTGACCCTCACAACCTTAAAATCTTCGCCCCAAGGCGCAGGAAGGCCGTGTTTGCAATACCGGGTCATTTATTTTAATTTTGAAAAAACAAGAAAAGAGTCAGTGGTCAAGTGAATACCGTTCGGATTTTTGGGTCAAAGTTGGCATATAGGGGAAGGGATCTGTCATTTTGTTTTTGGGGTTGTATTTCTTTTGATTAGAGTATATGGGTTGTTTGATTTTCGAGTCTGTATTGCATCGTTAAGTTGGTCAGTTTTGTCGTTATTATGAAAATGGAAAATTCCAAAAATATTTTATTGTCGTTTACCTTTTATTTGCAAGAACTACGCACGGTCTGATTCATGAGGGGTCATGATACGTAGGCAATCTCCATAAGATTCGACCGCAACCAAAAAAAAATGAATGAAAAATGGAAAAGAAGAATTGAATAAAAAAATGGAAAAGATGTTGTTAATAATGAGGACCGACTCAATCCATTCTAACATGTTTTGTTTTGAATTGTGAAGAAAGTTGAGGTGGTTGGTTTGTGGTAAGCTGGAAACACAAGATCTGAGAAAAAATGATAACTAACATCGAAGCTGTTACGAGTGCTCAAGAGACTCAGGGTCAGAGGGTTCAACAAGGGTCTACTATGGTTGAGGAAAATAGAACACTGAAACAACAAATGACCAAAATGCGCCAAGCCTGGGCCAATGGCCAAGGACAACCTTGTCACGAGTCACAATTTGCTACACAGCAAGAACAATACCACTATCCCGAGTACCACTCGTACTCGTTTGAGCTTCCTGTAAACATCGAGAAGCCTGCTTGAAAGAGAGTACAGGAAGAAATAACCCAAAGAGTGAAAAGGTTAGAACAACGGTTGAAAAACACGCAAGCAATGGCAGGTCAAAAGAGCGTTGCCTTCAGAGATCTATGCATGTTCCCCGATGTCCACTTGCCGCCTGGTTTCAAGGTTCCCAAATTTGAAAAGTACAATGGACATGGAGACCCCATAGCCCACCTGAAAAGGTATTGCAACCAATTGAGAGGTGTGGGAAGAAATGAAGAATTACTTATAGCTTATTTTGGGGAAAGCCTCTCGGGAGTAGCATCTGAATGGTTTTTGGATCAAGATACATCTTGCTGGTACGTCTGGGATGACATGGCACAGGCCTTTGTCAAACAGTTTCAATACAACATCGACATCGCCCCAGACCGCATTTTCCTTTCTAACCTAAAAAAGAAACCAACTGAAAGTTTCAAGGAATATGCCATCAAATGGAGAGAGCAGACAGCTAGAGTTAAGCCACCCATGGATGACCACGAGTTAATCACTATCTTTCTACAGGCTCAAGAGCCAGATTATTTTCAATACATGACGTCCGCAGTGGGTAAATCCATCCCGGAAGCAATCAAAATGGGAGAAATGGTGGAGAACGGTCTTAAGACAGACAGAATTATAAGTCAAACAGCTCTCAAAGCTGCAGCTCAAGCTGTCCAAATTGAATCTGGTAACACGAATGAGAGGGATGAAGAAATCATGGTGATATCAGGGTTGAGAAGAGGTCCTAGGAGAACATCTCGAAGGTATGTGCAGCCTCATCAGTTTTTCCATGACCCCCCTAAGCATTACTATCCACCTCCGAACCCCCATACTTTGTTGATCCATCCCAGTATGTTGCCCAGCCACCAAATCACCCAAGAAAACGAGCACGAGTATCACAAAATCTCTACCAGCCTCCGCAAAATTTTCAATTACCTTGTAACCCCCATCCAAGCCAGGGGTATAGAAGGGAACAAAAGTTGAAAGATAGTTTTACACCAATAGGAGAGTCCTATGCAAGCTTATTTGAGAAGTTAAAACAACATGACATGATTGCACCCATTCCTCCAAATCAGGTGGACCGACGTGCGAGAAGCTTTGACTCATCTAAAAGGTGTGAATACCACTCCAATGCTCTAGGGCACAATGTGGAAAATTGTCGGGATTTGAAGAGAGAAATAGAAAGGATGATCCAGGAAAATTTGACTCAAGACAGTGGCACCCAGAACATGCCCGGTAACATGGGGTATGAGAATCCTCTTGGGAACTTGTTGACCGAAGTTGAAAATACTGACGCATATAGTGGTCATGGCAATATGGATGCGAAGCTTAGTAGCTAAATGCCGTGCTTGGTAATTGGAAAGACGCTCCATTCCTAAGTTAGTTGGGGAGGAGCTTTGGTGGTCCATTTTGCTGTCATTTCTGTTGTTAGGGTTATTTGCAGGGTTGTAATCCGGATATTGTCTTATGATCAAACACTCTTATCCTTTCATTTTTGTCTAGCTTGTTTAGTCGTAGTGGTTCGTTTAGTGTTGTCCATGGGTGTTTCAGGTTCATTCTAGGGTTGTACTCCAGTTTGTTTGCTTGTTTTGTTATTCGAGTTATTTCATCGTTGTCTAATGCAAATTCCGGCCTTTTGTTACTTCCAATCATTGTTCTTCATTTAGTTCTTTTCTATCATTTTGTTTTGCCTTTTGCCGGTTCTAGTGGCATGACATGCACGCATAATTCTCAGTCTGATCTTCAAAAGTTGCGAAGCAATGAGACCATTTTGAAAGCGATAGGGGCACCTGAGGAAATGAGAACAAATTTGGACGTTTTGAGATTGTTTGACGCCCGAACCATGTGAAACTGGGGCAGATAGAATATAAAGAAACCCTAAAAGCAAGTTGGCCAAATCGACAGGGGGCCGGTCGTGGTAATAAGAGTAAGAGTGTTGCCCAATGGTGCATTATATTTGACAGATGTAGCAGGAAAATGTGTGAAAATGGCCATCAACTCCGAGGCGGTCAGGATATACTATGTGTAATTTCTGTGCATTAATCGTATTGGTTTGCCTTTGGCATGTCTTGAGGATTGAAATGACGAAGGCGTTTTGTTCTGCTATCCAAACACTTTTTTCCATTGTCACCCCTTTTGAGCCGTGTTTATTTTCTTTCGTACTCCTCTTTCGGAATCAACGACACAATTAAGAAACGCAAGTGCCGCAAATAAGCAAATGAAAAGGAAAAAAAAGAAAAGAAGGAAAGAGAAAAAGAAAAGAAAAAGAAAAGAAAATAAAGAAAAGAAAAGAAAAGAAAGGAAAATGAAAGAAAAGAAGAGAAAGAAAAATCACAAAAAAAAGTAATTTCTATGTCGTGAACTACGTTTGACTTGATCCCGAAAGGGTACGTAGGTAGCCTCTCTGAGGTTCAGTTATACTAAAACAAAAATCCAAAAGTCCCCAAGCAAGAAACTGGGGCAGAAATTGTGGTTGTTGTGAGAAGTGGGATTCCGAAAGTTGTAATTTTAACCCATTTTGAAATTGTTTTGAGCCTTTTATACCCTTTCTTTCTAACCCATCCAAAAGCCTACATTACGGTCCAAAGAAAGACCTTCTGATCAGTCCTTGAGAAATGCCAAGTCAAGCAGGTAAGGTAATTCCTGTCAGGGGCAACACTTCAGTCCAAACAAGGAAAATGAAAATGAGAGAATCTTATTGATGAAAATCCTCATGGGTATCGCAAGGTTATGAAAGCTGAGAGAAATAAAAAATGAGAGAGTCTTATTGGTGAAAACCTTCACGGGTACCTTGAGGCGACAGTAAGTTGAGAGAAAGAATGAAATGAGAGAAGTTTGATGGTGAAAACCCTTTGGGGCACTACAAGCCGAATAAGGAATGCGAATCAAATTGGATAAGCGGAGCAATGAAGCCCAGTTTCACGGCAAAAAGGAACAACAAGAGATGAACATCAGATTTGCTTAACAGAATAGGTCACAGGCGCATGTCAAGGTCATTAGAGTCGGTATCCACATCCGATAGGTTTCTACTGTGTAGTTTTCTTATTAGGAATCATCTCTTTCTATTGTCCTTTACTCTAATCCTTTTGTTTTGTTTATTTCCCCTTTCTGAGTCTTTTGGTCGTAACAAGTGAGGAATGACTTCAAAATTTTCCACCAGCTTTCCAATTGCACAAAATAGGGTCACAAGTCAGGAAAAATAACAAGAGCACTAAGCTGGTAATAATCAACATACTTTGGGATCCTTATGAAACACAAAGTTTGGTAGATGTCGATTCAGGAATAATGCAACAGATAGAGGGAATTGGGATTGAACGGGGAAAAAGGGTATTTCAGTGACACAGATGACGGGGAAAGTGGTTAATCAGTAAATATGCAAGACCTTCAAGAAGAATCAGTTGTCACAGAAAACATATGGGGTCAGATAAGAAGACTAGAAGTAATAATTGAGAAATAGTCGTCAAGAAGGGCGAAAGTTATCAGCCAAGTTTCAAAGATGGTCGGACAACGCAAAGCATGGAAAGGAGAAAAGGAAAGCCATCCCAGCGAGAGTACCACAACCAACCACCGCACTTTTAAACTGACAGAATTTTCTTTGATTTGAAACAGGGGCATGGAAATGTTATTGATGGCAGAAAGATATGCTACAGGAGGATTATCAAACTGGGGCAAAAAATTTTCTATCGTGTTGAAAATTTCTTAAAGTCGGGTACCCATCTGAAGAAAATGAAGGTCAATACAAGTGTTTTTAAAAAGGGAAAAAGAGAGGGAAATAGTTTTCAGGAAAGAAACACCAGTTCTAAGAAAAGTAATTTTTGGAGGAATGAAACACTAGTTTTTAGGGAAGTGGTTTTTTTTTTGAAGGAGGACAACACCAGTTTTTAGGGAAGCAGTTCTGAAGGAAGATAATTCAAGTTAGTGGGTAGGTAAAACAAATTTCGAAGGAAAATGGTTAAAAGATAAAAATCTTAGTCTGTTGAATTTTTCACCTAAGATAAAGAAATCTTAGTCTGTTGAATCTTTCACCTAAGATAAAGAAATCTTAGTCTGTTGAATCTTTCACCTAAGATAAAAGTCTTAGTCTGATGAATCTTTCACCTAAGATAAAGGCAGAAGTTGGAAAAATGAAAGGAAGACATAATTTGGAAAAAGATGAAGGCAGAATTTGAGGAGAAAGAAAGGAAGGCATAATTTAAAGAAGGGGAAGGCAGAAGTCGAAAAAAAAGAAAGGAAGGCATAATTTGGGAACAAGAAAGGAAGGCAGAATTTGAAAAGAATGGAAGTTGGAATTTGGAAAATTAAGAAAGTCGGGATCACAAAAATGGACCTAGTCTGATGAATTATCTCCTAGAGTCACAATCTTAGTCTGTTGAATTTTTCACCTAAGATAAAGAAATCTTATTCTGTGGAATCTTTCACCTAAGATAAAGAAATCTTAGTCTGTTGTATCTTTCACCTAAAATAAAAATCTTAGTCTGATGAATCTTTCACCTAAGATAAAGGCAGAAGTTGGAAAAACGAAAGGAAGGCATAATTTGGAAAAAGAAAGGAAGGCATAATTTGGGAACAAGAAAGGAACGCAGAATTTGAAAAGAATGGAAGTTGGATTTTGGAAAATTAAGAAAGTCGGGATCACAAAAATGGACCTAGTCCGATGAATTATCTCCTAGAGTCACAATCTTAGTCTGTTGAATCTCTCTCCTAAGGTGAAAATCTTAGTCTGATGAATTTTTCACCTAAGGTAAAGATAAAAATCTTAGTCTGTTGAATCTTTCTCCTAAGATGAAAATCTTAGTCTGATGAATTTTTCACCTAAGATAAAGACAAAAATCTTAGTCTGCTGAATCTTTCTTCTAAGATGAAAATCTTAGTCCGATGAATTTTTCACCTAAGATAAAATCAAAAATCTTAGTCTGTTGAATCTCTATCCTAAGATGAAAATCTTAGTCTGATGAATTTTTCACCTAAGATAAAGATAAATCTTAGTCCGTCGAATCTTTTACCTAAGATGAGAATCTTAGTATAATGAATTTTTCGCCTAAGATAAAGTTTAAATTTTAAGATACATTGCAGTCTTTAAATTTTTAAAAGTTGCATTTCAGTCTTATCACAATTCAAGTTTTAGTTCTTATTAGTATGTGATAACAAACAACCAGTTTTCCAAACTGGGGCAGAAAGTTTTCTTTGTTTTGTCAATTTTTGTGAAGTCAGGAGCCCGCCTGGATAATAGAGGAATACATTCAATTTCAAATTCAGTAATCAGGAGCCCGCCTGAAGAACAGAGGTGATACAATTCAAATTTTAGTTTTCAATCGATTTGTTGTCTTTTGAAGTCAGGAGCCTGCCTGAAGAACAAAGGCATACAATTCAAGTTTCGGAAGTCAGGAGCCCGCCGGTATAACAGAGGTATTTCAAGTCAAGTTTTAATCAAATTCTTATTAATATCCAGTAACATGTACCCAGTTTCCAAACTGGGGCAGAAAGCTCTTTGTTTTGTCTATTTTTATGAAGTCAAAAGCCCGCCTGAAGAACAGAGGAATACATTCAAGTTCAAATACATTCAAGTTTAGCAGTGTGAAGAAGGGAAAACATCTCAGTTTACAATTCAAAACGGCAACAATGGATTTCACCTGGGGAGCAAGGGAAGACAACTCATGTTTCAAGGGAAATCAGTGTCGACGGAAGACAACTCAAGTTTCAAGGGAAAATGGTTCAAGGTGCCGAGCAAGTTTGACCTCGGGCACACGATTCGAGATGGTAGAAAGAATGAGTCTCAATCCAAAACAAAGGAAAGAAGAAAAAGAACAAAAAAAGTGAGCTCCAAAGTTCAGAAGCAGGAAAATATGTGAACTTCTCAAGACGTGGTTGAAGTCATGAGCACTACATGTCCGGTCTTGACCCAGAAGAAGATTGAACCAACACCTGCGGCCAACAAGAATCAAGATTCAGATCAGGGACCGCATGAAGCACCAACCAAGGCTCAAGATTAAGCTTCAGAAGACTCATAGATAAGAATCTTGTAACTCATAGCTGATAGGCTTAGTTAGTCTTTTTCAATTTTGACTTTGTTGTAATAACGGGACGGCGGACCAGAGCCTTGGACGGAACCTCGACTCTCAACCTCGGTACTTCATCACCTCGTTCACTTCTGAACTACACCTGACCTGATTCCTTTATAGCCAAGGATATGTAGGCAACCTTTGAAGCAAGGTTCGGTCAGACAGTTTTTCAAAAATTGCTTCTCATGGAGTTTCAAATGGGCAAAAATCCCTCACAGTGCTTACTTTATCTTTGCCGAAAACTCTTCGTGTTTCCGAGCAAAGAGGGGCAGCTGTAAGCACGTGACTTTTGCCTTACATGAAGATAACTCCTAAAAATAAGTCAAAATAATTTTTATTAATTTTTTTAGGAATTTTTCTTTTTGTAGTCTCATTTCATACATTTTAATATTTTAAAATCACAATAATAAAATACAAAAATACGCATTTGCTTTTAGGATCTAGTTTCATATTTTAGGATTAATTAAGGGTTAATTTGTTTTAGAACAAAATAGGAAGAAAAAACAAAAATAGTACCTTTTGCATTTTTAGTTTAAATTTGTATCAACTTACATTTTTATTAGAAAATCTAATTTTTAGTGTTAATTTGGGTTTTGGTTTTTAATTTAGCATTTAACAAAATTAGAAAATAAAGTATAAAATAACTAAATAAAATACAAAATGAGGAAGATAAAAAGAAATTGGGAGTAAAAAAAAATGGGAAGAACCTTCCCCAAAATATTTCCCCCCCAAATCATTTCTCCCCACATAAGACCTCCCCCCCAAAATATTTCCCCACCTAAAACCTTCCCCCCAAAATATTACCTCACATAACACCTTCTCCCCAAATAAACCCCCCCACATAATACCCTACCCCACACACTCTATAAAACCATTTTTACCTACACAAAAAAGGGAACAGAGGGAGATAGGAGGAGAAGGAACGAAAGGAACGAAAATGAAATGAACGAAAAGCTGTGCATGAACAACGGGGGACTGAAAAACGGAAAAAGTCGAACAAAAAATAAAAAAGCTACGAAATAAACCGACCCACCCCCTGCGAGTCATCCTCTTCGAATGACCCCCCCTTTTTTTCCGCTTGTTCATACAGCAAACCAGAACAAAAGCAAAACCATACAAGCACGACACCCCCACCCCTTTACGTCGTCTTTTTCGACAAGCTCTTTCCTCTAGAACATCGGCGCCCCCTCGCCGGAAACCACCAGCCCTCAACGTTGTTCCATTTTCACGCCGAGTAACCAAGCGACCTCACCCAGCTCACCATCGTCGTTGGACCTCCGTTCACCGCGAAGCTAGCATTTCCGGCGAATCATCACGTCACAAACGACCAGCCAACACCATGAACAACCACGCACAGCAGTAGCCAATCTCCTCCCTTCCATTCTATTACGAAAAATACGATACTCATCTCCTCTCTTGCTCCTTCGTCTTTTCTGACTCACATCTGCCGCTACCATAACTGGTCGGAAATACAGCAAAAACAGTGACAGAAACGTGAGAAGTTTCCAGTCATCATCCCGTTCGAGGTCGTCGAGTCAGTGTTCCATCCGAGCTACCGTCAGATTCGAGTTTTCCGGCGAGTTTCGTGGTCTGTGGTTGAGGTTCCGTTTTGAGCTTCCGTGCTAATCCGTTCCACAGTTTTGCTCGAATAACTGTAAAGGTCAGGTTTATTTTGAAATACAGTCTTAAACTCTGCATCTTTATTTCTCCTCTTATATGAATCTGATGTGTTAGTTATTTTGCATTTTAGTTAATATTATGTGATTATTTGTAGTGTATACTTCAAATTAGCTTGAGTTGGTTCTTTGTTTAAATTTTTATTATTATAAAAATAGTTGAACTCACGTTATTCTAGTGCAAATATATGTTGAAGAATGAGATTGCTTAATAGGTGAACGTGTCTAGCAAGAATGCCTTGTCGATACGCATTTAGACTGTTTCACTTAATTGGATTGATGGGTTGACATTTATCTTGTGAATTGGAATTGATTGAAATCTGGGTTTTTGACACAATTTATGCATTGAATAGGACATATATTAAGTTTACTCATGTTTTATTTTCGGACATTGTAAAATTTATTTTCTTTATCAATATAATTTAATCAAGTTAGTTAGTTCACATCGCTATCATACTTTTAGTCACGTTTAATCTATCGTCGTGGTTGTGGACACGTTCGCATGACATAATTACAATTCCTTAAGGATAGATCGAGGCGTGCCGTTTAGTTGAATTTTGCATGGCCCTCGCAAAGTTGTAAACGCGAAATGGCCTTAGGAGCGTTAGTTCAATAATATTACTTTCCTAAATTTGGGTGCGCATTTATGTGACCCAAATCCAAATCTCAACGGATGTCGAAATGTGTTGACAACCACGGGTGCATTGATTGTGACGTGGCCCGAGACGCATTTCCACAACGTTGCAATTCTTTTAAAATATAATGATAAAAGCGGTTTACAAATAAAAAGCACATAAGCTAGCATGTATTAAAATCAGATAAAATCAAAATACAACAGTTAAGCGACCGTGTTAGAACCACGGAGTCCGGGAATGCCTAACACCTTCTCCCGGGTTAACAGAATTCCTTACTCGAATTTCTGGTTCGCGGACTGTTAACAGAGTCATAAATTTCCTCGATTCGGAATTCAACCGGTGACTTGGGACACCATTAATATCCCAAGTGGCGACTCTGAATAATTAATAATTAAATCCTATTCTAATTGTCCTTTAATTGGAAAAACTCCTCTACGCCTTTGCGGGTGTAGCGAAAAAGGAGGTGTGACAATAAGAATTTGTGTGAGAGGTTGTATAAAGATCTTGGTAGTAGTTAGTAATTAGATGCTGGAGTGGCTCATTGTCAGAAATCCAATTAGCCATAGAATCTTTTAAGATAATTATTCTATTACGACGCCTTCTTTTTATAGTAGACCAGTGGAAAAATCTCGTATTGGCATCCCCTTAGTTAAGTCAATTAACGCAAGATTTTAACTTCCAAAACTCCTCTTCAAGTGTGAGAAGATGATTATACTGGGCTATTAAGTCCTTTTCTAGATTTTGTGGAAAAGTACTAGTGGGGTAGTTTGTTGATTTCTGGATACCTGCTAGCCTAGCTTGAATATTATTTTATTTTTTTTAAAAAAAAATTAGCAAACAAATGGTAGTTCCAGGTTTTGACTAGTGAAGTAAAACATTTTATAGCATGAAGTATCGGAGGGTTATAATGTCATATTTGATGAACTAATTTAGGGAATTCGTGGTGTGAAAGCCACATTGTTTCGAATCTAAAAGTATTACTCTTTTTAATAATGGTTTCTATTGAGGGCTAACAATAATGGGCAATGATAGGAATGAGTTCTAGGTAAATGGTGAACATGTGCTTCTGGATAAATATATTTATCCATTCATAATTTACAGCTATACGATTTAGTCTTTCTAGTATCATAGCGCCCCGTCTCTTTTTATTCGTCCAAGTGTATTTGCTACCGGTAAATCCTAGGTCTATTAGGTTACAGTAGTTAAAACAATTAAGCATTAAATCTGCTCTAGTGGTCTTTAGTGTACACCCTCCAAATTTTACATTGTTATAAAAAAGTCATTGAAATCGCCCTCCACTAGCTAGGGTCCTTTATACATGTTAGCTATATACATTAGGTTTTGCGGTAATATTTTTCTAGATGATAGCACATTGCTTGCATATATAGCCATAAATAAAAAGGTGGTACCTTGTGGACATACATGGATCATGCAGTGGATTTCCTGATTGGTGACAACAATTTCATTGACATTTACTAAATTATCATTCCATAATACCACTATGCCTCCTGCCTGACCCTCAGCTGGTGTTTGGGAGAGACTGGAAAAATCAAAATCTTCCTTAAGAGTGTGGTGGTCCATTATGTGTGTTTCTAGAAGTACTACTAAGGTGGTTGATAGTAATTTAGCATGTGTATACGGATCGAAGGGTCCAATTTTCCGTCATTACGATGCCTCGCAAGTACGTTTTCAAAGGCTCGAGGCTATGGTCGAGGTTCACCCCCGAGGGGATATCGACGTCCAACCTCGGGGCAGTATAGATCAGTGGTTATGGTGAAAAAGTGGGAAGTTCCCAAGGCGCGTATCTAGAGCAGACGAAGCTTGTTAGACTAGTCTAAACCCGCATCATGGCATTAACTGGTTTTACCAGCCCCATATCTTTGTAATAAATACATTTGTACTATGTTGGGATACCTCCTCATATATAAAGGGGATCCTTGTCATTTTGTAGTACATCGGATGCCCAATATTAAATATACAAGAACTTTCTCTATGCTCTCTAACATATTCTCTTGATCTCATTACTTCCATTTATTATTTTTATTCATTGTGTTCTATTTATTGTTATTCATTTATTGCTTATCATTGATCATAACGAGCCATCATTTTAGCTCTCATAACTGTTAGTCTTCCCTCGGTCGCTCTAAGATGTTCACCCAACTCGACCTCGAGGCCTCATATACGACAGCTCGGGTCCCCGATCTCCAGCCGTTTGGTTCGATATCATATCGCCTCTAAGCTATAATCTTGCTTTCTAATCTTTTACTTAGCATCCATTGCCTAACAACTAGCATAAAATAGATCACGTATTTTTAGAAACACAAAATCAAATTTAATTGTTATTATCATTTTTACGGTAAACAGTTTGGCGCCCACCGTGGGGCTAAAAATAATAGTGATTATTTTTTTGCTGGTTTAACTACATAATGCAAGTTACCTTTCACACTTTTTCTTGTCCAAGATCTTTGATTTCAGGTCAAAATGTCTAACTCAGTAAACGCACGTGAAAACAACAATCTTGAAGACCATGGAGAGAATGGTGTGGATGTTCCAGGTATTGGTGTACCACCATGAAACCCTGAGAATGCACCAGAACCAATTCTCGTGGATGCGGTCTCACGCGATGCCCAACATGTCGATATAAGCTCCCACACTAATAGGAGCGTATGTCAAGGAGATCAACAAGAAGTCCAAAAAACCCCAGCTCGGGAGGAACATGAGGTCAGCCTTCACGTTATTTTTGAGATGTTGCAGGCACAACAGCTGGCGATCGCTCAGCTGTAGAGCCACCAAAAAACCCCAAGTACATCGGCCCCGAGAATAGCCCCTCAGACCGAACAAGCACCAGAAAGATCAAGCAACAACGGGTCGGCAGCCGACCCCGCCATCGTAAAGATGCTCGAGGACCTCACAAAGAGGATTGAGTCGGGCAAGAAAAAGATAGAAGCCAACAATAAGAAGGTTGAGACCTACAATTCCAGGGTCGACCAAATTCCGGGTTCACCCCTGATCCTAAAGGATGTGGATTCAAAGAAGTTCGTACAGAAGTCATTCCCATAGAAAGCAGCTCCAAAACCCATTCCAAAGAAGTTTAGGATGCCAGACCTTCCAAAGTACAACGGAACCTCGGACTCCAACGAACACGTCTATGCTTACACTTGTGCAGTGAAGGGCAACGACCTAAAGGACGACGATATCGAATCCGTTCTACTGAAAAAGTTCGAAGAAATGCTTTCAAAAGGGGAAATGATGTGGTATCCTAACCTAGCCCCAAACTCGATAGATTCATTTTCCATGCTGGCAGATTCTTTCATAAAGGCACCTGCTGGTGCCATCAAAGTAGCAACAAGGAAATCTGACGTCTTCAAGATCAAACAGAGGGAGAATGAGATGTTGTGAGAGTTCGTATCTCGATTTCAAATGGAACTAATGGAATTTCCACCAGTTTACGATGATTGGGTAGTGCAGGACTTCACTCAAGCTTTGAACGAACGAAGCTCGGTGGCTTCGAAACAATTGAAGCAGAATTTGGTTGAATACCCCGTCGTGACTTGGTCGAATGTTCACAACCGGTATCAATCGAAAATCAGGGTCGAGAACGATCATTTATGAGCCTCATCGGGCTCGGTATACCCAACTAGGCTTCTGGCGAAGGAGCCAAAGCCAAACAAAGAAAGGTACTAGCCATACACCGAAGACAGGAGAAACGCCCTGAGGCGTAACATACCCAGGAATGATCGAAGAACGGACCGAGGGCAGAACCCTCGGGGGCTCATCAATAGAGCTGGGTTTGATAGGAACATGGGGCCGATAGAGGCGCCCCGCTTGTCGAAATATAACTTCAATGTCGATATTTCAGATATCGTATTCGCCATTAGTAAGATTAGAGACACCATGTGGCCAAGGCCTATACAATCAGATCCTTCACAATGGAACCATAACTTAGTATGTGAATTTCACAATACACACGGTCGTAGGACCGAAGATTGCCAGCAACTCCGGGAGGAGGTAGCCCGACTACTCAGAAAAGGTCACCTCCAGGAATTCCTTAGCGACCGAGCCAAAAATCAGTTCCGGGAAAAAGAGGCAACCAAGAAGAACGAAGCAGATGAGCCACAACATGTTATCCACATGATCATGGGAGGGGTCGACATCCCATAAGAACCCACTATCAGAAGAACGAAAATATCCATCACCAAAGAAAAGTGAACTCGAGGTTACATACCCGAGGATGCCCTCACATTCAACGATGAGGACATCTAGACCTTGTCTCAGTCTCACAACGACGCACTGGTAATTTCTTTCCTAGTGAATACATTTCAAATTAAACGTGTACTTGTGGATTCAGGTAACTCGACCAACATCATCAGGTCAAGGGTCATGGAGCAGCTCAGATTGCTCGGCCAGATCGTGCCCGCCTCTCGAGTCCTTAACGGATTCAATATGGTGAGCGAGACAACCAAAGGGGAGATCACCCTCCCGGTCAACGTAGCTGGCACTATCCAAAATGCCAAACTACACATCATCGAATGAGACATGAGATACAACGCGTTTCTCGGAAGGCCATGAATACACTACATGAGAGCAGTACCATCAACCCTTTATCAAATGATGAAGTTTCCAACAAAAGACGAAATCAAAACCGTGTACAGTGAATAACATGCAGCAAGGGAGATGTTCGCAGTGCACAACATGGCGCCGGCACCGACGCCTTCGGCACCGAAGAAACCGCATGATAAACAAACAGTGAAATAGCAACCACGAGACACGTTCTCGGCTATACTCGAATGAACAAATAAAGGTCTGTACCGTATCCTTAGAGAAAATACTGAAAGCCTACCGAGGCTCAAAGCGCCATCGCCACTAAGGTATAACCATCTCCCTTTTAATTTACACTTCACACTAACCTTTATGTAGGTGTCCGACTGATACAGTCGAAGCGCTAATCCAGCTCGAAGACCTTAAGGTTTCAAAGCATACGTTGCACTCTTTTCCTTCAACCGGGTTTATATCCCGAAAAGGATTTTACCGGCAAGGTTTTTAATGAGGCAACATCTATATTCTACCTAAGGAAAACTCAAAAAGTATTCAAGGCTTCTTTATCAATCAACCTTGAATACTGGGAGGGCATCCACCCGGAAGGTCACCTAATCGGAGAAGCCAAGATGCACTAAATGGGGTCTCGATAGGAAAATAATGTACCAGGCCAAACGGTCGAACGAACTGTGCCCGTATAGAATAACTGAGCCCTTAACAGCAATGCCATGTATACTTGTACCAAGTAATCAAAGAATACTTTCCAAAAAGCATTTTGCATTCAAAGATTCTCGGTATTTTTGCAAAAATGACTCCTCTGTCAAAAACTTCCCGAACACTCGGGGATTGGCATCAACAACTCGAAACAATGCGACCCCTGGGTCGGAGCTTCAAACTTGTAAGCCCTCAATGAGGCAACATCAAGATCACAAAATAGCTCCAAAGCCAAAAATGTCCCGAACACTCAGGGACTGGCGTCGAAAACTCAAAGCCACATGACCTCCGAGTCGGAAATCCCGAAATCGTAAGCCCTCAATCAGGCAATACCAAGTTTACAAATAATGGCTCCCGAGCCAAGAAACCCTTGATGACTCAGGGAATTCCGCCAATCGCCACCCCCATCAACTTATCAAAACCCGAGGCCACAAGACCACATGCGGGCAACCTCAGTATCGTAAGACCTATATAAGGCAATAACAATATCTGTAAGACCTCAAGCAAGGAACGAACCACACTTGTACCAAGTGACAATATTTGTAAGACCTCAAGCAAGGCATGAACCACACTTGTACCAAGTGACAATATTTGTAAGACCTCAAGCAAGGTATGAACCATACGTGTACCAACTAGACAAAACTGTAAGACCTCAAAGGCATGTAAAACTTGTAAGACCTTACTAAAGGTATAATCCCGATCTTTAAGCTAAGGCTATATATCGAACTTGTAAGACCCCTAAAAAGGCGTACCCTCGATATAGACGCCGAAATTACTTCACTCAGGGACTGAAAGGCTCAGGCCAAACACGAATGACTACGGTCAAAAGGTTGTACCATCCAAACTAATGCGACTCGGGGACACCCGACCGTCGCTATAAAATCATAGGCCTTCAATTACTTCAAAAATTCTTCAAAAATAACCGGTTAAACATGCTACCCTCAACATAGGCAAAAGAGCTTCGACCATGTCAGCTCCAAACTATAAGGCTTCGAGATACTCAACCATCGAGCCGAACTTTCCGAGGTGTTCGATCATCGCCATATAACAACTCACCGAGCCAAACCTTTCGAGGTTTCTATCGAACCGTCGAAGAGCGAGGCAAACACAATTTCAAAAAGTCCTTCAAAAAAATAAAGCCTATATAAGAGGTCGTACTGACCCAATGCGTAAGAGCCACTGTCGCCAGCCCATACAAGAGGTTGTACCGACCCAACGCAAAAGAGCCTAAGGGCCATCTTTAATTCAAAAACTTAAGGGTCAAATGAGCTCGAATCAAAACCCGACTCGGAGACTGAACCCGAAATAGTTAACTAAATATGCCTAAGAGCAAAAGCATAAGAGCTCAAATGTCGGCTTATACTAAAAGGTCGTACCGACCAACCGCGAGTCTTCCATTTATACATATATGCGAGGGAATACAAGCTTCCTTTATAAAGTCCTTTGAAAGCACTCTACACAAAACAAGAAAGTAAAGGCATAATCTAATATACATCCCCCTCGGGGACTATGGTCCGTCGGCTTCTTTCTCGCCATCTTTGGCATCAGACAAAAGGAACTTAGCATCATACTTTTACGCCTTTGCTTGCTTTATCTTTCCGAGAGATCAAAGCCCCTGGCATGAATTTCTTCGAGGGTTTCCCTCCGAGATTTGCACCTCGTGTACTCTTTATTCCTACTCTCCTAGTCGAGAGTCCCCCTTTAGCTTAGCACGAGTATCGGCAACATTCTTCAAATAGGCAGCGACCTTCTTATCAGCCTTAACTCGGATTATTTTGGCTTCAGCATGGGCATCTACAACTTCAACCTTCATCTTCAGGAGCTCAGACTCGAGCCTTGGAATCATTCTGTTCGGACCAAGCTATTCTCATGAGCGTTGCAAAGTTGCACTTTGAGGGCGGAAGCCTTGGCTAAAACATCTTTCTTAGCTGATATCTGGGTGTCCACCCGAGCCCTTAGCTCATCACGCTCGCGCTTGGCTTGACCAACTTCGTTCCTAAGGTATTCCAAGTCTTCTATCTTTTTCTGCAACTGAAGTAAACAAAATATTAGCATCGAAAGATAGAAAAAGAAACATGCACTCCCTTGAAACAGAAGTTACCTGCTCCTCGAGGTAGTTTTCGTAGTTCAAACTGCGACTCGCCTCATACCACAATTGTGCCAACTCGTCTTCCCTTTCATCGCAAATACGCCTGAAGGATTTCTCCCCATCTACAGCTTTCTGCAGCCTGGCCTCGCGGTAAAGTAGCTTAGATTTGAGCTTGTTAAAAGCCTGTGGAAGAGAAACGTGATAATAGAGCAAAAGGGTGAAGACAACCCTATATATGGAGAAAGCAACGACTATCTGCCTGCCTCAAAGACCAATTAAAAATACTAGCTAAAGCCTTTATCGCTTTGGGAAGATGTGCCGGCGGGATCGCCTCGGTCATTTCATAACCATGTCATACACTTGATGCAACCATACGATGTTTTTGGGGGCAAAGACCCTCGCATCAACCAAGACTCGAGATGGTACCAGATCTCGAGGACCTCCGACAAAGAAAAGCGTAATGACCCGACCGGTCGTTTTGAGACTTTGCACTTTGTTCATCAGTTCTTGAGCATAACTTGCCCCGCATGATATATTATGACTCATGTAGATTGTTGGTTTTGGTTTCAGGGAAATCAGAATGAATTTGGAAAAACAGTTCTCAGTTTGTAGCTTGAAATTTGTAAGGTTTGATCAAGATTTCACTTGTTTGTATATGATCTCGAATCGGAATTTTTATGATTTGGTTAGATCCGTTGGGTGATTTAGGACTAAGGAGCGCAACCGAAATGCATTTTGGAAGTCCGTGGAAGGTTTAGGCTTGAATTGGCGAAATTGAGATTTCGACGTTTCTGGTAGATAGGTGAGATTTTGATATAGAGGTCGGAATGAAATTCCTAGAGTTGCAGTAGCTTCTTTGTGTCATTTGGGATGTGTGTGCAAAATTTTAAGTCATTTGGACGTGGTTTGGTTGGGTTTTTGATCAAAAGCGTATTTCGGAAGATTTTAGAAACTTAGGCTTGAGTCCGATATGATTTGGTAGATTTAATGTTGTTTGAGGTGTTTTGACGAATGGAGAAAGTTTGAATAAGGTATTGGGTTATGTTTGTGCTTTTAGTTGAGGTTCCAGGGGCCTCGAGATGATTTTGGGTGGTTAACGGAAGAGTTTAATGTTGATTGCACCTTCAGATTTTGCTGGTTCTGGTGTTTTCGCACCTGCGGTTTGAGGACCGCAGGTGCGGTGTCGCACGTGCGTAAGGTAAGGCGCAGATGCGGTTTGGAGGAGTAGAGCTAGGAGCTGCAGATGCGATATATGGACTGCACCTACGAAGTCGCAGATGCGATGAGATTACCGCAGATGCGGCTGAGGTCGGTTTTAATGAATTCTGCAGAAACGGATGAGTTGACCGCATATACGGTACCGCAAAAGCTGATTTTTGGACCGCAAATGCGGTTATGCCTGGGACACAATGTTTAAAAGATGGGTTTCGCGATTTTTGGTCTATTGTTTCCATTGTTGAACAATTTTTGGAGCTTTTGAGAAGAATTGAAGAGGGAATCGAAGGGAATCACTTGGAGGTAAGATTTTTGGACTCAATACTCGATTCTTGTGTGAATTTCACCTAATTAATCATGGGTTAAGCCTAAAAATTGAGGAATTAGGGCTTGAAATTGGAGAGTGAATTTTTAGAATTTGAGTGACCATATGAGGTCGGGTTTTGGTAAATTTGAAATGTATGAACTCGTGAGAGGATGAGGATGTCATTGATGTTAATTTCTGAGTTTTGAGAAGTGGGCCAAGGCTCAGGTTTTGCTAATTTCGGGATTTTTGGCATTTTTCGATTTGTTTTCGCTTGCGATTTGTTCCCTTCGCATAATGTGGCGTATTCGTTCTAATTTTGGATAGATTCGATGCACGTGGAAGCCGATTTAAGGGGAAGGGCGTCGCGAGCTAGAGATTTAGCCGGTTCGAGGTAAGTAATGATTGTAAATGCTATTCTAAGGGTTTGAAACCCCGGATTACACATCGTTGTGCTATGTTGAGGTGACTTACACGCTAGATGACGAGCGTGGGGTAGAGCACCACTGGGGATTGTGACTTAGTCCATTCCGAATAATTATTTTAATGCGTAATTGATAGTTAATTATTTGATGTTGTTATATTTTGGGTTGTATGCCATATTTGGGGCCTTATGCCGACCTGCTAAGACCCTTAAGGGCACTTTCACTATTTTTCCTCACACTATTTGTTTTGAAAGCATATCCTCAATCGTGTTGTACCTGTTTATTATTTAAATCTGGTTAATCACTTTATTTCTTAAAAATATGAAAACTGTTTGGGACGAGTTCCCTGTTTTACTGATGGTCCGAGTGATCGTGAAGTTGATGATTGAGATAGACCGAGAGTCTGATTGTGAGGTTAATCACTGAGAGAGGCCGAGAGACTGGTTATGAGGATTATATAGTTATGGATCGGGTTGCACGCCGCAACAATATGCACGCTGCAGCAATATGTTGGATCGGGCTACACGCCGCATCGATATAGCATTTGGGCTGTAGGAGCCCCTCCGAAGTCTGCACACCCCCAGTGAGCGCCGTCGACGAGATATATGGATCGGGCTGCATGCCGCAACGATATATGGGTCGGGCTGCGCGCCGCAGCAGTTACTATATGGTACCTATTGAGTGTGAGTGCTGAGTGTGAGCGTTGATTGGTAAGAGTTGAGTCACGAGTGATTGAGAGGCTTGCCCTAGGGGCGATAGATATATACATGCACATGAGTGATGCTTTGCCTGAAGGGCCTGTTTAAGAACTTATTGATTTTCACTCCTCTTTAAAATGAGTTTCTACCAAATATGTTGATTTATTGACTGTTTTCACTCATCTTTATATTGAGCTTCTGTAGAAAGTGTTGAACAAATGTTTTAAAACAACTTTCATTTAAGCTGGGGTTTATGAGATGTTCAAAATTTAATCACTGATTTGGCTTTGTTATTTCCACTGAGATTTTCATGTTATGAAGTGTTTAAGATTCCTGTTTTGCCCGAGGGACTGTTTACGAACTATGTTTTGCCCGAGGGGCCGATTATGGTTTTTCATATCTTTTATTGTAAACGATATTGAACCCCTACTGAAACTGTCGGAAAGCATTTTCAAATGATTTTTACCAAAAGGCTGGATTTTAATAAGACGATCGACTCGTATTCTTAATTAGCAGCCTGTGTGCTTATTGAGTTATCATGAATGTGGATTTATTGTTTCCCACTAATCAGTCTTTATTTACTCTTATTACTTACTGGGTTGGAGTACTCACATTACTCCCTACACCTCGTGTGCAGATTCAGGTATTTCAGAATCCGGTAGCGAGTATTGATTGCTTAGACGCGGAGTCATCAGAGTTAGCAAGGTAGCTGCACGACGTTTGCAGCACTGTTTTTTCATCTCATTTCCATTTCTGTACTTAGTACACTTGACTATTTTGTTGTATTCAGACCTTGATAGATGCTCATGACTAGTGACACCCCGATGTCGGGCTTGTGTAATTATTCCGCATTGTTCTTTTAAATGTTCATTATCAGATTAATGATTTATAAATGGTATAAAAACACTTTTAAATGGAAAATGGTTGATTTGGGAATTGTGTCGGCAGGCCTTGTCTTCATAAGGGGCGCCATCACGACCGAATCCGGTTTGGGGTCGTGATAAGTTGGTATCAGAGCTTAGGTTACATAGGTCTCATGAGTCATGAGCAGGTTTAGTAGAGTCTCACGGATCGGTACGAGGACGTCTGTATTTATCCTCGAGAGGTTACATAACCTTTAGGAAAACTTCACATTCTTGAATTTTTATCGTGCGTTCTTTGATTCAGCTTGAATATAACTCTTTGAATTCCTTCCACGCGTTTGTGTGTGCGCATGAGCGCTCAGTATCGGATGTGCATCAATGGCTTGTTTTTCCTTGATCGAGGGGCGAGATGTGATCTTTGTGTATTGATGTTGGGCCAGTCTGGAGGACTTGAGGCCGAATTTTTGCCTATAGCTTGAGTACCGAGATGCTGATTGTGTGAACAAGTGTTTTTGAACTTATATGTTCGGTAGTGTCCCTGTTTGTGAGAGCAACGACTGGATGGCTATGTGATGAGTATGTTTGTATTTCGAGACATATCCATAAGATTTAGAAGCGACGATAAAGGTCCGCTGGAGGATAAAAGAACTATTAGGTGTTTGAATTCCATCTTGGTTCGAGGTATAGCCCCGAGTTGTGGGCGTGTGAAGAATCTTTTCATGTTTCTTAGTTGGGAGTGAAGTAAATTTCATGTTGCGGTATGGGATCAGACTCAAGAAGACTAAGTGACTGCGTAAAGTTTACAACGGTGGAAGTTATGCGGGAATTTTAGTTTGAGGCAAATCAGGTGGGTTATCTCCTGCGAAGAGTTCGGAAATTGTGCGATCCTTATGCTGTCTGTTAGCAGATCTCATTTGCAATTGAAAGATATGTGTCATAATTTAAATGGCTCGCTTAAGAGAGGGGGCCTAACTGTTGTGAGAGTGAATGCGAGATTTGCAGAAGAGTTAAAGTGCTAGATGATCTGTGTTTTCGCAAGCTTACAAAGGATTTGAGTTTAATATCACTATGGTATTATGGCATCAATAGAGTATATGTGTTACGAGAAATTGACTGTGTTTTGATCTATGGTTTCGAGCCAAGTGGGGGAGTCTACTATTGATTTGTTGATTGCACGGTTATGTGCTATGTTGGTTCCAGTTTGAGGCGCACTGGTGAATCAGTTATGGCTTACGGGGACTGAGACCGAGGATGTCTCGAGTAAAGGAAAAATTTTGACAGAGGTTATGTCATGCTTCATAGGTGTATGGGATTCTTAGAGTGTCTTGAGTTGTTATGGTAATGGATGCTCGGTACATAGAGCAAGAAGTGGCTTGGTTGTTCTAGGATGAGGTTACACCCTGTGGTGTCGGAGTGCTATTGAGGCACGGGTGGTTCTGTTCATTTGATCAGGCTAATTGCAGTTTGAATAGAGTGAATGACTCTCGAGAATGGTTCTAATATGTTCAAGATTTTACATATAACAATTGGGTATTTTAAAGTTGTATCTGTGGTTAGAAACTGAGTTTTCATTGGAAGATGTCGAGACCTGTGGTATTTTCCTTATAAATTATGAAATTCTATGTATCAGTACCAGGAAGGTAAAGGTAACAGATTTAGATTCGCAGGAAGTCTCTTCAGAGTAAAGTACTTTGATCGTGGTGCTTGTGGGAATATATGAGAAAGTATTCAGCGGCTTATAAGCCTTAGATGGTGTGGCTTTATGCTTGGGTCCCGTGTGGTAAGTCTGGGTTGAGGAATTGTGATGTTATAGCTAGAATGAGTACCAAGTTGAAGGTAAATCAGAAGGAAATTCGGATATATGGGATAGCTTGGTAGTAGGCTGAGTTGGTATGGTAAGGATACGATTAGCTCTTTGGATGCTTGCGAGGTAATGAGTTTCTACCAGTGTTTCTTGGCAATTCTCTTGGGTTTTAGTGATCTGCGTAGCTCGGTTGAATTCGAAAGATTCAGTCCTGCCAGGTCTGGTTTGTGCAAGGGGAACTCGGAGAGTTCTTGATGGTTTCGACCTTAGTTGGAAATGTATATTTTCTATGGGCATGAGGAGCATGGTATGTATAGTAATTTTCTTCTAGATGGGAACAATGGAAAGTTCTTGGTTGGTTAAGTACATAGTTGCTTGTGGCTCGGAAGCGATACAAGGTTCTTGTGGTTATCCTAGAATGGTACGGTTTATGCGGTATGTTGTGTAGGAGTGATATTAGCATGTGTAAGGTCACGGTTCAAATTTGAAAGGAAGGTCATAAATTCTTAGGTAGCACGGGCAGTTCAGATAAACTGAAGAAATGAGCTTCAGATGATTTGAGAAATACTCTTTAGATGTTTAAGGAAATGGTAATGCTAATTGAGGTAATTAGACGAGGGTATATGATTCAGAGAGAGGTAATGTGATTAAGTTGATGGTACTTCGGTAGCACTGCAGCACTTCTTGTCAGATCGGCTGCTGATATTCGAGTTTGCTTGGCAGCACAGAGGAATCTTAGAGTATCTCTCATGGAATGATTGAGTACTAGAGGTGAGTTATATATGCGAGTGGTGAAATTGGGATCAAATATGGTACTTCGTATGTTTTATGGACTTGGATATTGGAAGTTCTCATACGCAGGTTAGCTCGTGGTTGTGGATGGCAAATGTAGGTAAGTTAGTCAGATGTTAGTATGTGCTATGATTCAATCATTGTGAACCTTCGAAGGATTATTTATCTGTTGTGGGTAACTAGAGTTGATGTGTGGTCCATTGGTAGACCTATATGGATATGTGTCCGGCATTGAGACAACCTTGTTGACTTTGAGTTGTTGTAGGCGAAGGATGTGTTGATTCGGTTGTTATTAAGCATATTGGTAATCTAGAGAGATCTGTGAGTTACCTTTTTGTGTTGTGAGACGTTATGATCTGTTGATTATAGGCAGCTATGGTGCAGTTCTATCGGAGTTTCATAGTGGAAGTCGAGCGGGAAAAGTGATTGGGTGTTGCTCGGTGAATGGCGTATCGGTTATGTCCTTTCGGGTTTGCGTGGTGTATGTTATTTGTTTCAGCGTGGGTGTAATGATTTGCTTTGGCTCCAAACATCAAATTGTGTGTGGTTGTCGATTTCGAGCATAGTTACTCGAGGAGTTTCGTGTAGAGCAGCATTTGGATAGGATCACGTGTTGCAGCGAAGCTATGTGGAGTTATGACCTTGCGGGTTAGATTCCTATGTTCTATTTATATGATGAGAGACAGGTTCTCAGCCTTGTTTTGTGATGGTATTGGTGAGCTTGAGGGGCAGCTCTTTCGTTAGAGTCATTTTCATGATTTGAGTATGTTCGGACTGTTGCTTATTTGTGTGTGTATTATGCAAGTTGTCGCTTAAGCCTGTATTGATGTGTCATGTCACCAAAGTAATGTGTTGGATCAGAGGAGATCATTGGGATTATTAATGAATACGAACGGATTCGATTCCAGCATGTTGGAAGGATAATATCGAGGTTCGGCTCATAAATTGCTATGGTTTTTTCCAGAGGAGAAGTGGCTTCATGAATGGTTGATCTGAGGAATGGTTATGGCTTACTGCGTGTTTTAGTGATCATTGGCAGTATATGAAAGTGTTGGGATGAGACTTTAGTTGGTAAGAATTTTTCTACCAGTATTTGGCTGTTGTGTGCAGCTGCTGTGATTAGAAGTTATCAATACAAGTGTTTGAGTTATGTGGTATATCATGTGATTGCACCTGAGATAGCAGATATGGTTTGGTACAGCTTGTTCGGATGTATTCACAGTATAAATGTGAGATTCTAATCGCATTGATGATTTTAGAAGCAAAAATATGGTTCTATGGTTTATGGACTAGGATGGATTGCGAGATTTCAGTTATATTGTGTTATCAAACCTATATGAGATAGGGTGATGTGGGATCACCCCCGGGTATATGCATGGTAAGGTTATTCAGCAATTGGTTGGCTTTTAAAACAACTCTGGGGCACGTTCGAGGACGAACGTATGTTTAAGTGGGGGAGGATGTAACGACCTGACCGGTTGTTTTGAGATTTTGCACTTTGTTTGTCAGTTCTCGAGCATAACTTACCCTGCGTGATGTATTATGACTTATGTAGATCGTTGGTTTTGGTTTCAGGGAAATCGGAATGAATTTGGAAGAACAGTTCTCAGTTTGTAGCTTGAAATTTGAAAGGTTTGACCAAGATTTCACTTGTTTGTATATGATCTCGGATTGGAATTTTTATGATTTGGTTAGCTCCATTGGGTGATTTGGGACTAAGGAGCGCAATCAAAATGCATTTTGGAAGTCCGAGGAAGGTTTAGGCTTGAATTGGCAAAATTGAGATTTCGGCGTTTCCGGTTGATAGGTGAGATTTTGATATAGAGGTTGGAATGAAATTCCGAGAGTTGCAGTAGCTTCCTTGTATTATTTGGGATGTGCGCACAAAATTTCAGGTCATTTGGACGTGGTATGGTTTGGTTTTTGATCAAAAATATATTTCGGAAGATTTTAGAAACTTAGGCTTGAATCCGATGTGATTTGGTAGATTTGATGTTGTTTGAGGTGTTTTGACGATTGGAGAAAGTTTGAATAAGGTATTGGGTTATGTCTGTGCTTTTGGTTGAGGTCCCGGGGGCCTCGGGATGATTTCGGTTGGTAACGGAGGAGTTTAATGTTGATTGCAGCTTCAAATTTTGCTGGTTCTGGTGTTTTCGCACCTGCGGTTTGGGGACCGCAAGTGCGGTGTCGCACATGCGGAAGGAAAGGAGCAGATACGGTTTGGAGGAGTAGAGCCAGGAGCCGTAGATGCGGTATATGGACCGCACCTGCGGAGTCGCAGATGCGACAAGGTGATCGCAGATGTGGCTAAGGTTGGTTTTAATGAATTCCACAGAAGCGGATGAGTTGACCGCATATGCGGTACCGCAAAAGCTGATTTTTGGACCGCAGATGCGGTTATGCCTGGGGTAGAATGTTTAAAAGATGGGTTTTGCGATTTTTGGTGTATTTTCTCCATTGTTGAACAATTTTTGGAGCTTTTGAGAATAATTGAAGAGGGAATCGAAGGGAATCACTTGGAGGTAAGATTTTTGGACTCAATATCGACGAGGTAAGATTTTTGGACTCATTTAAGCCTAAAAATTGAGGAATTAGGGCTTGAAATTGGAGAGTAAATTTTTAGAATATGAGTGACCATATGATGTCGGATTTTGGTAAATTTGATATGTATGAACTCGTGAAAGGATGAGGATTTGATTGATGTTAATTTCTGAGTTTCAAGAAGTGGGCCCAGGGCTCGGGTTTTGCTAATTTCGGGATTTGTGGCATTTTTCGATTTGTTTTCGCTTGGGCTTTGTTCCCTTGGCATATTGTGACGTATTCGTTCTGATTTTGGATAGATTCAACGTGCATGGAGGCCGATTTGAGGGGCAAGGGCATCGCGAGCTAGAGATTTAGCCGGTTCGAGGTAAGTAATGATTGTAAATGCTGTTCTGAGGGTTTGAAACCCCGGATTACACATTGTTATGCTATGTTGAGGTGACTTACACTCTAGATGACGAGCGTGGGGTAGAGCACCACTGGGGATTGTGACTTAGTCCATTCCGAACGATTATTTTAATGCGTAATTGATAGTTAATTGTTTGATGTTATTTTATTTTGGGCTATATGTCATGTTTGGGGCCTTGTGCCGACCTGCTGAGACCCTTAGGGGCACTTCCACTATTTTTCTCACTCTATTTGTTTTGAAAACATATCCTTAGTCGTGTTTTACCTGTTTATTGTTTAAATCTGGTTTATCACTTTATTTCTTAAAAATATGATAACTGTTTGGGACGAGTTCCCTATTTTACTGATGGTCTGAGTGATCGTGAGGTTGATGGCTGAGATAGATCGAGAGTCTGATTGTGAGGTTAATGATTCAGAGAGGCCGAGACCTTGGTTGTGAGGATTATATAGTTATGGATCGGGCTGCATGCCGCAACAATATATATATATTTATATATGTATATTGATCGGGCTACACGCCGCAGCGATACTTATATGGATCAGGCTGCACGCCGCAGTGATACATTGCTTGGGCTGTAGGAGCCCCTCCGGAGTCTGCACACCCCCAGTGAGCGTCGTCGACGAGATATATGGATCGGGCTGCACGCCGCAGCGATATATGGATCGGGTTGCGCAACATAGCGGTTACTATATGGTACCTATTTTTGTGAGTGCTGAGTGTGAGCGCTGATTGGTAAGAGTTGAGTCACGAGTAACTGAGAGGCTTGCTCGAGGGGCGATAGATACATACATGCACATGAGTGATGCTTTGCCTGAGGGTCCTGTTTATGAACTTATTGATTTTCACTCCTCTTTAAAATGAGTTTATACCAAATATGTTGATTTATTGACTGCTTTCACTCATCTTTATATTGAGTTTCTATTGAAAATTTTGAACAAATGTTTTAAAACAACTTTCATTTAAGCTGGGGTTTATGAGATGTTCAGAATTTAATCACTGATTTGGCTTTGTTATTTCCACTGAGATTTTCATATTATGAAGTATTTATGATTCCTGTTTTGCTCGAGGGCCTGTTTACGAACTATGTTTTGCTGGAGGGGCCGATTATGGTTTTTCATCTCTTTTATTATAAACGGTATTGAACCCTTACTGAAACTGTCGGAAAGCATTTTTAAATGATTTTTACCAAAAGGCTGGATTTTAATAAGACGATCGACTTGTATTCTGAATTAGCAGCCTGTGTGCTTATTGATTTATCATGAATGTGGATTCATTATTTCCCACTGCTCAGTCTTTATTTACTCTTATTACTTACTGGGTTGGAGTACATACATTACTCCCTGCACCTCATGTGCAGATTCAGGTATTTCAGAATCCGCTAGCGGGTATTAATTGCTCAGACGCGGAGTCATTAGAGTTAGCAAGGTGGTTGCACGACGTTCGCAGCACTGTTCCTTCATCTCATTTCCATTTCTGTACTTAGTACACTTGACTGTTTTGTTGTATTCAGACCTTGGTAGATGCTCATGACTAGTGACACCCCGATGTCGAGCTTGTGTAATTATTCCGCATTGTTCTTTTAAATGTTCATTATGAGATTAATGGTTTATAAATGGTATAAAAACCACTTTTAAATGGAAAATGATTGATTTGGGAATTGTGTCGGCTGACCTTATCTTCATGAGGGGCGCCATCATGACCAGGTCCGGTTTGGGGTCGTGACAAAAAGAAGAAAGGCTCTAAGGAGCCATCATTATCATTACAAGCCTCGAGATGGTACCCGATCTCGAGGACCTCCATCAAAAAAGATGAAAGGCTCTAAGGATCCATTAAAATCATTACAAGCCTGGAGATAGTACCCGATCTCGAGGACCTCCGTCAAAGAAGAAGAAAGGCTTTAAGGAGCCATCAATGTCATTACGAGCCTCGAGATGGTACCCGATCTCGAGGACCTCCGTCCAAAAAGAAGAAAGGCACTAAGGAGCCATCAATATCATTACAAGCCTTGAGATGGTACCAGATCTCGAGGACCTCCGTCAAAAAAGAAAAAAGGCTCTAAGGAGCCCCCAATATCATTACAAGCCTTGAGATGGTACCCGATCTCGAGGACCTCCGTCAAAAGAGAATAAAGCTTCCAAGGAGCCATTAATATCACTATGAGTCTTGAGATAGTGCTCGATCTCGAGGATCTCTGCCAAAACGAAAGTTAAGCTCTAAAAAAGAGCTGCTCATATATAAGTCCAACCTCGAGGTAGTATCCTACCTTGAGGATTTCTGCTATTACGAATGCGGGTTATTCACTCGATTCCTTGGCCCTTGAGCTACCTGAGCTCGAACCAGTTCTCACTCAAGAATTACTGATGAAGCCCTAGGGCTACCTTCATGCTAAGTTCAAATTAAGTTTTTTGGGCCACCCGAACTTAGGATAAATCTCACTCGGGGACTACCCGCGAAAGTCCTGAGGCTATATTTATTCCTAGGCACTCGAGAAAATTCTCCCTCAAGAACTACCAATGGTATCTAAATGGAGCTAAGTTTGTTCTAAAAATCGAGGTCTCATTCTCGCTCGATTCAATGTCGCCGGTTTCGGTAACCTAAATCTATATCGGGTTAATCCGGGCTTGGTCCGAGAAATGGCAAAGCGTTTCAGGGAAATAATATTGGACGATTAAGAACCGAGGGAATACCTACGCCCTGATATGATATTCGGGCCAACCGGTAGAATCACGTGCTCAGATTTTTCACAAACGCAAATAAAAAGGGAATTCAGCATAAATCAGAGACAAATCGAAGAAATATCCTTGTATTAGTAAACCATAATTACAAAAGCCCACGAGGGGTCCTTACATATGATTACAAAAGTCCATGAGGGGTCCTTACACAGAAACAAAGCAGCAATATATATATATATATATATATATATATATATATATATATATATATATATATATATATATAAGCTATAGAGTCTAATCTATTCTCGGGGGTGCATCCTCGACGGCAGTATCTTCGAGCACCATCTCCTCGGGGGCCTCATCTCGATCTTCCAAAATGGCATCTTCAAGGGAGAAAATGAAGAAGAGGAAAGTGATGCGGAAGAAGAAGAAAACGATGAAGAAGAAGAAGAAGAAGAAAAAGATGAAGAAGAAGCAGAAAAAGATAAAGACGAAGAAAAAAGATGAAGGAGCGAAGAGGGATGAAGAAGTGGCTGGGTGAAAAATCTGGCGAGTATGGATCTCTCAAGCACTACTATTGTGAAGCCACTTCTGTAGACGTTACACCGGTGTGGGATGCAACAGCTAGTAGATAGTACCACCTCACTCCACGGAAAGCAAAAGGAGTGAGGCGTCACACCGGGTAGTTAGGAGAGATGAGTAGAAGTTCATAGTCTGCATATCCTCTAATGCGAGAATAATTTGAGATTTCTCTCTCATCACCTTGGGTCAACAACAACAACAACAAATCAGTACAATCTTGCTCGGTAAGGGAAAGCCCTGGAAAACAGCCAGGGCATAACTGATGAGAACGTCGCCATGTAACCTTAAGGCCACGGGCCTCAAACATGGGAAATAACAATGGATGAGGATAAAGAGAAGAAAGGGGTGAAAGTCTTTTGAAGAACACTTGAATGGATAATTGGTTCCAGGAGGCTTCCATTTATAGAAAGGGTGGAAGCGTAACCGATGGCTCCATCAATGTCTTTGAAATACGTATTGGCAGGCGTAATCAATACGTTTTTGGGAGATGAACCGGCAACGATATTATCGCTTAGGAGAATAAGAATTGGAAGTGCATTGAATGATTCTAGAAAGATAAACCGAAGGGACGCCTCAATTATCACAAAGGCTTACTTCATAAGTACGACATCATCGCAGGAAGTTCGAAGAGATGGATATCAAAGTTGTTTCTTATCATTCCACTCTAAGAAATGTAGGGACTATCTGTATACGGTAAAATTGAAGGGTCCAATTTTTCGTCATTACGATGCCTTGCAAGCATGTTTCAAAGTCTCGAGGCTATGGTCAAGGTTCACCCCCAAAGGGCTATCGATGTCCAACCTCGGGGCAGTATAGATCGGCGGTTATGGTGAAAAAGTGAGAAGTTCCCAAGGCATGTAGTTAGAGATAACAAAGCATGTTAGGCTAGTATAAGCCTGCATCATGGCATTAACTTCCCCATATCTTTGTAATAAATGCATTTGTACTATGTTAGGATACCCCCTCATATATAAAGCGGATCCTTGTCATTCTGTAGGACATCGAATACCCATATATTAAATATACAAGAACATTCTCTCTACTCTCTAACATATTCTCTTGATCTCATTACTTCCATTTATTGCTTATATTCATTGTGTTCTATTTATTGTTCTTCATTTATTGCTCATCATTGATCATAAAGAGCCATCATTTTAGCTCTCATAACTGTTAGTCCTCCCTCGATCGCTATAAGTCGTCCACCCAACTCGACCTCGAGGCCTCATATACGTCAGCTCGAGGCCCCGATCTCCAGCTGTTTGGTTTGATTATCATATCGCCTCTAAGCTATAATCTTGCATTCTAATATTTTACTTAGCATCCATTGCCTAACAACTAGCATAAAAATAGATCACGTATTTTTAGAACCACAAAATCAAATTTAATTGTTATTACCATTTTCACGGTAAACAGCATGGAACGGAAGTTCCTTCGAATATTCGGTGACTGTGCACCCCTGCAATTCCATATTACAAAATTCATGGATCTAGTTCTTTGAAGTGGTTGTGGTGGTGCTGTGGTTTGTTCCACCTGAGCTTCATTCTCCTAGGTTGCCTACTGGGACGTCCTTCTGAGAGTTGGTGTGATCACCACTGTAAATTTTCCTGCTTCTGGGTTTACTGGTGGCCTCAGCTTGATCAAACACTTGATCACTTCTAGTAGACAGTTGAGCAATATTTTTTTTGTATTGTTCCTTGAGGATGGAGATATTACATGCTCCTAGCTATACTGGTTCCGTTCGTGTTTCCCTCATTTCTTCCATGACTGCTGCTATTTCCTGAGGAGTTAGTATTTCTTGTTCTCCTAGACTTGGTGGATGTGGACTCATTGAGGTATAGGGTGTTAGTGGTTCGAAGGGTCTCATTGGAGAAAGTGGCATTGCTTGGGGTATGTGGATATACTCGTGAATCCAAGGGATTTGAGACTGGGTTTGTGGGTAAAATGGTGGGTCTGGATAGGGATTGTAGTGTTGCTGGAAGGGGTTCCACTATGAGTTGGTGGTTTGTATGGGCATGGTCGTCCAGTTGTACTAGCCATAAAAGGTTATCGCCGCTGTTATGCCCTCTACGACTATCTGTGCTAAGTCTTGAGGGTTTTGGAGATGTACTATGATCTCTTGGTTGTTCACGATCATGGAGAATGTCAGTGCATGATTTTGTAATCCCATCTCCAACCATGATTGAGGAGGTTGAAACGGATTTGAATCTTGTGATGTGTATATCACTTGGTAAGTGGTTGGAGGGGGGTGTTGTGTTGCATGATTTCTGGGTTGAGGAAGTGAATGTTGAGTGGCTTGAATGGCATTAAGGAGGGTCGTTGATGTTGGGTTCTCAGTGGAAAAGGTGGAGTGGTGTGTTTGTGCATGGTTATAAGTTGTTTGTCGTGTTGAAGGATTAACAGTAATGTATGAAGGAAATGGGATTGGTAATGATTGTTGGGATTTTTCTAGAGTCAGAAAGACAATTGGTATTCAGGAAGCAACCAGTTGCAGTTGAAAGGGCCGAGATCAAGTGATCAAAACAACCAAGGCCACAAAACCAACCACCGTCTCAAACTAACAATTGTTCTTTGTTTAAAAATATGAAACAGGTGCAATCCAAAGCAACCTTGTGTGAAGCAGGTGCAACCAAAGAGAAACTGCACAAGGGCTAGAAACCGCTTTGCAGAAATAATCAATCCAAAAGGGAAGTCCCCTCCAAATTCTTTCCCGCATTCCATGAAATAAAGAACCAAAAAAAAAAGAACGTAACCAAACGTAAGATCCTTAAAATCTTCATTTTTCTATTTTCAGCATGCATCACTATTGTTCATACCTCCCATTTTCGTAGCTTAACTCAGGTAGAACCATTTCGCCTAGGGGGATCCAACTCATAGTTCCGGGTAGAAGTACTCTTCGCTCAGGTTGTTTTTACGCAGCTTAACCCAGGTAGAACCTTTTCGCCTAAGGGGATCCAGCTCATAGTTCCGGGTAGAAGTACTCTTCGCTCAGGTTGTTTTTACGCAGCTTAACCCAGGTAGAACCTTTTCACCTAGGGGGATCCAGCTCATATTCCGGGTAGAAGTACTCTTCGCTCAGGGTGTTTTACGTAGCTTAACTCAGGTAGAACCGTTTCACCTAGGGGGATCTAGCTCTTATTCCGGGTAGAAGTACTCTTCGCTCAGGGTGTTTTACGCAGCTTAACTCAGGTAGAACTGTTTCGCCCAGGGGGATCTAGCTCATAGTTCCGGATAGAAGTACTCTTTGCTCAGGTTGTTTTTACGCAGCTTAACCCAGGTAGAACCTTTTCACCCAGGGGGATCCAGCTCATATTTCCGGGTAGAAGTACTCTTCACCTAGGCTTAGTTTTACATAGCTTAACCCAGATAAAACCTTTTCACCTAGGGGGATCCAGCTCATAGTTCCAGGTAGAAGTACTCTTCGCTCAGGTTGTTTTTACGCAGCTTAACCCAGGTAGAACCTTTTCTCCTAGGGGGATCCAGCTCATAGTTCCAGGTAGAAGTACTTTTCGGTCAGGTTGTTTTTACGCAGCTTAGCCCAAGTAGAACCTTTTCGCCTAGGGGGATCAAGCTCATAGCTCCGGGTAGAAGTCCTCTTCGCTCAGGTTGTTTTTACGTAGCTTAACTCAGGTAGAACCTTGTCGCCTAGAGGGATCCAGCTCATAGTTACGAGTAGAAGCACTCTTTGTTCAAGTTGTTTTTACGTGGTTTAACTCGGGTAGAACCTTTTCGCCTAGAGGGATTTTAGCACTTTGTCAATAATACAGGGCACCAACCCTTGGATACATTTTCTTTAAGTATTACAGGGTACCAACCCCCGATTACATTCCCTATCAGTAATACATGGCATCAACCCCTAGTTACATCTTTTTCAATAATACAAGGCACCAACCTTTGGTTACATTTCCTTTTTTGGTATATTGTTGTCTTTGTCTTCCTTTCAATAAGTTAGAATGGTTTATAACTTTCTATAATAAATCACAAAATTTTTCTAGTGCAAACTGGGGCAGAAAAATTTTGTTCGTTTTGTTCGTCTTTGATATCTTTGTAGGCCCCGCCGTAAAGCACAAGTGACGATTAAAGCTTGAAGTTTTAGTTTTCTTACTAGAAGAAAGAAGTCTGTTGTTCACAAGATAGTTGGAGTCAGTTTTGATAAGGTGTCAGCAACCCAGCTTCTCAAGTTTTACTTTGCCAAATTCTGAGCAGCAAATCAAGCAATCGAGAATGAGTCATAATCTTTTCTTCAAAGAGTATCAAGATCCAATCTAAGGTCAACACATGCGAGCAAGTCAAGAATCAAGATTTAACTCCAGAAGACACAGAGATAGGAATTTTGTAATTCTTAGTTTGCAAACATATATAGTTTCTCTTCTCTTTTCCTTTTGATGTAAGCAGTAGGTAACAGTAATAACAACAACAACAACAGTTTTAAATCCAGTGTCTGGTAGTCCCAGCTACCAAAGTTTATCAGAACTACACTGACCTAATTCCTTTATAGCCAAGGATATGTAGGCAACCCCGGAAGCAAGGTTCGGTCACCCTTTTCAAAAATGCTTTCATTGGAGTGAAATGTGAGCAAAAATTAGCCATGACATTCACTTTTCTTTGCACGAAAACTCTTCATGTTCTCGAGCAAAGAGGGGCAGGTGTGAATACCTAATTTTTGCGCTATTTTAACACCTCCTAAATTTATTAGTGTTTTTTATTATTTAATAGTTTTTTCAATTTTGTGTGTTTAATTGCATATTTCTGATCATAAAAATACCAAAAATAAATTTTTCTTCATTTGCGCATTTTAAAAATTAACTAAATGTTCAATCGGTGAATTAATGTAGTTAATTGATCATTTAAATAAGTTAATTAATTATTTTATTTGTTTGTATAAAATTTAGTTTAGTAAGTTTGAATAAGGAAGAAATTGGGCTAAATTTGAAAGAAAAAATGTCCAAGAGTGCAAGATAAGGGGCTGCCATTGAAAGGGTCTGAAACTATGTAGTTTTGCCTCAAAACTAAGTCGTTTCACTAAATGAAACAAGATCAAATCTTACCAATCCATTCCATCTTGATTCAATGGATCTCATTCACTCTTGGCCTAGGTATTTAAAGCCTCAAAAATCTGAAAAATGGCCCCCATTTCTCCCATAATTATTTTCTCCTCCCTCTCTCTTCTCTCTCTCCTTCTCTATAACCGCCGCCCCTCCACCACCGCCAGAAATTGCCCACCGGCTGTGGACCACCTCCAAACCATATCAAAATTTCACCATGTAATCTCCAACACCTCCTTTTTCCATATCTCAAAACCAAATTCTTCAAAAACCCATCAAACTCCTTGAATCTTAGATCTAGGAAACTTTTCCGTCACTTTTTTGCCCAAAGTTTTGAAGCTCCAACCACTACCACCTCACAATACCTACATCAATGGTTAGAGCTCTTCAAGACCTAGCTATTGATGCCAATTTCAACTTGAAAATCTGGCGACCAAAATCCGACCAGATTCCGGCGGCCTCCCCGAACACCCTCTTTTGGCATACCACCATTTTTCGGCCACTTGAATTGTAAAATGGTAAAAATCCTATTCTTTTTCATGGCTGATTTTTTATATTATTTTTATTTTTCAGATTTTATTTTGTCTATTATTAATTATTTTAGCATTAGTTTTTGAAGTTTGAAATGTTAAATTTTCTGTTTTTGCACTTGTTGAAGTAGTAAAATAGCTTTGTATTGATTAAAGTGAGGTAGTGAGGAAATACTTGAGAGTGTATGGTAAAATCGTAATCCTGCCACGTTATTAATTTTCTTATTTTTTGGGTTAGAATTAGTTTCTGTCTTGTTTCTTTATTTAATCCATTTCTGATTATGTTTGTCTAGTTGGTTTGTTAAATCGCTTCAGCGATAACGTGTGTTTTGTCTGGCTTTAATATTTAACTTTTGTTTGCTCATGTTGGTTCATAGTACATGTGTTGAAGTTTAATTACATGTGTTTAATACTTGATTTAATTTGAATCAATAGGGTGATATTGGTGTTGTTAAAATCTGAAATTTAGATATTTTTATCACAAAATAGGGTGCTAGTAGCCTACTTTTACTAGTAGGGTGGCTGAAATGATATTTTTTCTCCTTGCTTCTGACATAGTAGATTTTGGACAGATTTTGAACAGTGTTTAGCACACAATGTCAGTCCTTGTCAGGTAGACTTTTGGTGAACCAAAATCTGTCCAAAAAGTTGGGGTTTTTTGCCTATTTTAGGGGCTGTCCTTTCCTCATTATGGGGAGGACTCCATCACACTTCCATAGAGCTTTTACAATTACTTTGAACACACAAAAACATTAAAAAAAATTCAGCAGTTGAACACATGAAAAGTAAGCTGAAATGTGAGCTTTAGGAGTGAATCTTAGAGTGCAAATTTTTAGAAAAGTATAAGTCCTCTTTAGAGTTCGTTTCTGGGTTTTTCTCTAAGTTTTCGGGCTGTTTTAACACGGATTTGCTGCTAGTTCTCTGCTGTTTTGCTGTTGTTTTTATGCTGCTTTAGTTGCTGAACTACTATTTATTCTTTTGCTATCAAAGTAATCCTTTAAGACTCGCAATGTATGCATTTTCAGCAATGGGAACAACTTGAACATGTTGCACCATTTAAATGTGTTTGATGTGATGAATAGTTCGACAACAAAAGAGCTTTGTATGTTATTGTTATGTATCAAGCATGTGATAATGTAAATATAGTCCTTCATAATACTTGAATATTGAGTTGTAAGATTTTGAATGTGATATGTAAGTCGTTTATGGATTTCTAAGCATGTTTTCAAGTTATTGTATCCGAGTAACAATGCTAAGTATGTCATGAATGACTTTAGGTGTATAACACATATCATGAGTTCGTTTTAGTTGCTGAAATTTCACTGCCAACATATGCTTCTAGGAATATTGTGATGATATCTTTGTGAATCTGGCCATTTTGCCGGATTTGCAAAAATGGCTATTTCTGTAAAGTAGGCATTTATACAATTGTGACTATGAAGTTAATGGTCGTTAACGCAAACTAAGTAAAGAGCTAAGATTGTATCAACTTTGGGCATTATTGAATCAAAGATAAAAGCTGGCTCATTTACCTTTAAACAACAAAATTACTCATTTTCTTCTATATAGCATTGAGCCAATTGAAATCCATTTCTTGGCCCATTTTAATAATAAATTCCAGCAGCCCAAAAGCTCTATACAAGCTGGCCCATTTTTTTCTTTTAACAAGAAGTTGACTCATTTCTTTTAAAATAGTTAAAGATGGTCCAAAATTTATTTGCATAATGTTTCCCAACTATAAAGCTCGAAATAATAATAATAATAATAATAATAATAATAATAATAATAATAATAATAATAATAATAATAATAATAATAATAATAATAATAATAATAATAATAATAATATCAGATTTTTCTACTATTTTAATTAACTCGTTTCCTTTTAATTAATTTAAACGCTAGGCAAATAGTAGGTGTGCTTTAACTTCATGGACTCACTTGTGTAGCGTGACGCTTAACTTTTAATAAGTTAATTCATCAATTTCATGTCATATTCAATAGTTTTAATTAATTTATAAATCTTTTGTCATAATCACGGATTCGCTTGCGTAGCGTGGTAGTGACATTTAATAAATTTTTCGAAAAAAAAGAGGGTTAGTGTTTCCTCCAACACAATTGTAGAAATTTTTCAAAAGTAAATAACGTGCTAACAATCGTTTGTCATGACTGCGAATTCGCTTGCGTAGCGCCGTTATGACTAAATAATAAATTTCGTAGATCATGCATTCGCTTGCGTAGTGTGGTTATGACATCTTATTATTCAAAAATATTCTTTAATTTTTCTAATAATCAAGAGATAAAAGAGGATAGGTAAAACATGAAAATAATATAGATCACAGTTTGTCCAAAATTAATTCAAGACCAGTTTAAGTTAATAAAGCGACCGTACTAGAACTACGAGACTCGGGGAATGCCTTATACCTCCTCCCCGATCAACAGAATTCCTTACCCGAACTTTATTTTTGCGGACCGATTAAAATAGAGTCAAACCTTCCTTTGACTAGGGATCCAAATAAATGGTGACTTGGAACACCGAAAAAATCAATCCAAGTGGCGACTCTGAACAATAAAATAATCCCTATTCAAATTTTGTCACTTTAATTGGAAAATCTCTTTGACCCATACACATATTATTGTTCTTTGGAGGGGTAAAAAAGGGGTGTGACATCAGGAAAGTGGTGTGCATGGAAAGATGATTGGCTTCGTTTTGTGGTGAATTGGGCTGAGGAAAAGATTGGAAGAGATCATGATGGTTGTTTGTAGTAGTGTATGGGCTGAGAATAAAATTTGTGGAGTGCATGGTAGGTGTTGTTTGATTGGGTGTTTGGGATGTTGGTGTGTACATGGCATTAGTAGAAATAGGATGAGTGGCAGTAGGGTTACTATTTGCCCTAGAATGGAGTGAAGTTGAGTAATTATCAAGGTGATTTTCTAGAGGTTGATCGGATTGTGCTGTAGTTATTTGGATCGACCTGTTATTAGTGTCTGTATTGTAGTTGGGCCACTATTTCTCCTATTGGGCTTGAAGATATGTCCACTAATTTATGGGTAGGTGTTTGACCTACTAGGCCGTTAGAAGAAGTTAATGAAGCAAAACTATTTATTATTATTAATAATTTGTTGTTAGGTAGGTGGTTAGGTGTAACATTTGTTAATTGACTAGTAATAGAAATTGAGGATTGTGTACCTTTGTCATAGTCAGTTGGCCGGTGCCCAGACGGTGAAGTGGTATCTTTAGGGCTGTGATTTGCTGCATGTTGACGTAGCATAGATTTCGGTTGCTTTTTTGGAAAAGTAACCGTCTTCCATTCAGAATGTAGATGTTGTAGATCCTTTGTTTCATGTTCATCAGAAGAAGAAGTGGTGGCTGTTGGTGTTGGTAGAACTAGTAATGTGAGTTTGATAGGGCAATATGTTGTAGTATGGTCAATTCTACCACAACAGACACATAACATATTAAGTCCTTTGTAAAGGATTTGTTGGCGATAATTCCCTATAAATACATGTGATTTTAATGGTTGTTCAAGAAGACCTTCAACACATATTCGAGCATATCTTCATCATGATGTAGATGACGTGCATGTATCAATTTTTAGTAGCTCACCTAATTTATTTCCAACTTGTTGTAAGATATGAGTATCATAGAATTCAGTGGGTAATTTTGATAGCCTAGACCAAATGGCCGTGTAAGTAAGTTTGGATGTAGATGCCAGAAACTTAGGTTCCCATCTTCTAACTGATAAGAAGTGGCCTAATACAAACCATGTCCCCTCGTGTAGAGCTTTTGTCATATTTTTTTCTTTTTGGTACTTGATTAAGAAGAAGTCATTACCTAAATCAATGAGGGCCAAAGACTATTCGTTTTCATAAGTGTTGCAATTTTTGCTTGAGGGGTAAGTGTCCCACTTTTCTGCCAAAGACTTTAATTATAATGGAGTATTTTCAAGGAGAGTAAAACCTTGTTTTGTTTTATGTGGAAAGTGAAATGAAGTTATCTGAATTGTTGGCTGCTATTGTTTCTTCCAGACATGTCAATATGGTATTGGGTATCAGTAATGGTTGGAATTGAGGCATCATTACTGTTGAGTAAAGTTTGGAGGAAAGAAGGGGTTTTCTGGGTAGTGATTGATTCATCAATATTTATAGAGTGTAAATTAGGTGGATCGGTATTGGGAATTATAGTAGTGTTGGTCATTTTGTGGTTGATTATTATGAGGAGGAAGATAGGAAAGAATAAAGTCTAGTGAGAAGTTGGAGTTTCTCTCTCAACATCTCTTACTCTTGCCTCTTGGAACATGTTAAAATTTATGTATTTTTTCTTTTATGTCTTTTTTTTTTTCCTTTTGTTTCCCTTACTTTTATTATATATGATTAATTAGATGCACATTAAATGCTTATCCACTTACAAGAAGATTGCATAGTATGCAACATTTATCTTTTTAGAAGTTTTAGTTTCGTTTTATTTTTTCCTTATACGCTAATTTAACTTAGTAAATTTTGTAACTGATCTTTGTGTTGCGAATAATCCCATTGAAAATTTTTCTACCTTTGCTTGAAGAACAATGATCTTAAGTAACTCTTAAATTTCTCTCTCTATCTCACACGAACTAGCGTAAGCATGATAGATTTAAAAACGGAAAAGGGCTAAATATACCCCTCTATTTTCAAATATTGTTTACATGTACCCTTCGTTATACTATTGGGGTATTCATACCTCTACTGTCATACTTTGGAACAAAAATATCCCTATTGTCATTACTTTAAAACAAAAATACCTCTATTTTGGATGGAGTGTCACGTGGCAACACCAAATTAAAACGACCCTTTTTGTTACCCGATCCGTTTTTAAAAAAACCCAAAACCCCCGACCCCTATTTTCATTTTTTTCTAGTTTTTTTTTAAATTTCAGTTTTTAAAAAACGAAAATATTTTGTTAAAAAACAATAAAAGAATTCTCTTTTTACAAATTTGTTTTTCCAGTTTTTACAAAACAGAATTCTTTTAAAAAAATGAAAAAATGAAAAAAAAAATATTTTTCAAAAACGAAAATATTTTGTTAAAAATAATGTTTTCAATTTTTAAAAAACAAAAATATTTTTTTCTGTTTTATCTCTTTTTATCCCCATATTTATACACATTAATTTTGCTATATTACCCAAAATTACCCCCCCCCCCCCCACCCACCACTCTCTTCCTTCTTTTTCGTTTCATATGTTAAATAAAATTTCATATACCTTATAAAAAAATCATTTATTTGTAGAACCCAAAGAAGCTAAAACCCTTTACAAAAAAAAATTTAGTTTATAACAAAATACTTTCATTTTTTAAAAACTGAAAACATTATTTTCAACAAAATATTTTCATTTTTGAAAAATATTTTTTTTTATTTTTTAAGTTTTTTAAAAGAATTTTGTTTTGTAAAAACTGGAAATAACAAATTTGTAAAAACAGAATTTTTTTTGTTTTGTTTTTTAACAAAATATTTTCGTTTTTTAAAAATTAAAATTTAGAAAAAAACTGGAAAAAATGAAAATAAGGGTCGGGTTTGGGTTTTTTTAAAAACGGATCGGGTAAAAAAAAGAAATGGGTCATTTTAATTTGGTTTTGCCACATAGCACTCCATCCAAAATAGGGGTATTTTTGTTTCAAAGTATGACAATAGGGGTATTTTGTTCCACATGACGGTAGGGGTATGGATAGCTCAATAGTATAACGAAGGGTACAGGTAAACAATATTTGAAAGTAGAGGGGTATATTTAGCCCTTTGCCGATTTAAAAATGCATGGTAATCGTAAGTAGTTTTAGAATTTTAATGTTTGTATCATACAAAGTGCTTAATTAATTAGTAATGTCAGCCAATAGTGAAAATATCGATGGTGTTCTTTTGAGGATAAATCTACTAAATTTATAGGATATTTTGATAAAAGGAATAAAACTAGATCTCTAAATAGATTCTACTTCCAAATTTAGTATTTTTCTGTTAACGCGCCATTTATTAACAAATACTCGACAAACTTCTCTTAAGGAAGCAATTTGCGAGTTGTTACTGCAACCTTCTCTTTATGTCTGTAAATTAACTTTAAATGTATTTTTTTAATAAACTCAGTATTCCGCGATCTGGTGGCTTATTTGCTTGTTGAGGAGCAGCAATTATGTCTTAAAGTTGAGATCGGTTTTGTTAAACTTAAGACAAAAATAAACTATGATTCAAGCTAGATATTTCGTTTCTCAATTTTAATGAAAAGACGTGCTTCTTTTCCTTTATGTTTGATTTACTGTATCGGAAAGAATTAAAAATATACAAGTACTAAATAATCCTTTCGATAGGATCAAGCTGTCGAAGTTGGGGTGGTACTCTGTACATACTACCTACAACACTACAGTAGTTTTGTGCTTTGTATGCTAAATGTATTCTTATATGCTTTATGTTAACAAGTACCGATGTAGAAAAGATTCAAATAGGATGTGTGTAACTTCACTATCTGTCGGCTAAACAAACTAAGTTAAATTGTGGTAACTTCTTTTTTGGATATAAATTCATGAGATATATGTACACGTACGATTTTGAATGGTAACACGTCTAGATAAATAGCAAAGCCAATATTACTAACATATTCAAAGACCCCGTATTTCTTCTCCTTCATATAATAAAAAGATATAATGGGAACCAAGTTCTTATAGTTCAACCTGCCACATCTTTTCACAGGCAAAGTAAGTCTTTCTTGTATATATTTTTTCTTCATATAAGTAACTAAAGAGTTTAATGATAAGAAAATGAATTAGCTAAAATTAGCGTCTTTAATGTCATTAGTTGCAAGAGATTAATACTTTTTTGATAAAAAATATATTCCCAAATCTAACATTAACATTTAGACGCGCCTATGATTATAGACACGTACATAAAAACTAGTTACAGTTAAATATGCAAATTTTATTATGTTTAAGTACTTCCTTAAAATATGAACATATAGTAGATATTTTTATTCTAATATGGAAGCTCTCCAAACTTTAAATTAGATTTAGATTACAAGGTAAAATTATGTGGAATTTGTTATGCTAAATTCTCCTTAGAATATGTGACGCAAAATTTTTATTTAAAAAATCTCAAAAACTTTTGTCATACTTCTATTGATAATATCAGTTATAAATTATTGAAAAGGTTTAATACTAACAAACATTTTCCTATTTAAGAAATCTTCTCCTTAGATTATGTGATAAGAATTTTTATTTAAGAAATCTCAAAATCTCTCAACATACTTCTGTTGATAATGTTACTTATAAAATTACATGTTTTATTTAACCACATCACGTAATAGATTTTACTAGAAATTAAATATTATAAATTTACTAACTTTAAGATATATAAGTGATTCTTTACATGTGCTACATAATATGATAAATTATGAATTAATGGATTGTAACGATCCGGCCGGTCGTTTTATGAGTTACCGCTCTGTTTTCCTCATTTCTGCTTCTTTATGTCTTGTTCAGCTGTATTATGTAGTATCGGATTGGTTGGTTCGGGTTCGGAGTGGTTTTGTAGAGGAATGAGACACTTAGTCTCTTTTGAGTGAGCTTAAGTTGGAAAAGTCAACCGGATGTTGACTTATGGGTAGAAGGTCTCAGATGTGAATTTCGATGGTTCAGATAGCTTCGTTAGGTGATTTGGTATTTGGGAGCGTGATCGGAATGTGTTTTGGAGATCCATGGAAGATTTAGGCTTGAATTGGCGAAATTGAAAATTTGGCATTTTTTGGTCGGCAGTGGAAATTTTGATATCGGGGTCGGAATAGAATTTCAGAAATTGGAGTAGGTCTGTTGTATCATTTGTGACGTGTGTGCAAAATTTCAGGTCACTCGGACGAGGTTTGATAGACTTTTTGATCGAATTCGGAATTCGGAAGTTTTGGAATCCTTAGGCTTGAATCCGAGGATGATTTGATGTTTTGATATAGTTTTGAGCATTACGAAGGTTGGAACAAGTTTGAATAATGTTATGGGATGTGTTGGCATGTTTGATTGAGGTCCCGAGGGCCTCGGGTGAGTTTCGAGTGGTTAACGGACCAATTCTTGGTTTTGAAGAGTTGCAGATTTTGCTGGTTTTTGTTGCAGAAGAATTTATTCTTCGCGTTCGCGAAGAAGAGCTGGGTCTATGAGAGAAAATGTTCTTCGCATTCGCGAGTCGGGGGCCACATTCACGTAGGGAAAATGGAGTAGCTGGGACCCCAAGAGTTTGTGCATCGCGTTCGCGTAGGTAAGGTCGCGTTCGCGAAGACTTGGACAGCTGAGGCTTCGCGTTCGCGTAAAGGAATAGCAATGACAGGAGATTGACCAGTCGGGGTCGAGTGATCCTCAGGATTTAGGGCTCCTTCTAAGATGAATAATTGGTCTGTGATTTTCTTGCTTCGCGAACGCGAGGCTTTGACCGCGTTCGCGAAGAAGGAAATTATACCTGGGCAGAAGGTTTAAATAGAGGTTTTCTAGATTGTTAGCCATTTCTCACCATTGTTGGCCGGATTTGAAGCTTTTTGAGAGGGATTGAAGAGGGATTCGAAGGGAAAAACTTGGATGTAAGATTTTTGAACTCAATACTCGATTCTATGAGGATTTCTAAGTAATTAGACATGAAATTTGTGGGATTTAAAGCCTAAAATTGGGGAATTATGGCTTGAAATTGGAGAGTATAAATTGGGGATTTGAAAGGCCAATTGAGGTCCGACTTTGATGTTCTTGGTATGTATGGACTCGTGGGAGGATAAGATTTTATTGATATAATTTTTGTTGGATTCCGAGACGTAGGACCAAGGGTCGGGTTTGACCAATTTCGGAATTTTTGATGAAATTTGATTATTTTCGCATGGGCTTCGTTCCCTTAGCATTTATTGATGTTATGATTCTGATTTTGGATAGATTTGACGGCGAGTTGAGGCCGAGTCGAGAGGCAAGGGCATCGCGGAGTAGGATTTCATCCAGTTCAAGGTAAGTAACGATTGTAAATCTAGACATGAGGGTATGAAACCCCAGAATTTCGTACTATTTTGATAAATGAGGTGACACACATGCTAGGTGACGGGGGTGTGGGCGTGCACCCGTAGGGATTGTGACTTGGTCATGTGATGACCCAAAAGGTCATCACTTGATTTAAAAGTTAATTCTGCGTTCCAAGACCTTAAAAACCTCCTTTTATCTCGCCTCGATTTGCATGCACTGTCCAGGCATATATCCGTAACGCTTTTATGTGAAAATTTGATAAAAGTGCTAATTTTAACTTTAAAATTGAATTTAAGTTCACTTCGGTCAATATTTTGGATAAACGGATCCGGGTCCGTGATTTGACGGTCCCGGAGGGTCCGTAGAAAAATATGGGACTTGGGCATATGCCCGAAATTGAATTCCGAGGTTTAAGCCCGAGAAATGAATTTTTGAAGAAAATTGTTTAACTGAAATTATTAGAGTTTTTGAAAATTTAAAGATGTTTGAATTTGATGGTATCGAGCCCGTATTTTGATTTCGGAGCCCGATACATGTCTCATATGGTATTTAAGTTGAGCCTGTAAAATTTGGTAAGAAACGAACTTCATATGACGTGAATCGGATCCTCGGTTGTGGAAATTTGAAACCTTCTCTCATAGATTCCCTTCACCAAGTCATCGCCAGCAATCAGCTCTTATCCCTTGGTGTCAAAGGGCGAGTTCCTTTTAACAGTTATTGAGATTTTTCTTTGATTTTGATACTAAACTTGTAGTTCTAGGTGTTATTTTGGCGATTTGATCGCACGAACAAATCTGTATGATGTTTTTAGGGTTGTGTGCATGTTTGGTTTGGAGCTCCGAGGGCTTAGGTGAGTTTCAAGTAGGTTTCGGGGTGGTTTTTACTTAGAAAAAGTTGCAGGTTTTGCGGTATCTGATGTCTGATGCACCATGCTTTGCGATCGTGTAGTCACTCTCGCGATCGCGAAAGGGAAACTGGGGCTGGGGGTGGATTTGTTCTACGCGAACGCGTAACCTGGATCGCGAACGTGGAGCAGTGGGGGGCTGCTCTACGCGAACGCGACCTTTGGCACGTGAACGCGTATAGTAAATTGGAGGTGGGTTGGGATTCATCATTTCTTCTATGCGAACGCGTACCTTGGTCCACGAACGCGAAGGTCAGGGGGGCTTATCCTTCGCGAACGCGTAGGAGGACTCGCAATCGTGTAAGCCTGAGGAAGGCGGCCCTTCGCGAACACGGCAGGCCCTTCGCGAACACGAATAAGGCTTGCCGAGTCTTCTTAAAACAGTAGCAAAAACGGGATTTAGCCCACATTTTCATATTTTCAAAACTAGAGAGCATTGAGACAATTTTCAAGAGGCAAGTTCTTCCCCAAAGTATTGGTATATGATTCTAATTCTTTTTCTTTTTATTTTCCATTGCATTTCATCAATCTTCATCATAAAATCTAGGATTTTTATGGTAGAAATTGGGAATTTGGGTAGAGTTAGGGCTTTTTGAATAATTGAAAGTTAGACCTCGTTTTGGGGTCAAATTTCGAAACTAATTACATATTCGGGTTCGTAGGTGAATGGGTGATCGGGTTTTGGTTCGAACCTCGAGTTTTGACCAAGCCGGCTCAGGGTCGATTTTTGACCTTTTGGGAAAAATGATAGAAAACCTATAATTAAGCATTGGGTATGAATTCTTTAACATTTATTGATGTTCTTTAATTAATTTGGGATAGATACAAGTAAATTGGAGGCGAATTCTAAAGGAAAAGCGGTGTTTGAGGCTTGAGTTGGCCGTAGAAGTTCGAGGTAAGTGTTTGGTCTAACCTTAGCTTGAGAGAATAGGTATTGTGTCTTATTTGCTATGTGCTAGTGTAGTGTACGACGTATAGGTGTGGTGACGAGTATCTATATGTTGGTGTCAAGCATGCTCGTAAGTCTTAAAATGTGATCGTTGTGTTTCTTAATAAGTACTACAAATGCCTAAATTGTCGATTATCCATGTTGAGCAAGACTTATGATTATCTTCTTGGTGTTGGGTTACTTTTTATCATTGGCTCTAGTTTAGGCTCATTTGTGAAGTTAATTGTTGGTACAAGTTTGGTTATAGTTGATTCCCTTGTCGGGACGTATTTAATTCTTATTGTTGATTCCTTTGCCAGGATGCATTTATTCTTATGTTGATTCTCTTACCGGGATGTTGTTGTTGCTATTGTTTGGGTGAGGAAAGAGAGATAAAGCACGAAGGGTGATATCATGCATATTCATACTTATACATTTGGTAAGGAAAGAGTGATAAAGCACGAAGGGTGATGTCGTGTACATTTACATTGATACTTATGCATATGATGAGGAAGAGAGATAAAGCACGAAGGGTGATACCGTACACATTTCTAATATTCATATGGTGAGGAAAAGGGATAAAGCACGAAGGGTAATGCCGTTCACATTTTTATTATTTGATTGTATTGGTGAGGATTGAGAATAAAAGCATGAAGAGTTATGTCGTGCACTTATTGCCAGTTTATTATGATTTCTTGTTGTTATCGGTTCAAGTGCCTTAATTGTTTTATTTCGATATTACTGTGATTCCTTATGTTGGTATTCCCCCACAGCATGATACCCCTCCCCGTTACTTTTGAATTGTTTCTTTTACTTTTATTCTGCTAGATACTGTTTAACTGTAGGTTATTTTGTTTGTTGTGTCCTAGCCTCATCATTACTTCGCCGAGATTAGGTTCGACACTTACTCAGTACATGGGGCCGGTTGTACTAATGCTACACTCTGCACTCTTTTGTGCAGATCTCGATACTGGAGCGTACGCACCTTAGCTAGGGGTTGCTGGCTTCAGTCCATCGGAGACCCGAGGTAGTCCTGCAGGCGTCCAAAGGCCTTGGCGTCCCCTTCCTATCTTGTTTCTTTCTGTTCTTTTCTATTTCAGAGACAGACATGCATTTATTTTGTTTAGACCTTATTTGTAGTATTCATAGATGGTCCGTGAGATTGTGACACCAGTTTTGGGTGGTTTATATTTATGGATTCGTATTGGTATTAGCTTAATCGTTAAATTATGTTCTTCCGCATTATGATTTCCGCTGTTTATAATATGTTAACTTGCAATCGTAAAGAGATAAAAAAATAAAAAGGGTAAATTAATTGGAATAGTTGGCTTGCCTAGCTTTCACTAATAGGCGCCATCACGACTCCTGAGGGTGGGAAATCCGGGTCATGACAAGTTGGTATTAGAGCCCTAGGTTGCTTAGGTCTCACAATTCACGGACAAGCTTGGTAGAGTCTGAGGGATCGGTACGAAGATGTCTGTGCTTATCCCCCAGAGGCTACAGAGTTAGGAACAATTTCACTTCTATTCTTCTCTGTCGTGCGATTTGGTTTTTCAATGTTAATTGAACTTCTACTATGTTGTTTCGTAGATGGAGATAACACGTGCTTCTTCATCTGATGATCAGCAGCCTGATCCCCCAGCGGCAGCTCCGACGAAGAGCAGGGCACGAGGCCGTGCTAGGGGCCGAGGTAGGGGCTTAGCTCAGCCTAGAGCAGCAGTACCAGCGACAGAGCCTCAAATAGAGTTTGATGATGAGGTCCCGGCCTAGACAAGTTTCGGTGGGCCCAGATCAGGTCCCAAAGGGGTTCATTGCTACCCCAGTACTCCAGGATGCTTTGGTTCGTCTAGTGGGCCTTATGGAGAGTGTCACCGAGGTAGGCATACTTCCTGTAGCACCAACCATCTCTCAGGATGGGGGAGGAGCACAAACTCCCACTACCCGTACTACGGAGCAGATGGCTCCCAAGTTTCAGATTCCAGCAGCTCAGCTAGTTGGAGCAGTTTAGCCTGGTGTAGTAGCTTAGACCGGTGATAGAGCAGCTATGTCTGCCGATGCTTTGTGGAGATTGGACAGGTTCACCAAACTGTTTACTACTACTTATGGTGGTGCATCTTTAGAGGATCCCCAAGATTATTTAGACAGTTGTCATGAGGTTATTCGGAACATGGGAAAGTGGAGACCAATGGGGTCGACTTTGTTGTTTTCCGTCTGTCAGGTTCCGCCAATAAATGGTGGAGAGATTATTGTTTGGCCAGACCAACTGGTTCACCAGCTCTCACTTGGGACCAGTTCTCGCAGCTATTTCTCGAGAAGTTTCTTCCCATCACTCAGAGAGAGGAGTACCGCAGGCGGTTCGAGCGTCTTTAGTAGGGTTCTATTACTGTCACCCAGTATGAGATGAGGTTTATTGATTTGTCTCGTCATGCTCTTCTGATACTCCCCACCTAGAGAGAGAGAGAGAGAGAGGGTGAGGAGGTTTATTGAGGGACTCGCTCAGCCTATTAGACTGGAGATGGCTAAGGAGACAGGTAACGAGATTTCTTTCCAGGATGCGGCCAATGTGTCCAGGCGGGTTGAGATGGTTTTAGCTCAGGGGATCGGTCAGGGGTCTGATAAGAGGCCTCGTCATTCTGGAAGATTCAATGGTGCCTCATTTGGGGGCAGGGATTCTTTTGGTAGAGTCCATCCTCCTAGGCCATTTCAGTCAACACTTCAGGCTTCTCACGGTGCTCTAGGTGGCCTCAGTTGCCCTATAGTGCACCACTAGCTCCTATCAGTGCACCTCCGCTCTAGAGTTTTCAGGGTGGTTATCCAGGCCGTCAAGGTCAGTTTCAGGGTCAGCAGTTGAAGTCTTGCTATACTTGCGGCGATACAAGGCACATTTCTAGGTCTTGCCCTCGAACCTCGGGCACTTCTCAGCACCAGGGTTCTCGTGCTATAGTTCCAGCACCGGGTGTTCCACCGCCCGCTCATCCAGCTAGGGTAGGGGTAAAGGTGTTAGAGGTGGAGGTCAGGCCGCTAGAGGTGGAGGCCAGGTAGCTAGAGGTGGAGGCCAGCCTGCAGGAGGTCGTCCTATGGATGCATTTCAAAGTGGTGGGGCCCAGCCTCGATGTTATGCTATTCCAGCCAGACCTAAGGCTGAGGCCTCCGATGCAGTTATCACAAGTATGGTTTCAGTGCAGTAGAGATGCCTCAGTTCTATTTAATCTAGGGTTCACATATTCCTATGTATCATCTTATTTTGGCCCTTATCTGGTTGTGCCTCGTGATTCTTTGAGTGCTCATATATATGTGTCTACACCGGCGGGTGATTCTATTATGGTAGATCACGTTTATCGGGCTTGCGTGGTTGTTATTGGGGGTCTTGAGACCTATGTGGATCTCCTACTTCTCGATATGGTGGATTTCGATGTCATTCTGGAGATGGATTGGTTATACCCTTATCATGCTATATTGGATTGTTATGCCAAGACTGTGACCTTAGCATTGCCAGGGTTGCCTTGTTTGGAGTGGAGAGGGACTCCTAGTCATTCTACCAGTAGGGTTATCTCATATATGAAGGCTCGACGTATGGTTGATAAGGGATGTTTGGCCTATTTGGCGTATGTTCGTGATTCTAGTGTTGAGGTTCCTTCTATAGATTCTGTGCCCATTGACTGTGAGTTTCCAGAGGTATTTCCTTCAGACCTGTCGGGGATACCACCTGACAGGGACATTGACTTTTGCATTGATTTGGCTCGGGGCACTCAGCCTATTTCTATTCGCCATATCGTATGGCCCCGCCAGAGTTGAAAGAATTAAAAGAACAGTTGCAAAACTTGCTGGATAAAGGCTTTATTAGACCTAGTGTCTCACCTTGAGGTGTGTCAGTGTTGTTTGTTAAGAAAGGATGGGTCGATAAGGATATGTATAGATTATCGGCAGTTGAACAAAGTCACCATCAAGAACAAGTATCCATTGCCGAGGATTGATGATTTGTTTGATCAGCTTTAGGGTGCCAAGGTATTTTTGAAGATTGATTTGAGATCTGGCTACCATCAGTTGAGGATTAGGGCATCCGATGTTCCTAGGATAGCTTTTCACACTCGGTACGGGCATTATGAGTTCTTAGTGATGTCATTCGGGTTGACAAATGCCCCAGCAGCTTTCATGGATTTTATGAACCGAGTGTTCAAGCCTTATTTGGATTCCTTCATGATTGTCTTCATTGATGATATTTTGATCTATTCCCGCAGCCGGAAGGAGCATGAGCAGCATCTTCGAGTCGTTCTTCAGACTGAGGGATAGTCAGTTGTATGCTAAGTTTTCGAAGTGTGTGTTTTGGTTGAGTTTGGTTGCATTCTTGGGTCATATTGTATCAGCAGAGGGTATTCAGGTGGATCCTAAGAAGATTCTGGTAGTCAAGGACTGGCCTAGACCCACATCAGCCACAGAGATCCGAAGTTTCTTGGGTTTGGCGGGTTATTACCGTCGGTTTATGGAAGGTTTTCATCTATTGCAGTCCCGATGACCAGGTTGACCCAGAAGGGTGCCCAGTTCAGGTGGTCGGACGAGTGTGAGGCAAGCTTTCAGAATCTCAAAACAGTTTTGACTACGGCGTCAGTGTTGGTTTTGCCCACAGGTTCAGGGCCATATACAGTATATTGTAATGCATCTCCTATTGGACTTGGTGCGGTGTTGATGAAGAATGACAAAGTTATTGCATATGCTTCGCAGCAGTTGAAGATTCACGAGAAGAATTATCTAGTTCATGATTTGGAGCTAGCAGCCATTTTTCACGTGCTGAAGATTTGGAGGCATTATTTATACGACATATCATGTGAGGTGTTCACGGATCACAAGAGTTTACAATATTTGTTCAAGAAGAAGGAACTAAATTTGAGACAGATGAGGTGGTTGGAGCTGTTGAAAGACTATGATATCACCATCTTATATCATTCAGGGAAGGCCAATGTAGTGGTCGATGCTTTTAGTAGGAAGTCAGCCAATATGGGCAGTCTTGCATATATTCTGGTCGGGGAGAGACCGCTTGCTTTGGATGTTCAGAATTTAGCCAATCAGTTCGTAAGGTTAGATGTTTCCGAGATAGGCAGTATGATGATCCTCATTTGCTTGTCCTTAGAGACACAGTGCGGCACGGAGGTACCAAATAGGTTATAGTTGGAGATGATGGAGTTTTGAGGATGCAGGGTCATATTTGTGAGCCTAATATGGTTGGACTTCGTGAGTTGATTCTAGAGGAGGCCCACAATTCCCGGTATTCTATTCATCCGGGTGTTGCCAAGATGTACCAAGACTTGCGGCAGCATTATTGGTGGAGAAGATAAAGAAAGACATTATTGCGTATGTAGCTCGGTGTTTGAATTGTCAGTAGGTAAAGTACGAGCATCAAAGACCTGGTGGTTTGTTTCAGAAGATTGAGATTCCAGAGTGGAAGTGGGAGCGGATCACTATGGATTTTGTTGTTGGACTCCCACGGAATCAGAAGAAGTTCGATGCAGTGTGGGTTATTGTGGATAGGCTAACCAAGTCAGCGCATTTCATTCCTGTGATGGTTTCCTATTCTTCTGAGCAGTTGGCAGAGATTTAAATCTGGGAGATCGTTCGTCTTCATGGTGTGCCCATGTCTATCATTTTTGATCGGGGTACGCAGTTTACCTCGCATTTCTGGAGGGCAGTACAACATGAGTTGGGTATGCGGGTCGAGTTGAGCGCATCATTTCATCCTCAGACGGGCGGACAGTCCGAGCGTGCCATTCAGATTTTGGAGGATATGCTCCGAGCATATGTTATTGACTTTGGAGGTTCTTGGTATCATTTCTTGCCATTAGCAAAGTTTGCCTACAACAACAGTTACTAGTCGAGCATTCAAATAGCTCCATATGAGGCATTAAATGGTACGCAGTGTCGGTCGCTGGTTAGGTGGTTTGAGCTAGGAGAGGCTCGGTTGTTGGGTACAGATTTAGTTCAAGATGCCTTGGATATAGTTAAGATCATTCAGGATAGGCTTCGTACAGCTCATCCCAGGCAGAAGAGCTATGCCGACCGCAAGGTTTATGATGTAGCATTATGGTCGGAGAGCGAGTGTTGCTTCGGGTGTCGCCTATGAAGGGCGTGATGAGATTTGGGAAGAAGGGCAAGCTAAGCCCTAGGTTCGTTGGTCCTTTTGAGATTCTTGATCGAGTGGGAGAGTGGCTTACAGACTTGCGTTGCCGTCGATTTTATCAATTGTGCACCCAGTGTTTCATGTGTCCATGCTTCGGAAGTATCACGGCGATCCATCCCACGTGTTAGACTTTAGCACTGTCCAGTTGGACAAGGACTTGACCTATGAGGAGGAGCCGGTAGCTATTATAGACCGGTAGGTTCGTCAATTGAGATCGAAGAAGTTCCCTTCAGTTCGTGTGCAGTGGAGAGGTCAGCTTGTCGAGGCAGCTACCTAGGAGTCCAAGTCCGATATGTGGAGATGATATCCATATATTTTCCCCGACTCATGTACTTCTTTTCTCTATCTGTTCGAGGACGAACAATTATTTTAGAGGTGAAGTCAATTCTGCGTTCTAAGGCCTTAAAAATCTCCTTTTATCTTGCCTCGATTTGCATGCATGGTCCAGGCATATATCCGTAAAGTTTTTATGTGAAAATTTGATAAAAGTGCTTATTTTGCCTTTAAAATTAAATTTAAGTTGACTTCAGTCAAACTTCTGGGTAAACGGACCCGGTCCCATGATTTGACGGTCCCGGAGGGTCCATAGAAAAATATGAAACTTGGGAATATGCCCAAAATTGAATTCCGAGGTCCCAATCCCGAGAAATGAATTTTTGAAGAAAATTATTTAACTAAAATTATAAGATTTTTTGAAAATCTAAAGATGTTTGAATTTGATGGTATCGGGCCCGTATTTTTGTTCCGAAGCCCGGTGCAGATCTTATATGATATTTAAGTTGAGCCTGTAAAATTTGGTAAGAAACGGACTTCATATGACGTGAATCAGACCCTCGGTTGTGGAAATTTGAACTTAAGAGTTATTGAGATGTTTCTTTGATTTTGATGCTAAAATTGTAGTTCTAGGTGTTGTTTTGGCGATTTGATCACACGAACAAGTCCGTATGATATTTTTAGGGTTGTGTGCATGTTTGGTTGGAGCCCCGAGGGCTTGGGTGAGTTTCCGGTAGGCTTCGGGTTGGTTTTAACTTAGAAAAAGTTGCAGGTTTTGTTGTATCTGGTATCTAATGCACCATGTTTCGCGATCGCATAGTCACTCTCACGATCGCGAAAGGGAAAATGGGACTCGGGGTGGATTTGTCCTACATGAATGCGTAACCTGGATCATGAACGCGGAGCACTGGGGGCTGCTCTATGCGAGCGCGACCTGTGGCACACGAACGCGTATAGTAAATTGGAGGTGGGCTGGGATTTATCATTGCTTCTACGTGAACGCGTACCTTTATCCGTGAACGCGAAGGTTAAAGGGCTTACCCTTCGCGAACACTTAAGCCTGAGGAAGGTTGTCTTTTGCCAACGCGAAGAAGGCCTGCCCAGTCTTCTTAGAACAGTAGTAGAAACGGGACTTAGCCCACATTTTCATATTTTCAAAACTAGGGAGCATTGAGGCAATTTTCAAGAGGCAAGTTCCTCCCCAATGTATTGGTATATGATTCTAAACCTTTTTCCTTCTATTTCCCAGTGCATTTCATCAATCGTCATCATAAAATTTAGGGTTTTTATGGTAGAAATTGGGAATTTGGGTAGAGTTAGGGATTTTTGAATAATTAGAATTTAGACCTCATTTTGGGGTTGGATTTCGAAACTAATTGCAAATTCAGGTTCCTGGGTGAATGAGTGATCGGATTTTGGTTTGAACCTCGAGTTTTGACCAAGCGGGCCCGAGGTCGATTTTTGACTTTTTGGGAAAAATGATAGAAAACCTATAATTAAGCATTGGGTATGAATTCTTTAGCATTTATTTATATTGTTAAGTTAATTTGGGTTAGATACAAGTAAATTGGAGGAGAATTCTAAAGGAAAAACGGTGTTTGAGGCTTGAGTTGGACGTGGAAGTTTGAGGTAAGTGTTTGGTCTAACCTTAGCTTGAGGGAATAGGTACTGTGCCTTATTTTCTATGTGCTAGTGTAGTGTACGACGTATAGGTGTGGTGACGAGTACCTATACGTTGGTGTCAGGCAAGCCCGTGAGTCTTAAATTGTGATCGTTGTGTTTCTTAATAAGTACTACAAATGCCTAAATTGTCGATTATCCATATTGAGCAAGACTTATGATTATCTTCTTGGTATTGGGTTATTTTTTAGCATTAGCTCCAGTTGAGGCTCATTTGTGAAGATAATTATTGGTACAAGTTTGGTTATAGTTGATTCACTTACCGGGACGTATTTAATTCTTATTGTTGATTCCCTTGACGGGATGCATTTATTCTTATTGTTGATTCCCTTGCCGGTATATTGTTGTTGCTATTGTTTGGTGAGGAAAGAGAGATAAAACAAGAAGGGTGATGTCGTGTACATTCACATTGATACTTACGCATTTTGTGAGGAAGAGAGATAAAGCATGAAGGGTGATGTCGTGCACATTTCTAATATTCATATGGTGAGGAAGAGGGATAAAGCACGAAGGGTGATGTCGTGCACATTTTTATTATTTGATTGCATTGGTGAGGATTGAGAGTAAAAGCACGAAGGTGATGTCGTGCACTTATTGCCAGTTTATTATGATTTCGTGTTGTTATTGGTTCAAGTGCCTTAATTATTTTATTTCGATATTATTGTGATTCCTTACGTTAGTATTCCCCCACAGCATGACATCCCTCCCACTTACTTTTGAATTGCTTCTTTTACTGTTATTCTGCTAGATACTGTTTAACTTCAGGTTATTTTGTTTGTTGTGTCCTAGCCTCATCACTATTTCGCCGAGGTTAGGCTCGACACTTACTCAGTACATGGGGTCGGTTGACTGATGCTACACTCTGCACTCTTTTGTACAGATCCCGGTACTGGAGTGTACGGACCTTAGCTAGGGGTTGCTGCCTTTAGTCCATCGGAGACCCGAGGTAGTCCTGCAGATGTCTGCAGGCCTTTGCATCCCCTTCCTATCTTGTTTCTTTCTGTTCTTTTCTATTTCAGAGACAGACATGCATTTTGTTTAGATCCTATTTGTAGTATTCTTAGATAGTCTGTGAGATTTTGACACCAGTTCTGGGTGGTTTATGTTTATGGATTCGCATTGGTATTAGCTTAATCATTAAATTTTGTTCTTCCGCATTATAATTTCCGTTGTTTATAATATGTTAACTTGCAATTGTTAAGAGATTAAAAATAAAAAGGGTAAATTAATTGGAATAGTTGGCTTGCCTAGCTTTCACTAGTAGGTGCCATCACGACTCCCGAGGATGGAAAATCCGGGTCGTGACAAGTTGGTATCAGAGCCCTAGGTTGCTTAGGTCTCACAATTTGCGGACAAGCTTGGTAGAGTCTAAGGGATCCATACGGAGATGTCTGCTTATCCCCTAGAGGCTACAGAGCTAGGAACAGTTTCACTTCTATTCTTCTCTGTCGTACGATTTGGTTTCTCAATGCTAATTGAACTTCAACTCTGTTCTTTCGTAGATGGCGAGAACATGTGCTTATTCATCTGCTAATCGGTAGCCCGATCCCCCAGCGGCAGCTCCCACAAGGGGCAGAGGACGAGGCTGAGGTCATGCTAGGGACCGAGGCAGGGGCAGAGCTCAGCCCAGAGTAGCAGCACCAGCGGCGGAACCTCAGGTAGAGTTTGATGATAAGGTCCCGGCCCAGACAGTTTTGGTGGGCCCAACTCAAGTCCCTGAGGGGTTCATTGCTACCCCAGTACTCCAGGATGCTCTGGTCCGTCTAGTGGGCCTTGAGAGTGTTAGAAGAAATGATGAATCCCAGCCCACCTCCAATTTACTATACGTGTTTGCGTGCCATAGATCGTGTTCACGTAGAGCAGCCCCTCAGTGCTCCGCGTTCGCGATCCAGGTTACGCATTTGCGTATAACAAATCCACCCCCAGTCCTAGTTTCCCTTTCGCGATTGCGAGAGTGACTATGCGATCATGAAGCATGGTGCATCAGACACCCGATACAGCAAAACCTACAACTTTTTCTAAGTTAAAACTACCCCGAAGCCTACCTGAAACTCACCCGAGCCCTGGGGGCTCCAAACCAAACATGCACACAACCTTAAAAACATCATACGGACTTGTTCATGCGATCAAATTGCAAAACTAACACCTAAACTAAAAGTTTAACATCATAATCAAAGAAAATTCTCAATGACTCTTAAGTTCAAATGTCCACAACCGAGGGTCTAATTCACATCATATGAAGTCTGTTTCTTACCAAATTTTACAAGATTAACTTAAATACCATATAAGACCTGTACCGGGCTCCGGAATAAAATACGGGCCCGATACCATCAAATTCAAACATCTTTAAGTTTTGAAAAACTCTAATAATTTCAGTTAAACAATTTTCTTCAAAAATTCATTTCTCGGGCTTGGGACCTCGGAATTCAATTCTAGGCATACGCCCAAGTCTCATATTTTTCTACGGACCCTTTAGGACCGTCAAATCACGGGTCTGGGTCCGTTTATCCAAAATATTGATCGAAGTCAACTTAAATTCAATTTTAAAGGTAAAATAAACACTTTTATCAAATTTTCACATAAAAGCGTTTCGGATATACGTCCGGACCGCGCACGCAAATCGAGGAGAGATAAAAAGAGGTTTTAAGGCCTCGGAATGTAATATTGACTTTTAAATCAAGTGATGACCTTTTGGGTCATCACATCCTCCACCTTTAAAATAACCATTCGTCCTCGAACAGACATAGAAAAGAAGTACCTGAGTCGGGGAAAATATGGGGATATCGGCTCCGCATATCAGACTCGGACTCCTAGGTAGCTGCCTCAGCAGGCTGACCTCTCCACTGCATATGAACTGAAGGGAACTTCTTCGATCTCAAATAACGAACCTGCCGGTCTAGAATAGCTACCGGCTCCTCCTCATAGGTCAAGTCCTTGTCAACCTGGACAGTGCTAAAGTCTAACACGTGGGATGGATCGTCGTGATACTTCCGAAGCATGGACATATGAAACACTGGGTGCACAGTTGATAAACTCGATGACAATCCAAGTTTGTAAGCCACCTCTCCCACTCGATCAAGAATCTCGAAGGACCAATGAACCTAGGGCTTAGCTTGCCCTTCTTCCCAAATCTCATCACGCCCTTCATGGGCGACACCCGAAGCAATACTCGCTCTCCGACCATGAATGCCACATCACGAACCTTGCGGTCGGTATAACTCTTCTGCCTAGACTGAGCTGTATGAAGCCTAGTCTAAAGGATCTTAACCTTACCCAAAGCATTCTAAAGTAAATCTGTAACCAACAACAGAGCCTCTCCCGGCTCAAAGCACCCAACAGACGACCGACACCGCCTACCATATAATGCCTCATAGGGAGCCATCTGATTGCTCGATTGCTAGCTGTTGTTGTAGGCAAAGTTTTCTAATGGCAAAAACTGATCCCAATAACCTCCAAATTCAATAACACATGCTCGGAGCATATCCTCCAAAATCTGAATGGTACGCTCAAACTATATGTTCGTCTAAGGATGAAATGTTGGGCTACACTCGACCTGCGTACCTAACTCACGTTGTACTGCCCTCCAGAAATGTGAGGTAAATTGCGTACCCCAATCAAAAATGATATACACGAGCACACCATGAAGCTGAACGATTTCCCGGATATAAATCTCCGCCAACCGCTCAGAAGAATAGGAAACCGCCATAGGAATGAAATGTGCTGACCTGGTCAGCCTATCCACACTAACCCACACTGCCTTAAACTTCCTCTGAGTCCGTGGGAGTCCAACAACGAAATCAATAGTGATCCGCTCCCACTTCCACTCTTGAATCTCAATCTTCTGAAACAAACCACCAGGTCAAAAACCGAGCTACATACGCAACAATGTCCTTCTTCATCTCCTCTGCCAATAATGATGATGCAAGTCTTGGTACATCTTGGCGACGCCCAGATGAATAGAATACCGGGAACTTGGGCCTCCTCTTGAATAAACTCACGAAATCCATCCACATTAGGCACAAAAATATGACCCTGCATCCTCAAAACTCCATCATCTCCAACTGTAACCTACTTGGCACCTACGTGCCGCACTGTGTCTTTAAGTACAAGCAAATGAGGATCATCATACTGCCTATCTCGGATATGCACAAATAATTAAGAACGAGCGACTGTGTAAGCTAGAACAAGGCTGGGCTTAGAAACATCTAACCTCACAAACTGATTGGCTAAAGCCTGAACATCCAAAGAAAGCAGTCTCTCCCCGACCGGAATATACACAAGACTACCCATACTGATTGACTTCCTACTCAAAGCATCGGCCACTACATTGTCCTTCTCCGGATGATACAAAATGGTGATATTATAGTCTTTCAAGAGCTCCAACCACCTCCTCTACCTCAAATTTAGCTCCTTCTTCTTGAACAAATATTGCAAACTCTTGTGATCCGTGAACACCTCACATGACATGCCGTATAAATAATGCCTCCAAATCTTCAGCACGCGAACAGTGGCTGCTAGCTCCAAATCATGAACTGGATAATTCTTTTCGTGAATCTTTAACCACCGCGAAGCATATGCAATAACTTTGCCATTCTGCATCAACACCGCACCAAGTCCAATATGAGATGCATCACAATATACTGTATATGGCCCTAAACCTGTGGGCAAAACCAGCACTGGCGCCGTAGTCAAAGCTATCTTGAGCTACTGAAAGCTCGCCTCACACTCGTCCGACCACCTGAACTAGGTAACCTTCTAGGTCAACCTAGTCATCGGGGCTACAATAGATGAAAACCCCTTCACAAACCAACAGTAATAACCTGCCAAACCCAAGAAACTCTAGATCTTTGTGGTTGATATAGGTCTAGGCTAGTCCTTGACTGTCGCAATCTTCTTAGGATCTACTTGAATACCCTCTGTTGATACAACATGACCCAAGAATGCAACCGAACTCAAACAAAACTCATACTTTGAAAACTTAGCATACAATTGACTATCCCTCAGAGTCTGAAGAACGACTCGAAGATGCTGCTCGTGCTCCTCCCGACTGTGGGAATAGATCAAAATATTATCAATGAAGACAATCACGAAGGAATCCAAATAAGGCTTGAACACTCGATTAATCAAATCCATGAAAGCTGCTAGGGCATTTGTCAACCCGAATGACATTACTAAGAACTCATAATGCCCGTTCCGAGTGCGAAAAGCTATCATAGGGATATCAGATGCCCTAATCCTCAACTGATAGTAGCCAGATCTCAAATCAATCTTCGAAAATACCTTGGCACCTTGAAGCTGATCAAACAAATCATCAATCTTCGGCAATGGATACTTGTTCTTGATGGTGACTTTGTTCAACTGCTGATAATTTATACACATCCTTATCGACCCATCCTTCTTCTTAACAAACAACACTGGCGCACCCTAAGGCGAGACACTCGATCTAATAAAGCCTTTATCCAGCAAGTCGTGCAACTGTTCTTTTATTTCTTTTAACTCTAGCGGGGCCATACGATATGGAAAAATAGAAATAGGCTGAGTGCCCGGAGCCAGATCAATGCAAAAATCAATGTCCCTGTCGGGTGGCATCCCCGACAAGTCTGAAGAAACTACCTCTGAAAACTCATGGACAACGGGCACAGAATCCATAGAAGGAACCTCAGCACTAGAATCACAAACATACGCCAAATAGGCCAAACATCCCTTATCAACCATACACCAAGCCTTCATATATGAGATAACCCTACTGGTAGAATGACCAAGAGTTTCTCTCCACTCCAAACTAGGCAACCCCGGAAATGCTAAGGTCACAGTCTTGGCATAACAATCCAATATATCATGATAAGGGGATAACCAATCTATCCCAAGAATGATATCGTAATCCACCATATCGAGAAGTAGGAGATATACATGGGTCTCAAGACCCCCAATAACGACCACACAAGCTCGATAAACGCAATCTACCACAATAGAATCACGCACTGTGTAGACACATATATAGGAGCACTCAAATAATCACGAGGAACAACCAGATAAGGGGAAAAATAATATGATACATAAGAATATGTGGACCCTGGATCAAATAGAACTGAGGCATCTCTACTGCATACTGAAACCGTACCTGTGATAACTGCATCGGAGGCCTCAGCCTCAGGTCTGGCTGGAATAGCATAACATCGGGGCTGGGCCCCACCACTTTGAACTGCATCCCTAGGACGACCTCCTGCAGGCTGGCCTCCACCTCTAGCTGCCTGGCATCTACCTCTAGTGGCCTGACCTTCACCTCTAACACCTCTACCCTAACCTCTAGCTGGATGAGCGAGCGGTAGAACACCCGGTGCTGGAACCATAGCACAAGAACCCTGGTGCTGAGAACTGCCCGAGGCTCAAGGGCAAGACCTAGCAATGCGCCTCGTATCGCTGCAAGTATATCAAGACTTTGGCTGCTAAGACTGCTGACCCTAAAACTGACCTACCCTAACCGCTCTCCTAAGCTAAAACCATCTCACTCGCCTGGCCACATTGGCAGCATCCTGGAAAGAAATCTTGCTACCTGTCTCCTTAGCCATCTGCAGTCTAATATGCTGAGCGAGTCCCTCAATAAACCTTCTCACCCTCTCTTTCTCGGTGGGTATCAGAAGAGCATGAAGAGCCAAACTAATAAACGTCGTTTCAAACTGGGTGATAGTGATAGAACCCTACCGGTGACGCTCGAACCGCCTGCGGTACTCCTCTCTGTGAGTGACAGGAAGAAACTTCTTGAGAAATAGCTGGGAGAACTGGTCCCAACTGAGATCTGGTGATCCAGCTGGTTTGGCCAAACGCGAATGCGTACCTTGGTCTGCGAATGCGAAGGTCAGGGGGCTTACCCTTCGCGAACGCGTAGGAGGACTCGCAATAGCGTAAGCCTGAGGAAGGCGGCCCTTTGCAAATGCGAAGAAGGTCTGCCCACTCTTCTTAAAATAGTAGCAAAAACGGGATTTAGCCCACATTTTCATATTTTCAAAACTAGAGAGCATTGAGCCAATTTTCAAGAGGTAAGTTCTTCCCCAAAGTATTGGTATATGATTCTAAAACTTTTTCTTTCGATTTCTCATTGCATTTCATCCATCTTCATCATAAAATCTAGGGGTTTTACGGTAGAAATTGGGAATTTGGGTAGAGTTAGGGCTTTTTGAATAATTGGAATTTAGACCTCGTTTTGGGGTCGTATTTCGAAACTAATTGCATATTCGGGTTTGTGGGTGAATAGGTGATCGGGTTTTGGTCCGAACCTCGAGTTTTGACCAAGCAAGCCCGTGGTCGATTTTTGAATTTTGGGGAAAATAATAGAAAACCTATAATTAAGCATTGGGTATGAATTCTTTAGCATTTATTGATATTGTTAAATTAATTTGAGTTAGATACAAGTAAATTGGAGGCGAATTCTTAAGGAAAAGTGGTGTTTGAGGCTTGAGTTGGCCGTGGAAGTTCGAGGTAAGTGTTTGGTCTAACCTTAACTTGAGGGAATATGTATTGTGCCTTATTTGCTATGTGCTAGTGTAGTGTACGACGTATAGGTGTGGTGACGAGTATCTATACCTTGGTGTCAAGCATGCTCGCGAGTCTTAAAGTGTGATCGTTGTGTTTCTTAATAAGTAATACAAATGCCTAAATTGTTGATTATCCATGTTGAGCAAAACTTATGATTATCTTCTTGTTGTTGGGATATTTTTGAGCATTTGCTCCAGTTGAGGCTCATTTGTGAAGTTAATTGCTGGTACAAGTTTGGCTATAGTTGATTCCCTTCCCGGGATGTATTTAATTATTATTGTTGATTCCTTTGCTGGGATGCATTTATTCTTATTGTTGATTCCTTTGCCGGGATGTTGTTGTTGCTATTGTTTGGGTGAGGAAAGAGATATAAAGCACGAAGGGTGATGCCATGCACATTTATACTTATGCATTTGGTGAGGAAAGAGTGATAAAGCACGAAGGGTGATGACGTGTACATTTACATTGATACTTATGCATATGGTGAGGAAGAGAGATAAAGCACGAAGGGTGATGTCGTGCACATTTCTAATATTCATATGGTGAGGAGGAGGGATAAAGCACGAAGGGTGATGCCATGCACATTTTCATTATTTGATTGCATTGGTGAGGATTGAGAGTAAAAGCACGAAGAGTGATGTCGTGCACTTATTGTTGATACCCAATTTTTCCCAATAAATATTTTAAATTGCATATATGTCTTCAAAATCATGCATTGATTAGCAATTGATATTTTCCCATAATTTTCCTATATTTTCATTAATTTATTCAGCATTTTATTTCCAAGAAATAATTACAAAATTACCTCACAAATGATTTCAAAAGCATTTCTTGATGTAATGTATTATACTTGGTCCTATTAAGACCAAATTATTTCATAATTAGCCAAATTAGCATATTTTGGCTATAATTGCAATAACTTTGTAATTATAGCCCAATCATATGATTTTGTACTATTTTCATCCAGAAATTAATCATGTGTATTTTTTAAATACTAAATAAATATTTTAAAATTATTTTCTATGCATGAAATTCATTTTTATAATTAACGGCTATTTTTGTAAATTATTTTAATTAATTTACATTGGCTATTTAACAAATAGCCACTTTCATTTCAATTATAGCCTAATTAAATCAGACCTCAACCCAATTAAAACAACCCAAATACCCCAGGCCCAATACCTTATCCTACCCGACCCAATCCTTTGTCTAATCTGGACCGTTGATCCATTTTAATCAACGGTCCAGATCTCCCATTTCCATAATTAAACCCTAGAGACTACCCCCCTCCTCATTTTCTCTCTTTCACTCCGCCACTACACTCTCCCTCACCTCTCAAATTCTCTCTGCTAAAACCTAAAGCTCTCACCAGCTGTCGACTTGTCGGTAACTATGGTGGTCTCACTACCATCCCAGCCCTCATGGCTCCTTCCTACGCCGGGTTACTGCTGCCTTGAGGTCCTCAAAGGAACCAGAGGCGGTTCAACTCACCCCATGGTTTTTCATGTCATTCTCAGGCCAATCTTGGCCTGTCCGAGTAAGATCCTACCATCTCCGACTAGAACTTGTGGTTTCTAGGCCGATTCTCTTTCTCTTTTGGTTATCTCTCTGAAACCCTAACTATTAGCTCTTGATTTCTTAGATCTGTAATAGATCTGCGTATATTCCGAGTTATTTTGCTACTTTCCTTAAATATTTTCCAATTTTTCTAAAACGACTCTTCATCTTCAAACCAGGGTTTTTTAACCCCTTTTCAAAATGGCTTTTCCTTCTGATTTTAGTATTAATCTATGATTTTCACTATGTTTAAATATTTATTTGAGTTTTCTCTTTTTATCTGAGTTATTATGTTGAAAACCCTAAGTTTCTTGGTTTTAATTCTAGATTCTGAGTCTGTTTGTGATAATATATTCGCTTAATCTGTATATGTGCTTGTTTCTCATGAGCCTTATGATTCTCTGTGGTTTTACCCTATTTTGTTCATCAGTGTCTTTGACTTTTACTTCTTCCGCCTACATCATGTTTATTCTATTAATTCATGCTATGCTCTATGTGAATCCCTAATTTTGTGTGATTTTACCCTATTTGTCTTATTAGGGTTTCTGATTCTTGCATATTATGTGTTTATTCCGCTTGTTCTCATAAATTTGTGTCAATTTCTCCTAAATTAGTACTATTTGCTATTTTTGAATCTTTGAATCTCTGTGACTGACCCTTCACTGATTTCTTGTGATATTCTCTACTGATCTTAACCTTTAAGATATTTTCTTACCTTAATCTATGGTTGAGCATGCTGTCAACTGATTCTTAAGTATTTTCCTTGATTAGAATCTGCTAAACCTAGTCTCTATTACATGTTGTGTACTCGTACTATGCTGAAAATATTTCCTTATTTGTTATATCCAGCCTTATGTGATTTCCTTCCTTATTTAGTATTTGCGTGTTACCGTTTAAATTTAACTCCTTAATAAAAGGAAGTACTTATACTGATTTGATTCTAATTAGTACATAGTTCCATAATTACTATTGAACTATGATTCTTGCCTTATTTTCTACCTATTTTCAAAACTATAAGTACCTTGCTCTTTCATTAGCACAAAGACACGAACATATTGGTTCAAAAACTCTCTCACACACAAAAACCCTCTTCTGCTCTCTTTTCTCTAGTTACTTTCTATTATTCTAAGTTGGCCGGCTGCAAGCCAAGGCTGATTACTCTACTCTCTTGCTCCTCACTTTGTGTTTACTACTTTCTTTACTGGTATGTTCTGATTTCAATTCAAGTTCCAAAAATAATATGGTCCTTTTATTACTTCAATTCATCTTGTTTCTAGTCTGCTTTTACTTATGGTTTTGCTGTAAAACCTGTAGTTGATACGTTTACATTATTAGTATGTTATGTACTCCCCTTCATTAGGATCAGTATGAACATGTTACTCCTCCCCCCTATATAGTTTGTCTCCATATGATCTTGCTCTATCTGGTTTCTGGTATGAATCTCCTTGTAAAGTAGTCTGCACTCCTAAACTTGTATGATTCTGGGATTGATTTTAAATTATGTTGATCCTATACTGAACCCCTTATGCATTGTTGATTCTGTGACTATGTCTAATTAGTGTTTCTAAGCATATCTTTGCCAATTCCACAAACTTCTGCATATATTTACCATTATGTGCTTTACTTGTCCCCAATTCCTATTTACCCCTGTGTGAAGGCTTGTGGTGCTAAACTTATCTTGGTTCTTTTTTTATGTGTGATTCTGAACCTGTTTTGGTTCTGAGGTTGGTCTGTTGTTTGTTGATTGCCCTACTCTTTTCAAAACTGTCTTATTGAATAACTCCTCTGTTGTTTTACAAAACTATTTTCATGTCTCTTTTCAAATTGTTTTCCTACTTAAATTTTTTTTCAAAACTATGTCAAGCACTTTCACTCTATTCTTAGATCCCTAAGTTCTGCCCCTCTAATGTGTGACTGCTTAGGGATCCTTATGAGATCCCTCTGAACTATGATGCATTAGAGTTGGCCCTTCCACACTGCACTTACTCAAATATGGTTGTGAAATCTGGGTGTACTGCCCGGGATCCCTTGAGGTCCTTAGGGAACTCTGACACACCCGAATATTGAGAAAGGCTATGAAACAATCTGAGCAGTTGAGGTTTTGGAAATCTAGGCCTACTTGCAGGCTCCCTATAGTGTAACTTCTTATTTTTCTTTATCTATTAATGTAATTCATTCATTGTCGGTTTGTAATATTCATTGTAAACAAATATTGGGGCTGGCTAGTGAAAAAGGGGAGGGTAGCTATACATGTTATCAAAGGGTAGAAAACATACATTAGGTTTATATTTTTCTGTATGTGCATTAGAATTCATGTTTATGACCAATACATGCAAAGCATATCATGCATTATATACCATGCTCCTAGGTTTCATGTATACTGTCTTCAACATCTCATTTTGACATCCTTGTTATCACTTAGAAATCCTGTTTCTAGGATAAACGACAATATTAAAATAAACTGTTACTTATGCATATTTTGAAATCATGCTGTAACCTGCTGTGCATTTAGAAATCTTGCTTTAGAAATTCTGCATATAAATCATTCTGAACCTTTTATGTGCATATTAGATACCATGTTTAGGATCTCGTTCATACTCGCTCAGTCACACCTAGTTAAACTAGTGATGCATGAAAAAGGATACAAAACTATCTCACGTCTAATTATCATGTTTAAGTAAAACTGGTAATAATTTTGTATCTTGTAAAACTTATAACAACATGCTTTAGGTAAAATATATCTTACGCTATTTTAATAGTTTTGGTAACAATTGTACATTATCCCACGCCTAGGCAAGCCTTAGGTAATCAAATTTCTTATAAAACTGGAAACTGCCTCTTTGTATTTGCTGCTTAATGGTTAACAGGCTTAAAATCAGTAGGCAAACTGATTAGGCCCCTGATTCTAAGTTTTAAAAGGAAATCTTCATGTCTCTTGTGTTTTGATACTCACCTAGACATCATGTCTTAGAATCCTGTTTAATAATACTGCCCTTGTTTGTGTTTGAGTCGTGTTGTTTACATGAATTATCTGCGGAGGTAAACCTGAGCATCTTATTTGCTCCTTCCTGCTTTTATTTGCTAAAGTCCTATATGTTCTTGCTTGTTGCCTTAGTATTTTCTCCTTTAAACCTTAGGGGTCTATCTAGAATTGCCTATAGGTGGAGGTCCTAATTTCCTCCAAGACCATTAAGAAGGGACGGGTAACAACACGCATAGAGATCGCTAAATAACATTCACTTAATAACCGCTAAGGGGTGGGAAGGGTAGATATGGATATGATGACTATGCATTAATGTCACGTGTAGCCCCTCATTAAGGAGTGTTTACCAGACATTGTGTGGGGTGATCCTATAGGCTAACTAACATAGGACCCCTCCTTCCCAAATTCCCTTTACTTTTCATGTGTATACAATTTGTTTAAGCTTTTCCTTTGTCTCATTATTTGAGTCATGTAATGTCCGAAACTTGCTCTTATTTGTAATTATGTATTTAAAACTATTTATTTGTTAATGGACTAGTTCATAAGTATAAGTTCGACCGGGACCCACCATTGTGGACTGAGAGGGGTGCCTAACACCTTCTCCTCAAGGTTATTTCGAGCTCTTACCCTAAATCTCTGGTAATGCAAACAAATCCAAGAGTTAATCTCTCTAGGTGCCCTAACTCACCATAATTCGTTAGGTGGCGATTCTTCAAATACCCAATTCCCAAAAGGAAACGAGTTATTTCCCCCATGAACGTTGAAACCCGGACTTCTCTCCGCGGAGGGGAAAAGTGGGCACGACAGCATGGCGACTCTGTTGGGGAAACTTTTAGGCTCTTACCATAAAGAACTTGTCTTTTGTGAATCAGTCCAAGCATGTTTTACCCCGTACCCTTTCCCCTTACTTGAATTTAACTACCTATTTTAAGCATTTATATTTCTTTTATTCATGAAACTGACTTGTCTCTTTGTTTTCCTTTTCCGTAACTGTATTTCAATTATTTAAGTACTGTATTTATTTTTTCCTACGTGCAAATACCTAACTACATGCTATCAATTGCTGCATAAATCATGCTCCACATTATATTCCACTTGTGCGTATCAAATCCTATACAACTAATGAGTGGATGCGCTCTTCCTATTTATTACCCTTAAATTTGGGAAGGCTTATTTGCGGTAAAACCAGTCGATCAGCGGTGCAATCGACAGTTCCGTGCCTTTCCCCCTCAAGTTGTCCGCTTGAGGGTACTAGTTTAAAACCTCATAGTAACCTTACTCTGATCGAAATTGTGCATGCATCATGGCCAAACCTAGTCAGATCAGTTATGTTGTCCACATAATGATCCTTTAAGATTAGCCTTATCTAAAGTCCACCGGTGTTTCCATAATCCCAACGGACATAAGCACGTTTTGTGCATTAATTTGGAGAACTAAATGCCAATATCCTAATCATGAATGTATAAATAGTCGAGTCTGGTGGGGGAGAAAGGCCTAACCCTTTTATTTCGTAGAAAATGAAGAACGAGGTCCCCAACTTCAGTATGGTTAGCACACCCTCACTCTTGCTAGACTGGTGGAGGAATCTTCCATCAAGTTATCAGATCAATGAATGGAAAGAGAGGGCCGTCAAATCCAGCGAAAAACTGGAATATCTAGAATACAGTCTGATGGAATTGGAAGGAAAAGTGAGGAAGAGAGTCACCGACTGCCAGAACGCTGAGGGAAACAAAGGAGGACATTTAGCAAAGGCATTCTGACTGATGAACCTGCACGAACTGGAGAATTTGATCGACAAGAGCATTCAACCTAAGGAAGGTCCTTCCGAGACCAAATAGATTAGGTTAACTCGCTTTTCTAAAATGTAATAAGGCCAAGTGCCAATAATGACTTATTTTTCTATTATCTTAGTGTCGTTTTGGGATTCGTCTATTTTTATATTATGAAATAAAGCATTTATTGGAATTTAAAGTTCGCCAAATCTATTTGTCACTAGGCCTACCTCGGGCACAACGAGGCTCCCAAATTAACACACGAATTTACATTTTAGCAATATGTGTTTAAATACTACAAACATTTTAGGATCCTCACTAACTTGTTACCTTTTTGTTTTTGCTTATTTTTTATTATTCTCATCCCCTTAGGTTGGTTCGCTCATATTGGCCTCATCATCGTATCATACCAGATCTAGAGGCCCTCCACCTCCTCCTCCTCCAAGCAATACAAAAGGCAGAGGAAAAACAAAAATGGATGACTTAAGTGTATGTGAAATGGGAATTTTGAGAGTGCAGAAACCTCAGATGGCCGTAGTACTCCGTCCCCAAATGATCTAGTCCTAAGATTGGAACAAAAGATATTAGAATTTCAAGGAGAACTTGAGCAAGTTCGTAACTTGGCAAACTTGTAACTCACCCTGAATGTCCCCCATATCAACCAATAGAATACAAAGAACCCAATACCTTCCCAGAATGCACAAAACCAACATCCACAAAATCCTCCCGCACCAAATCAATATGCAACTCCACCCCAAAATCTCAATCCATTGCCAATACCAACTCTTCCATAATATCACCATCAACCAACTCAGTACCCAACAACCACCACTTACCACACTCCCCAAAACACACCACAACCCATTCCCAATCCCCAAAACTCCACCAATGACCATCATTACACCCAAGTCCTTGGCACCCATCAAAGCAACCTTATATACGTAGAAATCGTACCTCACTCAACCAACCCATCTCCTATACACCAGAATCCTCCGAAAAGGACCTGCTCATTAAAGACATGGCTGAAGAACTCAGGAAGTTGACAAGCCGAGTTCAAGGTGTCGAAGGTGGCAAAGGAATAAAAGGTTTGAATTATGAAGACCTATGCATACAGCTGGATGTAGAACTGCCAGAGGGATACAAACCTCCCAAGTTTGAGATGTTTGATAGCACAGGTGATTCCAGAGTCCATCTGAGGACCTATTGCGACAAACTTGTCGGGGTCGGGAAAGACAAAAAAGATCCGAATGAAACTTTTTATGAGGAATCTTACCGGGGATGCTTTGTCTTGGTACATCAGCCAAGATCTCAAGAAATGGTCCAATTGGGTAAGTATGACATCAGAGAACGCACCGGATGTCTTATACATTCAGAATCTTAAGAAGAAACCTACTGAGACTTTTCGTGAGTATGCTACTCATTGAAGGTCGGAAGCGGCCAATGTCAGGCCATCTTTAGACGAGGAACAAATGAACAAATTCTTCGTCAGAGCACAAGATCCGCAATATTATGAAAGGTTGATGGTTATCGAAAATCATAAATTCTATGATATCATCAAACTTGGAGAAAGGATCGAGGAAGGAATCAAGAGCGGGATGGTAACAAATTTTGAGGCATTACAGGCCACAAATAAGGCATTACAATCAGGTGGCAAATCAAAGAAGAGAGATGTTGGGGCAGTAATTGTGGCCCAAGACCCAAAATCTCCACTTACATATCAAACACATCCACTCACATATCAAATGCCTCCATCCATATATCAACCCCTCAACCCACATACCAAGCACCACCGCCCACATATCAACCCTCATCCCCCAGATATTCCCAACCAGCCACTGTCAATCACACCTATAACTCCCAACCATCCCATTTCCAATCACTTCCAACTCGCCAAAACTTTCCAAGACCAAGACCCAACTTCGACCGCAAGCCACCTAGACAATACACCGCCATTGCTGAGCCCATCGACCAGTTGTATGAAAGGTTGAAAGCTGCGAGTTACGTCACTCCTATTCCCGTTGTGGCATTAGAAAACCCATCCCAATGGGTCAATCCTAACAAAACTTGTGCATACCATTCTGGTATGAAGGGGCACACCACTGCTGAGTACCGAACATTGAAGGATAAGATCCAGACGCTGATTGACAACAAGGTCATACAGGCAAAGAAAGCCGCACCTAATGTCCGCAACAACCCCTTCCCTGATCATAGAGGTGATGGTGTACATATGATAGAGACGAACGAAGAATAGGACCCTGAGGGGTCGATTGGGCTTATTCGAGAAGGTGATGACTTTAAAGTTGCAGTCACACTTACTCCTATTGTGGTACATACTCAGTTACCAATCGAGGTTGAGATAACTGCATCAGTTCCATTCGAGGTGGAGGTGGATTCGCCTGCAGCCACCCCCACTCCATTTGAAGTAGAAGTGGTCACACCTTTCACTGTGAAAGTATCAACCACACCTTCATTCAACTCAAAAGCAATACCCTACGATTATATTGTCGAGGCTCGGTGAAAAGGGAAGGCCAAGGTAGAGGAATCTGATGCCGCACAAGGAATGACTAGGACTGGAAGAGTCTATACGCCTGAACACTTGGGAGGATCAAGCAAGAATGCCACTACCAAGCAGCCCGTCATTGAGACAGGGCCAAATGACCTATGGAGGAAAGTACAGGCAAAGGAGTATTCCGTCGTTGACCATCTGAACAAAATCCCAGCTCAAATATCTATCCTGTCACTATTGCAAAATTTAGAGGCACATAAACGCTTTAATGAAAGTGCTGAGCGAGGCTTATGTACCCAATAACTTCACTGGCGGAGAAATGACCAACATAGTGGGGAAAGTATTAGAAAGTCAAAAGATTATCTTCCACGAAGATGAACTACCACATGAGGGACTGAATCACAATCGGGCATTACATATTACAGTGCAATTTGAAGACAAATTCATTGTCAGGGTCTTGGTTGACAGAGGTTCAAGCCTAAATATTTGTCCATTGGACACTCTGAAAAGGTTGGACAAAGGTTTCCATGAAATACGGGTAGGAAGCATGAACGTGAAAGCTTTTGATGGGTCCCAAAGGACCACGATCGGGGAAATCAATCTTTGCTTGCAGATGGGGCCAACTTGGTTCGATATCTAGTTTCAGGTGCTTGACATACCAGTCTCATATAATCTTCTATTGGGCCGACCATGGATCCATACTGCTGGAGCCGTGCCTTCCACACTATATCAAGCCGTGAAGTTCAAATGGAATCGTCAGGAGGTGATCATTCATTGAGATGGGAGTAACCCTATTTATACTAGTCACACCATCCCGGCTATTGGACATAGAAGAAGGCTAGGAGGGGAAACCTATTATCACATTGAACGGGTCAATGCCATCGAAAAGGATAAATGGTGGAGCAGTAAAATAGAAAGCATGTTGTCTTGGTCTGGATATAAACCCGGAAAAGGATTGGGAAAGAACCTTTAAGGTATCACCAAATCAATACAGCTGAAAAATCATGGTACCACCTTTCAGCTCGGATACCAGTACATATGGCAAGAGTATAGAAATTGGTCGCCTCCATGGCATGGACCATACTACCCTCTCGAGCAACCAGTGCCACGTTTGGAACAAGCTTTTCACCAAGCTAATATGATATGGGGGACTACAGAAGAGGAAGCACTAGCTGGGTTGAAGAATTTATTCTTGGAGGATGAGGACATGGATTGCAATGCCATAATTGAGGAGGAGGGGGAAGAAGGCCTCACCATTCAAACCATAAAGAAGGGAGTTGTTCTCAGGAATTAGACCGCTACACCATCCCGAATCCACCGAGTCCCTTGGTAGCTTGGCAGATTCTACTTCTATAGCCATTCTAGGCATTTAAGATTTCCCGTAATTTTGTTTTAAGATTACTTGTTTCAAAATAAATGCTCGATTCATCGAGCTGTACTTTGTCTAGATGATTTTTTAATTTTAATCAAACGCATTTGCTCTTTATAATTCACTACTTTCTTTACACATTTCCTTTCTACAGCGTTATTATTACTTTTTCTGATGAACCAGTGACTATGACATGTAATGAGGCAATACAACATGAGAATAGTGATTCATATGAAGAAGATAAAATACCCGAGGAAATTGTCAGTGAGGTTGAAAACTTTGAGAATAAGCCTAAGTCCAATCTGGATGAGACCAAAGGAGTAAATTTGGGAGACGCTGAAACCGTCAAGGAGACTCGCATCAGCATTCACTTGTCACCAACAGAGAAAGAGGAGTACATTCGCTTCCTAAAAGAGTATGAGGATATTTTTGCATGGTCATATGATGACATGACCGGCTTGAGCACGTCTATAGTGTCTCACAAGTTTCCTACTAATCCCATGTGTCTGCCAGTCAAGTAGAAACTCCAAAAGTTCAAACCAGATATGAGCCTGAAAATCAAGGAGGAAGTTACCAAGCAGATCAAAGCCAAAGTTCTCCGTGTGGTTGAGTACCCAACTTGGTTAGCTAACATTGTGCCAGTTCCAAAGAAGGATGGGAAGGTCAGAGTATGTGTTGACTACCGGGATTTAAATAGAGCAAGTCCCAAGGACGACTTCCCACTACCAAATATACATATCCTGATTGATAATTGCGCCAAGCATGAACTCCAATCCTTTGTAGATTGCTTCGCGGGTTATCACCAGATCTGGATGGACGAAGAAGATATAGAGAAGACAACTTTTATTACACCATGGGGAGTATACTGCTATAAGATGATGCCATTTGGTCTAAAGAATGCTGGGGCTACCTACATGAGAGCCATGACAACTATCTTCCATGATATGATACACAAGGAAATAGAGGTGTATGTGGATGATGTCATCATCAAATCCAATAGGGTCGCGGATCATATAGCAGACTTGAAAAAGTTCTTTGACAGGTTAAGGAGGTACAATCTAAAGCTAAACCCCGCAAAGTGTACATTCAAGGTTCCCGTAAGGAAGTTATTGGGATTCATCATCAACCATCGAGGGATCGAGTTAGATCCATCCAAAGTCAAGGCTATTTAGGAGTTACCGCCACCTAGGAGCAAAAAGGATGTGATGAGATTCCTAGGACGTCTCAACTATATCAGTCGCTTCATAGCACAGTCCACAGTCATATGTGAACCCATCTTCAAGATGCTGAGGAAATATGCCGAGACAAGCTGGACCGAGGATTGTCAGAAAGCTTTTGACAAGATCAAGCAGTACCTGTCTACACCACCAGTTATGGTCCTACCGAAACCAGGACGGCCTTTGTTACTCTATCTATCTGTGTTGAATGGGGCCTTCGGATGTGTCATTGGACAACATGATGAGACAGGAAGAAAAGAGCAAGCCATATATTACTTGAGTAAGAAGTTCACACCTTACGAAGCACGGTACTCTCTGCTAGAGCGCACTTGTTGTGCTTTAACTTGAACGGCCCAGAAGTTAAGGCATTACTTCTGTGCCTACACTACATACCTCATATCCAGGATGGACCCTCTAAAGTACATATTCCAGAAACCCATACCGATTGGAAAGTTGGCCAAATGGCAGATACTATTAAGTGAGTTCGATATCGCCTACGTAACTCAAAAGGCGGTCAAAGGGCAAGCATTGGCAGATCACCTTGCTAAAAATTCGGTGGGAGGAGCGTACGAACCTTTGAAGACGTATTTTCCTGATGAAGAAGTATCATTTGTAGGAAAAGACATTACCAAAGCATATGACGGCTGGAGGATGTTCTTTGATGGAGCTGCAAATTTCAGATGAGTGGGCATTGGAGCAGTTTTGGTATCAGAAATGGGTCAACATTATCCGGTATCTGCTAAACTCAGATTTCTCTGTACCAACAATATGGCAGAGTATGAAGCTTGCATACTAGGGCTCAACATGGTAGTCGACATGAACATTCAGGAGTTGTTGGTAATTGATGATGTAGATTTTATTGTGCACCAGGTACAAGGAGAGTGGGCCACCAAGAATTTCAAGATATTGCCATATCTGCACCATGTGTAGGAATTGAGAAAGAGGTTCACGAAGATAGAATTCTGACATGAGCCCAGAATTCAGAATGAGTTTGTCGATGCATTGGCCACTTTGTCATCCATGATACAATATTTAGATAAGAATTATATTGATCCTATCCCGGTGAGAATTCATAATCAGTCGGCATATTGCGCCCATATTGAAGAAGAAACATTTGGAAAACCTTGGTTCCATGACATCAAGGAGTATTTGGCGAAATGAGACTATCCCGAGCATACGAACCACACTCAGAAACACACACTCCGGAGATTATCCAATCACTTCTTCCACAGTGGAGGAAATCTTTACAGAAGAACTTCCGATTTGCGATTGCTAAGATGTGTCGACGCAAAAGAAGCTTCTAAACTACTTAAGGACGTACATGTTGGGACATGTGGCCCGCACATGAATGGTTTTGTCTTGGCTAAGAAGATACTTAAGGTCGGTTGCTTTTGGATGACCATGGAGACAGATTGCGTCCAGTACGTTCGCAAATGCTACCAATGCCAAGTGCATGCCGATATGATAAAAGCAACGCCAAGTGAGCTCAATGCAACAAGCTCACCTTGGCCATTCGCCGCCTGGGGAATGGATGTCATTGGTCCAATCGAGCCTACTTCTTCAAATGGGCACAGGTTTATTCTGGTAGCCATTGATTACTTCACAAAATGGGTAGAGGCTACATCTTACAAAGCTGTAACCAAGAAGTCATCACAGATTTTGTCAAAGATCGAATTGTTTGCCGATTCGGTGTTCCCAAACCATTGTTACTGATAATGCCGCCAATATCAACAGTGATCTGATGAAAGCTATGTATGAAACTTTCAAAATCAAGCACAAGAATTCCACAGCCTACAGAACTCAGATGAATGGAGTCGTAGAAGCCGCCAACAAAAACATCAAGAAGATACTAAGAAAGATGGTAGAGAATCACAAACAGTGGCACAAAAAGCTACCTTTTGCTTTATTGGGATATCGTACTACAGTTCGAACATCAACCGGGGCAACTCCCTACATGTTGGTTTATGGTACCTAAGCCATCATTCTAGCCGAGGTAGAGATTCCTTCTTTAAGAATCATACAGGAAGCTGAACTCAGCGACGTAGAGTGGATAAGAAGTTGCTATGAACAATTGGCCCTCATCATTGGAAAAAAGATGAACGCAATGTGTCATGGCCAACTTTATCAGAACAGAATGTCCAGAGCTTTCAACAAAAGGGTCAAACCACGTCAATTCGCACCAGGTCAGTTGGTGCTAAAGAAGATCTTCCAACATAGAGATGAAGCCAAAGGGAAATTCTCTCCCAACTGGCAAGGCCCGTACATGGTTCACAGGGTGCTGACAGGAGGAACACTCATACCTGCAGAAATGGATGGAGAAATCTAGACAAAACCAATCAATTCAGACGCAATCAAGAGATACTATGCTTAGATTATTTACATTTTTCTCATCTGATGTAATTGAACTACGCTTGACCTGATTCCCATTTAAGAGGGGATACGTAGGCAGCCTTATGGGTTCGGTTATATCATAATAAAATTTTCATTTCCCCAAGGTCAGAAACTGGGGCATAATTTTAAGGAGGGCCCTCAAAATTCCGGAGCAAGTCCAGCCAATGCCAACATGTGTCAGACGGTCAGTAATCAGTTAAGAAACTGGGCAGAATTTTGAGAAGGATTCTTAAAATTTCGAACAAGGTTCAGCAAGGCCTATTATCCGCAAATAGTCGAAGGATCATCTACTAAACTGGGGCAGAATTTTGAAGAGGGCCCTCAAAATTCCGACATAAGAGAACTGCAATGCCTTTGAGACGTGTTACAGTCACTAGTTCATCTAAATGTATCAATATACTTTTGAAATGACTCTATTTTTATCAAACAATTGCGTATTTTTCGAAAAACTCTATTTCTATAACAGTCACGTGTTATCTAGGGGAACTTGAAAGGGGCTTTCAGGGTGGGGCAAAGCAAAGTCGGTAGATGAAGCACGAACCAACCTCCCCCCCCCCCACAAAACTTACAATTTTTCTTTGAACGTAGGCATACCTGACATGGTAATAACATCCATAAATACATACACGTAACAAATTCGCTATCAATCAGGACATCAGACACCGAATGTATCTCCAGCTAAGACATACACTACTCTTATTTGTTACTCGCTCCTTGCATGAGGCTAATCCTTGCCTCCATACTTGCATGAGGCTAATCCCTGCCTCCCATATTTGCATGAGGCTAATCCCTGCCTCCATATTTGCGTGAGGCTATTTCTTGCCTCCACACCTGCATGAGGCTAATCCTTGCCTCCACACCTGCATGAGGCTAATCCTTGCCTCCATACCTGCATGAGGCTAATCCCTGCCTCCATACCTGCATGAGGCTAATCCCTTCCTCCCTAGTTGCATGAGGCTAATCCTTGCCTCCATACCTGCATAAGGCTAATCCTTGCCTCCATATTTGCATGAGGCTAATCCTTGCCTCCATATTTGCATGAGGCTAATCCCTGCCTCCCTATTTGCATGAGGCTAATCCTTGACTCCACACCTGCATGAGGCCAATCCTTGTCTCCACACCTGCATGAGGCTAATCCTTGTCTCCACACCTGCATGAGGCTAATCCTTGCCTCCACATCTGCATGAGGCTAATCCCTACCTCCATATTTGCATGAGGCTAATCCTTGCCTCCGTACTTGCATGAGGCTAATCCTTGTCTCCCCACTTGCATGAGGCTAATCATTGCCTCCATACTTGCATGAGTCTAATCCTTGCCTCCCCATCTGCATGGTATTAAGCGATGTCCCTCTTCGCACAAATATTGCTCTATTTCTAGTACTATATACTCACTTTTCAATCGGGCTAAGCTCTGCCCTTCATTTCACAAGACTAAGCTTTGTTTTGTTAGCATCATTACTGCATATCATGGGCTGATATATCGCCAATCTATCCGAAGGCGTCATAGTCTAAAAGGCATCATCCTCATAGCCGGAAGACACTATGCCATGGCCTGTAGATCCCTCAATTTTTCATATCATTATTCAAAGGCGTCATAGTTCGGAGGCACCATCTTCATTGCCCAAGAGCATCATTTTATGGCCTGTGAATCTCTCATCAATCAATTCATGGCCCAGGACATCATGGTCTAAGGACGTCATTCTTAACCGTCCAAAGACAACATTTATAGTCTAACGAGAACTTGCATCATGTTTAAATTTATGCACAGTATACGCTTGTATTGCTTGTATTTGCAAGTAACCCGGCGATCAACGGCTATCCCAGTAGGAGCAATCCCGCTCCAGTTCTCCCGACCATATCAAACCTAACCTCTTCCATAAAACTGTTCATTCATCCAGCCCTAGATGTTGCGTCCGTTATTGTAATGACTTCATCAATATACTTCGTCGATGGATCCGGAATTACATATTGCATGATTCTTGTAAACCAAGAATATGTAGGGAGCTCAAAAGCCAGGGTGCGGCCTAATCTCTCAAACCGTTTCGCTCGGTCAAAATTGGTCATCATATCTTTACCCGACAAATCTTTTATCCTTTCTGGGTAAAGAGGGGCAGCTGTTTATACCCAATTTTCCCCAAAAAATATTTCAAATTGCATATAGGTCTTAATAATGCATTGATTAGCAATTGATATTTTTCCAGAATTTTTCTATATTTTTATTAATTTATCCAGCATTTTATTTCCAAGAAATAATTACAAAATTACCTCACAAATGATTTCAAAAGCATTTCTTATTAAGACCAAATTATTTCATAATTAGCCAAATTGGCACATTTTGGCTATAATTACAATAACTTTGCAATTATAGTCCAATCATGTGATCTTGTACTATTTTCATCCAGAAATTAATCATGTGTATTTTTTAAATACTAAATAAACATTTTAAAATTATTTTCTACGCATGAAATTCATTTTTATAATTAACAGCTATATTTTTGTAAATTGATTTAATTAATTTACATTGGGTATTTAACAAATAGCCACTTTTATTTCAATTATAGCCTAATTAAATCAGACCCCAACCCAATTAAAATGGCCCAAATACCCCAGGCCTAATACCTTATCCTACCCGACCCAATCCCTTGTCTAATCTGGACCGTTGATCAATTTTAATCAACGGTCTAGATCTCCCATTTCCATAATTAAACCCTAGAGACTACCCCCCCTACCTTCCCCCTTATTTTCACTCCGCTGTTACACTCTCCCCTCACCTCTCAAATTCTCTCTGCTGAAACTTAAAGCTCTCACCGGCTATCGACTTGCCGGTAACTATGGTGGTCTCACCACCATCCCAGCCCTCAAGGCTACTTCCTACGCCGGGTTACTACTGCCTTGAGGTCCTCAAAGTAACCAGAGGTGGTTCAACTTACCCCCATGGTTTTTCATGTCATTCTCAGGCCAATCTTGGCCTGTCCAAGTAAGATCCTGCCATTTCCTTATTTGTTATATTCAGCCTTATGCGATTTCCTTCCTTATTTAGTATTTGCTTGTTACTATTTAAATTTAACTCCTTAATTAAAGGAAGTACTTATACTGATTTGATTCTAATTAGTACATAGTTCCATAATTACTGCTAAACTATGATTCTTACCTTATTTTCTGCCTGTTTTCAGAACTATAAGTACCTTGCTCTTTCATTGGCACAAAGACACAAACACATTGGTTCAAAAACTCTTTCTCACATAAAAACACTCTTCTGATCGCTTTTCTCTAGTTACTTGATATTGTTCTAAGTTAGCCGGCTGCAAGCCAAGGCTGATTACTCTACCCTCTTGCTCCTCACTTTGTGTTTACTACCTTCTTTACTGGTATATTCTGATTTCAATTCAAGTTCCAAAAATAATATGGTCTTTTTATTACTTCAATTCATCATGTTTCTAGTCTCTTTTTACTTATGGTTTTGCTGTGAAACCTATAGTTGATATTTTAACTTATTAGCATTTTATGTACTCCCCTTCCTTAGTATCAGTATGATCATGTTCTCTATATAGTCTGTCTCCGTGTGATCTTGCTGTATCAAATTTCCAGTATGAATCTCCTTGTAAAGTAGTTTGCGCTCCTAAACTTGTATGATTCTGGGATTGATTTTAAATTATGTTGATCCTATATTGAACCCCTTAAGCATTGATGATTCTGTGACTATGTCTAATTAGTGTTTCTAAGCATATCTGTGCCAATTCCACAGACTTTTACCTGCTATGTGTTTACCATTATGTGCTTTACTTGTCCCCAATTCCCATTTACCCCTGTGTGAAGGCTTGTGGTGCTAAATCTGTCTTGGTTCTTTGTTCGATGTGTCATGCTGAACCTATTTTGGTTCTGAGGTTGGTCTGTTGTTTGTTTATTGCCCTACTCTTTTCAAAACTGTCTTATTGAATAACTCCTCTGTTGTTTTACAAAACTATTTTCAAGTCTCTTTTCAAATTGTTTTCCTACTTAAACTTTTTTTTCAAAACTATGTCAAGCACTTTCACTCTATTCTTAGATCCCTAAGTTCTGCCCCTCTAATGTGTGACTGCTTAGGGATCCTTATGAGATCCCTCTGAACTCTGATGCATTAGAGCTGGCCCTTCCACACTGTACTTACTCAAATATGGTTGTGAAATCTGGGTGTACTGCCCGGGATCCCTTGAGGTCCTTAAGGAACTCTGACACGCCCGAATATTGAGAAAGGCTATGAAACAATCTGAGCAGTTGAGGTTTTGGAAATCTGGGCCTACTTGCAGGCTCCGTATAGTGTAACTTCTTATTTTTCTTTATCTATTAATGTAATTCATTCATTGTTGGTTTGTAATATTCATTGTAAACAAATATTGGGGCTGGCTAGTGAAAAAGGGGAGGGTAGCTATACATGTTATCAAAGGGTAGAAAACATGCTTTAGATTTATATTTTTCTATATGTGCATTAGAATTCATGTTTATGACCAATACATGCAAAGCATATCATGCATTATATACCATGCTCTTAGGTTTCATGTATATTGTCTTCAGCATCTCATTTTGACATCCTTATTATCACTTAGAAATCTTGTTTCTAGGATAAACGACAATATTAAAATAAACTGTTACTTATGCATATTTTGAAATCATGTTGTAACTTGTTGTGCATTTAGAAATCCTGCTTTAGGAATTCTGCATATAAACCATTCTGAACCTTTTATGTGCATATTAGATACTATGTTTAGGATCTCGTTCAAACTCGCTCAGTCACACCTAGTTAAACTACTGATACATGAAAAAGGATACAAAATAGTCTCACGTCTAATTATCCTGTTTAAGTAAAACTGGTAATAATTTTGTATCTTGTAAAACATAGAACATCATGCTTTAGGTAAAATATCGCCTACCCTGTTTTAATAGTTCTGGTAACAATTGTGCATTATCACATGCCTAGTCAAGCCTTAGGTAATCAAATTACTTATAAAACTGGAAACTGCTTAATGGTTAACATGCTTAAAATCAGTAGGCAAACTGATTAGGCCCTTGCTTCTAAGTTTTAAAAAAAAATTGTATGTCTCTTCTGTTCTGATACTCACCTAGACATCATGTCTTAGGATCCTGTTTAGTAATACTACCCTTGTTTGTGTCTGAGTCGGGCAGTTTACATGCATTATCTGCGGAGGTAAACCTGAGCCTCTTATTTGCTCCTTCCTGCTTAGATTTGTTAAAGTCCTATGTGTTCTTGCTTGTCGCCTTAGTATTTTCTCCTTTAAACCTTAGGAGTCTATCTAGAACTGCCTATAGGTGGAGGTTCAAATTTCCTCCAAGACCATTAAGAAGGGACGAGTAACAACACACATAGAGATCGCTTAATAACCGCTAAGCAGAGGGAAGGGTAGATATGGATATGATGACTACATGCTAATATCACATGTAGCCCCTCATTGGGGAGTATTACCGGACATTGTGTGGGGTGATCCTATAGGCTAACCAACCTAGGACCCCTCCTTCCCAAATTCCCTTTACTTTCCATGTGTATACAATTTGTATAAGCCTTTTCTTTGTCTCATTATTTAAGTCATGTAATGTCCGAAACCTGCTCTTATTTGTAATTATGTATTTAAAACTATTTATTTGTTAATGGACTAGTTCATAAGTATAAGTTCGGCCGAGATCCACCGTTGTGGACCGAGAGGGGTGCCTGACACCTTCCCCTCAAGGTTATTTCTAGCCCTTACCCTAAATATCTGGTAATGCAACCAATCCAAGAGTTAATCGCTCTGGGTGCCCTAACGCACCATAATCCGTTAGGTGGCGACTCTTCAAATACCCAATTCCTAAAAGGAAATGAGTTATTTCCCCCATGAACATCGAAACCCGGACTTCTCTGTGCGTAGGGAAAAAAGGGGGCGCGACACCTATTGTCAGTTTATTATGATTTCTTGTTGTTATCGGTTCAAGTGCCTTAATTGTTTTATTTCGATATTACTATGATTCCTTATGTTGGTATTCCCTCACAGCATGATACCCCTCCCCGTTACTTTTGAATTGCTTCTTTTACTGTTATTCTGCTAGATATTGTTTAACTACAGGTTATTTTGTTTGTTGTGCCCTAGCCTCGTCACTACTTCACCGAGGTTAGGCTCGATACTTACTCAGTACATGGGCTCGGTTGTACTGATGCTACACTCTGCACTCTTCTATGCAGATCCCGGTACTGAAGCATACGAACCTTAGCTAGAGGTTGTTGCCTTCAGTCTATCAGAGACCCGAGGTAGTCCTGCAGGTGTCCGTAGGCCTTGGCGTCCCCTTTCTATCTTGTTTCTTTCTGTTCTTTTCTATTTCATAGACAGACATGTATTTATTTTATTCAGACCCTATTTGTAGTACTCTTAGATAGTCCGTGAGATTAGGACATCGGTTCTGGGTAGTTTATGTTTATAGATTCACATTGGTATTAACTTAATCGTTAAATTTTGTTCTTTCGTATTATGATTTCCGCTATTTATAATATGTTAACTTGCAATTGTTAAGAGATTAAAAATAAAAAGGGTAAATTAATTAGAATAGTTGGCATGCCACTAGTAGGTGCCATCACGACTCCCGAGGGTGGAAAATACGGGTTATGACAGGTCCATCCCATGGCGACTGTAAAGTTGCATATTTTGATATACTGTATATGATATCCATGGGTTTTAGAAATGAATTTGATAATTTGGGTTGAATGTCATGTTTGGGGCCTCGTGCCGAACTATTTAAACCCTTTGGGGTATTTTACTACATTCCTCACACTGTTTTGATTTGAAAGCATATCCTCGGTCATGTTTTTACCTGTTTATTGTTAATCCAGTTTCATTACTCTACTTCTTAATATATGAAAACTGTTTGGGTTGAGTTTCCCTGATTTTCACTGAAATGCCAGAGTGGCCATGAGGTTAATGGCTGAGAGAGATTGAGGACCTAATGGTGAGGATTATATATATGTTATGGACCGGGCTGCATGCCGTAGTGATAATTATATATATATATGGATCGGGCTACACGCCGCAACGATATATATTGGATCGGGATGCGCCCCACAGCGATATGATGCTTGGGCTGTAGGAGCCCCTCCGGAGTCTGTACACCCTCAATAAGCATAGTCGACCGTATATTATGGACCGAGTTGTACGCCGCAACAGTTATTAGTATTATTATGAGATATTTATTGAGTCGGAGTGCTGAGTGTGAGTACTGATTAACGAGAGCTGAGTCACAAGTGACTGAGAGGCTTGCTCGAGAGGCTATACTTATGAGTGATACCTTACCCGAGGGCTTGTTTATGACATTTGTATGTTTTCACTCTTCTTTTATACTGAGCCTCTGTTGAAAAATATTGAATAAATGTTTTAAAGGATTTTTAATTGAAACTGGAGTTTTATGAGATAATTGGTTATTGAACTACAGATTTTGACTTGGTATTTCTGTTGAGATTTCTTGATAAGTATGCATATGATTTTAAATGCTCGTCACTATACTCAGACTTTATTTACTTTAGTTACTTACTGAGTTGGCGTACTCACGTTACTCCCTGCACCTTGTGTGTAGATCCAGGTGCCCGAGCATTAGAGTGAGAGTTTTCAGCACCTTCAGAGTCTTATCCGGAGATTGCAAGGTAGTTGCACGGCATTTGCAGCCCTGCCTTTCTCCTTCCTATCCTAGTACTTTGTATTTCGGACTTATTTTGTATTAATGAGACAGTGTTGGGTTGTACTTAGAGGTTCATAACTAGTGACACCAGATTCGGGTTGTGTTGATGTATTTACGTACATGCTTACGCATATTTTCTTTTGATATTTTAAAATAAAAGATTTGAGACTTAATCTGTCTAGAAACTACAAATTTTACAAAAGATATTCTATATTGTTCGTGTTGTTTCGGTTGGCCTAGTACTGTGATAGGCACCATCATGACCGGGTATTTGGGGTCGTGGCAAGTTGGTACTAGAGACTAGGTCATAGGTCTTACGGGTCATGAGCCGATTTATTAGAGTCTCGCGGATCAGTACGAAGACATCTGTACTTATCCTCGGGAGGCAGCAGAACCTTTAGGAAAACTTCACATTCTTGAAATTCCTGTCGTGCGAATCTGTTGATTCTGATACTAAACTTTTGTTATTCTATTCTCTCACAGATGGTGAGGACACGTGCTATCGGTTAGGACGAACGACCACCAGTACCACCATATGGGGCCACTAGTGTCTGAGGTCATGGTTGAGGCTGTGGTAGCGGCATGGGTGTAGCCCGCACAGAAGCTAGGGCAATACTTGTAGATCCACCAGCCGCCCAGTTTATGATCAGGTTCTAGTTCCGGATGCTCCATCAGTACCAACTCAGGCACCAGTTGTGCTTATTGTGATTTCAGGCTTTCAGGAGGCCCTAGCCCAGATTCTATCAGTGTGCACTGGCCTAGCACATGCGATCTCAGTTACTACAGTCGCAGCTACTTCTTAGGCCGGGGGAGGTACTCAAACTCCCGTTGCTCGCACACTTGAGTAGGTTGTGCAGGGACTTCAGACACCGGGGGCACCTCCAACCCAGCCGGTTGCACTAGTCCAGGATTATGTGGTACCAATTATGACTAACGACGAGCAGCGTCGATTGGAGAGATTTGGTAGACTTCAGCCTACGACTTTCAGTGGTGCAGAAGGCGAGGATGCCCAGGGTTTCTTGGACAAATGTCAGAGGATTCTTCGTACAGCGGATATTCTGGAGACCAGCGGGGTAGCATTTACTACTTTATAGTTTTCTAGAGCCACCTTTACTTGGTAAGAAGCTTATGAGAGGCATAGGCCTATTGATCTAGTGCCCCTTACCTGGCAACAGTTATCCATTCTCTTTTTGGAGAAGTATGTGCCACAGTCTCATAGGGAGGAGCTGCGTAGGCAGTTCAAGTAGTTGCATCAGGGCGATATGACTATGATACAGTATGAGATGAGGTTCTCGGAGTTAGCTCGCCATGCTGTTTGGTTGGTTCATACGGATTGAGAGAGGATCAGGAGGTTCGTTGATGGCCTCACATATCAGCTTCGGATTCTCATAACCAGGGAGAGGGTGTTAGGTGCTACTTTTGAGGAGGTGGTTGACATTGCTCGCGAGATTGAGTCAGTTCACCGCCAGAAGCGGGATGAGAGGGAGCCCAAGAGGCCTCGGGGATCTGGTAGTTTTGGTGGTGTTCCTTCTAGAGGCCAGTTTTAGCATGGTAGAGGTCGTCCATTCAGACATGCTTAGTCAGCTTTCCCAGTTCATCGTGGGTCATCATCAGGCCATGGTTTTCACAGCTCATATCAGGGTCATTCATCACTTAATGTCGTACCAGCCCAGAGTTTGTCCCGTACTCTATCAGTTCAGGGTTCTTCCATGTCAGACCCTTCTACTGGTCATTTCGGTGCTAGGAGTTCCCTTCAGTCCCCGTTCCCCGCACCAGGGAGTTGTTACGAGTGTGGAGAGTTTGGACATATGAGGAGGCAGTGTCCTCATCTTCTTGAGGGTCCATCTTAGCAGATGAGTCAGCCCTCGACTTCAGCTCTAGTTTCTTCACCACCTGCTCAGGCAACTAGGGGTGGGGGTCAGTCAGCTAGGGGTTGCCCTAGAGGGGGAGGTCGATCAGGTGGTGGTAAGGCCCGTTTCTATGCACTCACACCCAGACCAAATGTTATTGCTTCAAATTCTGTGATTACAGGTATTGTCTCAGTCTGCCACAAAAATGCCTCTGTATTATTTGATCCTAGTTACACTTTTTCATATGTGTCATCATATTTTGCTCGTTATTTGGATACTCCTTGTGAGTCTCTTATTTCATCTATTCGTGTATCTACTCCGGTAGGCGACACTATTATTGTGGACCGTGTGTAACGGTCGTGTGTGGTAACTATTAGGGGTCTAGAGACCCGAGCGGACCTTTTGTTGCTTTGTATGGTGGAATTTGATGTGATATTGGGCATGGATTGGCTATCTCCGTGTCATACTATATTGGACTATCATGCTAAGACAGTGACGTTGGCTATACCGGGGGTGCCATGAATTGAGTGGTGAGGTTCGACTGATTTTGTCCCTAGTAGGGTGATTTCGTTCTTGAAAGCCCAACGGATGGTTGGGAAAGGTTGTCTTTCATACTTAGCCTTTGTGAGGAATGTTAGTGCAGAGACTCCTAGTATTGGTTTTGTTCCCAAAGTGAGAGATTTTCCCGATGTGTTCCTGTAGACCTACGGGGCATGCTACCGGACAGAGATATTGACTTTGGTATTTATTTGGTGCCAGGCACTCAGCCCATTTCTATTCCACCGTATCGTATGGCATCGACGGAGTTGAAGGAGCAGCTTTAGGAACTCCTTGATAAGGGGTTTATTCGGCCTAGTGTGTCACCTTGGGGTGCGCCTGTTCTATTTGTAAAGAAGAAGGATGGTATGATGAGAATGTGCATTGATTACAGGCAGTTGAACAAAGTGACAAAATCAATAACAAGTATCCTTTGCCTCGTATCGATGATTTATTTGACCAACTTCAGAGAGCGAGAGTATTCTCCAAAATTGACCTCCATTCAGGGTATTACCAGTTGAAGATCAGGGACTAGGATATTCTTAAGACAACTTTCAGGACTCGATATTGTCATTATGAGTTCCTTGTGATGTCTTTTGGGCTGACCAATGCCCTAGCAGCATTCATGCATTTGATGAACAGCGTGTTTTGGTTGTATCTTGACTTGTTCATTATTATATTCATTGATGATATTCTGGTATACTCATGTAGTCAGGAGGAGCACGTGGAGCATTTGAGAGTTGTGTTGCAAAGATTGAGGGAGGAGAAACTTTATGCAAAGTTCTCCAAATGTGTATTTTGGCTTAGTTAAGTGGCTTTCTTGGGGCACGTGGTGTCTAGTGAGGGTATTCAGGTTGATCCGAAGAAGATAGAGGTAGTTCAGAGTTGGCCTAGACCGTCCTCAGCCACAGAGATTCGTAGCTTCCTTGGTTTGGCGGGCTATAACCGTTAGTTAGTTTAGGGATTTTCATCTATAGCATCACCCTTGACCAAATTGACTCAAAAGGGTGCTCCATTCAAGTGGTCGGATGAGTGTCAGGCGAGCTTTCAGAAGCTCAAGACTGCCTTGACCACAGCTCCAATGTTAGTTTTGCCATCAACTTCAGGTTCATATACACTGTATTATGATGCTTTTAGAGTTGGTATTGGGTGTGTGTTGATGTAGGAGGGAAGACTAATTGCTTATGCTTCTCATCAGTTGAAGCCCCATGAGAAGAACTACCATGTTCATGATTTGGAGTTGGCTGCCATTGTTCACGCGTTAAAGATTTGGAGGTATTATTTGTATGGTGTGTCTTGTGAGGTGTTTACTGATCATCGTAGCCTCCAACATTTGTTTAAACAGAAGGATCTCAATTTAAGGCAGCGGAGATGGTTGGAGCTGCTAAAGGATTATGATATCACTATCTTGTACCATCCGGGAAAGGCTAATGTAGTGGCCGATGCTTTGAGTAGGAAGGCAGTGAGTATGGACAGTTTGGCATATACTCCTATTGGGGAGAGACCTCTTGCAGTTGATGTTCAGGCCTTGGCCAATCGGTTTGTGAGGTTGGATATTTCGGAGCCCAACCGGGTCTTAGCTTGTGTGGTTTCTCGGTCTTCCTTGTTTGATCGCATCATAGAGCCCCAGTATGATGATCCTTATTTGCTTGTCCTTAAGGACAGAGTTCAGCACGACGATGCCAAAGATGTGACTATTGGTAATGATGGGGTATTGAGAAGGCCGAGCCGGATATGTGTGCCCAATGTGGATGGGCTTCAGGAGTTAAATCTAGAGGAGGCTCATAGCTCGTGGTATTCCATTCATCCGGGTGCCGTAAAGATGTATCAGGATTTGAGACAGCACTATTGGTAGAGGAGAATGAAGAAGGATATTGTGGTATTTGTAGCTTGGTGTCTCAATTGTCAACAGGTGAAATATGAGCATCAGAGACCGGGTGGCTTGCTTCAGTAAATAGATATTCCATAGTGGAAGGGAGCGGATCACCATGGACTTTGTAGTTGGACTCCCACACACTTTGAGGAAGTTCGAAGTTATTTGGGTGATTGTGGATCGGCTGACCAAGTCCGCGCACTTCATTCCTGTGTGTATTACCTATTCTTCAGAGCGATTAGCAGAGATTTATATCCGAGAGATTGTTCGCTTGCATGGTGTCCCCATTTCCATCATTTCAGATAGATGTACTCAATTTACTTCGTAGATGGAGGGACGTGCAGCGAGATTTGGGTACTCATGTTGAGTTGAGCACAACTTTTCACCCTCAGACGGACGGGAAATCCGAGCACACTATTCAGATATTGGAGGACATGTTGCACACTTGTGTCATTGATTTTGGAGGGTCATGGGATTAGTTTCTACCGCTCGTAGAGTTTGCTTATAACAACAGTTATTAGTCGAGTATTCAGATGGCTCCATATGAGGCTTTATATGGAAGAGAGAGTAGATCTCCAGTCGGTTGGTTTGAGCTGGGCAAGGCTAGGCTTTTGGGTACAGACTTAGTGAAGGATGCTTTGGACAAGGTGAAGGTGATTCAGGAGCGGCTTCGTACAACACAGTCAAGACAAAAGAGTTATACTGAACGAAAGGTCCGTGATGTGTCTTACATGGTTGGGGAGAAAGTTCTACTGAAGGTTCACCCATGAAGGGTGTTATGAGATTTGGGAAGAAGGGTAAATTGAGTCCTCGGTTCATTGGGCCTTTTGAGGTGCTTCAGAGGATTGGGGAGGTGGCTTATGAGCTTGCTTTGCCACCTAGCTTGTCGAGTGTGCATCCGGTATTTCATGTTTCTATGCTCCGGAAGTATATGGGTGATCCGTCCTATGTTCTGTATTTCAGCATGGTTCAGTTGGACGGTGATTTGACTTACGATTTGGAGTTAGTGGCTATTTTGGAGCGTTAGGTTCAAAAATTGAGATCAAAGGATATAGCTTTAGTGAAAGTGCAGTGGAGAGGTCGGCCCGTGGAGGAGGCCGAGTGGGAGATGCCAAGCAGATATCCTCACCTATTTGAGGTTTCAGGTATGTTTCTTGACCCGTTTGAGGACGAACGTTTCTTTAAGAGGGGGAGGATGTAACGACCCGGCCGGTCGTTTCATGAGTTACCGCTCCATTTCCCCCATTTCTGCTTCTTTATGTCTTGTTCAGCTGTATTATGTAGTATCGGGTTGGTTGGTTCGGGTTTGGAGTGATTTTATAAAGGAATGAGACACTTAGTCTCTTTTGAGTGAGCTTAAGTTGGAAAAGTCAACCAGATATTGACTTATGGGTAGAAGGTCTCGGATGTGAATTACAATAGTTCGGATAGCTTCGTTAGATGATTTGGGACTTGGGAGCGTGATCGGAATATGTTTTGGAGGTTCGTGGAAGATTTAGGCTTGAATTGGCGAAATTGATAATTTGGCATTTTTTGGTCGGCAGTGGAAATTTTGATATCAGAGTTGGAATGGACCGTGTTCGCAAAGAAGGAAATTATACCTGGGCAGAAGGTTTAAATAGAGGTCTTCGCGATTTTTAGCCATTTCTCACTATTGTTGGCCGGATTTGAAGCTTTTTGAGACAGATTGAAGAGGGATTCGAAGGTAAACACTTGAAGGTAAGATTTTTGAACTCAATACTCGATTCTATGAGGATTTCTAACTAATTAGACATGCAATTTGTGGGATCTAAAGCCTAAATTGGGGAATTATGGCTTGAAATTGGAGAGTGTAAATTGGGAATTTGAGGGGCCAATTGAGATCCGATTTTGATATTCTTGATATGTATGGACTCGTGGGAGGATAAGAATTTTATTGATGTGATTTTTGTCGGATTCCGAAACTTGGACCCGGGGGTCAGGTTTGACCAGTTTTGGGATTTTTGATGAAATTTGATTATTTTCGCATGTGCTTCATTCCCTTAGCATTTATTGATGTTATGATTCTGACTTTGGATAGATTCAACGCAAGTTAAGGCCGAGTCGAGAGGCAAGGGCATCGCAGAGTAGGATTTCATCCGGTTCTAGGTAAGTAACGATTGTAAATCTAGACATGTGGGTATGAAACCCCAGAATTTCATATTGTTTTGATAAATGAGGTGACACGCATGCTAGGTGACGGGCGTGTGGGAGTGCAACCGTAGGGATTATGACTTGGTTCGTCCCGTGGCGATTGTAAAGTTGCATATTTTGATATATTGTATATGATGTCCATGGGTTTTAGCAATGAATTTGTTAATTTGGGTTGAATGCCATGTTTGGGACCTCGTGCCGAACTGTTTAGACCCTTAGGGGTATTTTACTACTTTCCTCACACTGTTTTGATTTGAAAGCATATCCTCAGTCATGTTTTTACCTGTTTATTGCTAATCCGGTTTCATTACTCTACTTCTTAATATATGAAAACTATTTGTGCTGATTTTTCCTGATTTTCATAGAAATGCCCGAGTGGCCGTGAGGTTAATGACTGAGAGAGATTGAGGACCTAATGGTGAGGATTATATATATGTTATGGATCAGGCTGCATGATGCAGCGATAATTATATATATATGGATCGGGCTGCATGCCGCAGCGATATATATTGGATCGTGTTGCGCGCTGCAGCGATTGTAGGAGCCCCTCCAGAGTCTGTACACCCCCAGTGAGCGTAGTTGACTATATATTGTGGATCGGGCTACACGCCGCAGCGGTTATTATTATTATTATTATTATGAGATATCTATTAAGCCGGAGTGCTGAGTGTGAGTATTGATTAACGAGAGCTGAGTCACGAGTGAATGAGAGGCTTGTCCGAGTGGCTATAATTATAGGTGATACCTTGCCTGATGGGCTTGCTTATGGCATTTTTATGCTTTCGCCCTTCTTTTATACTGAGCCTCTGTTGAAATATATTTAATAAATATTTTAAAGGATTTTAAATTGAAACTGGAGTTTTACGAGATAATTGGTTATTGAACTGCAGACTTTGACTTGGTATTTCTGTTGAGATTTCTTGATAAGTATGCATATGATTTTAAATGCTCGTCACTGCACTCAGACTTTATTCCCTTTAGTTACTTACTAAGTTGGCGTACTCACGTTACTCCCTGCACCTTGTGTGCAGGTCCAGGTGCCTGACATCAGAGTGAGAGCTTTCAGTACCTTCAGAGTCTTATACGGAGATTGCATAGTAGTTGCACGTCGTTTCGCAGCCCTGCCTTTCTCCTTCCTATCCTAGTACTTTGTATTTCAGACTTATTTTGTATTAATTAGACAGTGTTGAGTTGTACTTAGAGGCTCATGACTAGTGATACTAGATTCGAACTGTGTTGATGTATTTACGTACTTGTTTTCACGTATTTCTTTTGATATTTTAAAATAAAGGATTTGAGACTTAATCTGTCTAGAAAATACAAATTTTACAAAAGATATTCTATATTGTTCGTGTTGTTTCGGCTGGCCTAGTACTATGATAGGCGCCATCATGACCGGGTATTTGAGGTCATGACATGGATGCTTTTTTATTACATAATGTGATAAATACGATAGCAACATTGATAATAAATAAATATTAATGTTTTATTTTTCGGCCTGTTATTACTATGAATTAATGGAATGATAAATTAAGACGTATGTGTATAGTCGATAGGGGATAAAACCAAAACTAAAGGATGGTATATTTGAATACACTTTGTCATTTTTCAGCAATTAAACTATTAATATTTTTTACTATAGCTATATAGCAATTTTTTATATTACTTTTGAAATATGGAGCTTTATTCGTGTAATAAATTACTATGTATCTAGTTTTATCATAAGAAGAAAATTTACCACGATTGAATATTTCATACATATCTATACAATATTTAGCATCTACCACGCCATAATTTATTGTCCCGTGGGGTTGTTTGGCAAATATACTACTCTAATAACATAATCAACAGTATTAGTAGTTATCAAGTCTTACAAAGATCGAAAATTGTAAAGAGTATAATCCTGATATTCGAAGTGAGAGAAAATCCTATCCCCTCTCTATACTCACCACCACCCCTTGAATACTGCCAACAAACCTCAGCAATGAATTCAACAAAACACAAGAGATTTATCATGGATCATCATTCCATCAAAACCACCTGACATAGTAAGTGACCCTTCAGTGTCTAGTAATAACTCTACCCCAACTAATACAAACACCTCCTTTTTTAAAGATAAACTACTCTCTCATGAAAATCTTATAGATGCCCCTATTAATACAAACACCCATGTGTTGATTATTCCGAGTTAATGACGAGTGACTCCTCCCACAACTCCATCTCCTCCAAATTAAAACATATCACTCTGACAGCAGAAGGTAGAGGAAGAATGTACACACCCTGGCAATTCTCCCTTATAATTAAACTCCTGGGCAAATGAGTCATCCGCCAATACCTCAAAAAACTCCAAGACCTTTGGAAACCAAACGAACCCTTTTTCATTAATTGATCTTGGATCAGATTTTTATGTAGTCAAGTTTACCAAAGAAGAAAATATGGCCAAGGTTCTACAACATAGCCATTGGTTTACAATGGACACTATCTCTACATTCGAAGGTAGGAGCCAAACTTTGTAGCAAGTAAAGCTTAAGGAAGTCTACTCAACAGTCTGGGTCTGTCTTCCCCAATTGCCCACAGAATTTTACGACGGAATAGTACTTGATAGGATTGGAAACTCAATTGGTCGACTACTACACATAGATGCTTGTACAAGCTCAAACCTCAAAGGAAGGTATGCGAGATTATGCATACAAGTGCCACTAGATCAATCAGTCCAAATACCTATACAAATTTTGGCTCTCACATTCAACAACTAATGTATGAAGGGAAATTTTTTTCTAAATCTGTGGTAGACCAGGACACATGCCAACAACATGTTCCTACACTTCAGTTGAACCTGTTAAACAGAGATAAGAAGGCCCTTGGTCTATCACCTCCAACTCCACAAAAAAGGAAAAAACAGTTGAAGAGCAATGGCAAACAGTCTCTTTCCCCAGAGGTAACAAACAAAAAAACAAATCTCAACGATATGCAGATAGTACCTCCCACGGCAAAGCACAAAAGACACCTCCAGGTATTAATGTCAACATATTTGATGCAGCCTCAGGCAAGTTTCTAAATACCTGGAAGTTTGTTTTTAAGTCTAAACACTCTGATAATCTGGAATTGATGGCTAAAAATGGCTCCATTGATAAAACTAACAATAACATCAACACTGTTATGATGAACACCACAAACCCTAGCAAGCCAATCCACACTACTAACAAATTTTCTTCTCTCTCCACTTTTAGTAATAGTGATTTATTGTAATTAGACGATTCTATCCATATGGATTTGGATGGACAGAACCATAATCAAATTACAAATCTAGAACAATCATTCTTTCCAAGAAACCCCTCCACTTCCCCTCCTTTTGCGTCGCCATATGGCAAAAAGGTTGCATGCAGCCATCCTAATTCTACTAAAATAGCGGCCCCATCCCCTAATTCCCCCACAGGCACGCCACCCCTACTACCATGAATAACCGATAATACCACTAACACACACCTAGATGACTTGTCATCTAACCCTTGCCAAGTGGCCATGCAACCCAAACTACCAATAATGGGTAAGCTATCCTTGGAAGAAAACGATCAGGACATACAAACACAATCCTTATTAATAGATACTCAATCATTAGTACACGAACCCCAACTCCCCCCATCCACTATATCTTCTTCCACACACTATGAACCCAGTACAACCTCACTACCAAAGGAGAATCCCTCTGAGTCTACTCTCTCAACACCATCGTCCATCTCTCCTCTCTAGAATGGAGAATCAAATACCAAATCCCAATCTTCCGATATATGTAACTAATGCCTTCTCACAAGATCATCAACCAGTGATATGGCTCGAACAAGTCCTTCAAGGCCAGGCAGCTTTCTTCACTCTCAATATCTAGAACCAAGAAGTTCTATTTGTTCTTCAAAACCCATAGATCCTAGCACAACTAATTTCAGAGGGCACGAGGCTAGCAATGTCGAACTACATCAACCACCTCTGGTTAACAAATGTTCAGAACCCCATAGCACCTGCGCTTCTCCACAACATGCAAGCTCATTAGAATCTCCCACACCACTTCAACCCTCTACAGAACATGCAACTTCTGTATCAACTCCCATTCTTTGTTCCACAAGATCAGAACACCTCACCCTTGATCCATGCATGACAACCTATTCCTCAACACTTTCCAGCTCCAGTGGATATTCATCAGGCGTACCCATACCACCATCACAATGCACCCGAACTATGAGAATAAGCAATAGTGGAACAAGATCTGAACATTCCACCACTAAACTTAACATCATTCACAGGAATTTTAAATCTACGCGAAGTCAAAATCATGTTATTCCAAGCGATGGAGTTCAAGAAATATGTTTGCAAGTGTACAATGGAGCTATAGTTATGTTCCCTCGACATAAGGCCCCCACTAAACGACGCTGTAGTCAACTTCGCCGTAATACTGAGCCCATCAGTGAGGGGAATTCCTATACCCCAATTGATGAGCCAACTCAGTGCCAACCCCTCCCAACAACATCCATCGATGAATAGAGTCCATAGTTTTATCATTTGGAACATTAGGGGTGGGAATAATGATGAGTTCAAGCACCACTTTAGAGATCTAATCAACACTCACAACCCTTACACGGTATCCCTTCTCGAAACAAGAATGTCCAATCATATAAGAATTAGAGATGATTTCCAATTTTCCAACATAGTTGAAATTCCAGCGCAAGGTCAATCTGGAGGAATTGCCATCGTGTGGCATGATAACAATGTTCAACTCAGCCATATTCGACTTGATGGTCAGGAGATCCATGCAATGATCCAGGTACTCCCAAACCACCAACCTTGGTTATTTAGCATTGTTTATGCTAGTACTAATGTAAACATTAGGCACCCACTGTTGCAAAACCTAGCAAATATTGCCAATAATTGTAAAGGAATGTGGTTCTTAGGAGGTGATTTTAATAAAGTAATTAGCCAACAAGATAAGTGGGGTAGAAGACCCATCAATAGAAATAGAGCCTCTCGTTTTCAATCGTGCATTAATCACTATAACCTTATAGATCTTAGTTTCAAAGGAGCAAAATACACTTGGTCTAATCACAGACATACCCGCTCCGACCTAATTCTTGAACGACTTGATAGGTGCTACATTAACGAACACTGTTAGAGTATTATCCTGACGCAAGTGTCACGCACCTTCCAAAAACATACTCTGACCATACCCCCTCATAATTTCACTCTCCCAACAGAATAGGTACCACACTCAACTTATTTTCTGCCTTGAAACTTATTGATGCCATCATCCAGAATTTAACTCAATTGTTCTTGATACCTGGAATGGTCAAAACTTGCCAAATGCCACAGCTTTTTTATTGACAAAGTTAAAAATTGGGCGCCACCACTTTTGGTAATGTCATTAATAAGAAAAAATAAATACTAGCAAGAATTGGTGGGATCCAAAAATTCCCCAACTATCCTACTAGTACTTTCTTAAAGGATTTTGAACAATCCCTTAGTAATAACTATAGCAACCTTCTAAAAATTGAGGAGGATTACTGAAAACTTAGGTCGCATATCAATTGGCTTAGCGAAAAGGATGCGGGTACTAAGTTCTTCCATATAAGTGTCCTTAATCGGAGACGAAAAATCGTATCTCCTTTTTCAAAGATGAGTATAACAACTGGATTAATTCCCCTGATAAAATATTTCACCATACCTTTGCATACTTTCAAAACATTTATCAAACAAACATGACTCATCTAACTGGGCCGACATAAAAGCATCTCCAACTTCCATTTCATGCACAGACTTAGCAGCCATAGACAAACCTTTACAAAATTACGAGATCACTAGGGCTATATTTTACTTCAAACCATTCAAAGCTCCAGAATTGGACGGTCTGTATCCATTCTTATACCAGAAATATTGGCACATTGTTAAAAATACCGTCTTTGATTATTGCCACTCCATATTTGCAACTCACATCATCCTGGAGCAACTCAATACAACCTACCTTTGTCTAATTCCCAAATTTTCTAATGCGAATAACCTCAAAAATTTCCTACCCATTGGGCTTTGCAATACAATTTATAAGGGTATTACCAAAATTATTGTCAACCGTATCAAGCCCTTCCTTGACAACCTAATTGGCCCTTCTCAATCCAGCTTCCTTAAAGGAAGATGTGCGTCTGATAACGCCATCATCATCTAGGAAATTATTCAGCATTATAATAAAATAAAAGGCACCAAGGGGAAAATCCTCCTAAAAATTAATTTGGAAAAAACCTTTGACCGGCTAGAATGATCATTCATACGTAGAGCCCTGCACTACTTTAACTTTCCACCACGCATCACTAATCTTATTATGGCTTGCATTAGTACCTCCCGTATCGTTGTCCTTGTGAATGTCTCCCAAACGAAGTTCTTCAAGCCATCGAGGGGAATAAGACAAGGTGACCCTATGTCCCCCATACATTTTTATCCTTAGCATTGAGCTACTCTCCATCCTCATAAATCACCAAATTGATTTAACACTTTGTGACCCCATTAAATTAAGCCCAACAGGACCCCTTCTCTCCCACTTATTTTTTGCGGATGACTTAACCCTAATGGCAACAACCAATGAGAAAACTGCCAACACAATCAAGTGATGCCTTGATTACTTTAGCTCCCTATCAGGGCAAAAAATAAAACACAAAATCTAAAATAATCTTTTTAAAGAACTGCTTTACTAATATTAAAAACTCCATGTCTAGCATCCTTAAAAGCAAAGTCAGTGATAAGTTTGGGAAATACCTGGGCTTCCTAATACTGACTAATAAACCTAGGCCAACTGGCTTTACATTCATCCTTGACAATCTTAATAAAAGACTGTCTAGTTGTAAAACCCACTCACTTGCATGAAGAGCAACTCTAGTACAAACTATCCTCAATGCCCTCCCTAACCATGCTATGCAATACACTATGTTGCCTAAAAAAAACCATAAACAAATTGACAAAATTTAACGAAATTTCTTGTGTGGCAGCTACCAAAATGACCCAAAAATCCACTGCATAAATTGGGACACTATGTCGATGCCAAAACATGCTGGGGGTTTAGGAATAAGGAAAGCCACAGACAAAAATACTACTGTTATTACAAGCCTTATTTGGCGATTCTATAGCCACCCCTCCGCTATTTGGGCTAAAATTCTCACCTCCAAATACGTTGGTCGATACTACAAAATCTCACTCCTTTATATGGAATAACATCCTCACGGGCTGGACAATTTGTAAACGCGCTATTGTTTGGCATATTGGAGATGGTACAAACATCGACTTCTGACATGCAAACTGATTGCCTTGCACAAAAAAATCTCGTAGCATGATTCAAGGCCCCCTCTCACCTAATGATTTAAATCTCAAAATTTCGAATATATTTAGCAATAACTTATGGGACTTGTCAAAACTCTCTTTTGAGCTCCCACCTCTTATTTCAATCGAAATTCACTCCTTGAAAATAACTAATGACTATCACCATATTGATACACCAATGTGGCCCCCCCACCATAGATGGAGTTTTCACCACAAAATCTGTCTATCTCCTTATAGCTCCAAATAGTAATCAAAACCAAAGCAAAAATTTCGCCTGGCTTTGGAAACAAAAAAATTTGAAATAAGATTAAGTATTTCCTATGGCAATGCTACCATGACTGTTTACCTACTAAACGCTACATATGTCACAATGGCATTGATACACCTTTGTATTGCTCCATTTGTAGCACTAATGAGGAAACACCCCAACACATCTTTCTCTTCTGCCCAATGGTCAGATATCTATGAGATGATCTAGGCGTTAACACGCAATCCCTTGACATCCAGTCCACCTATTGGCTAGAAAGTCTTTACAAACGTAAGCCTCAAATTACTTGTCACTCCCTAACTTGGGACTGTCTCTTCTTCTTTGTAATTTGGCTACTATGGTTAAATAGGAATAGAAACACATTCCACAATCTTTGCAATCCTATTGTGAGCACGTGATTTTTGCTTCACGAGACAATCGCTCCAAAAGAAATAAAAAATAACAACAATTGATCCCGTTGTACAAATTTTGGGATTTTTACATGGCACTTCGTTAATTGTTTATGACTTTGGCCCATTTTTACTTTATTAAAACAAAATACAAAAAATGTACGTGTCATGCATAATCTGAACCGTAACATGGTTGTTAAATAGAAAAGCATAAACAGGCATCTTTGTCCGTGATTTTGTTTTGTTTGATTTTTACCTGTTTTGAATTATTTTAATGTGTGTGCAAATAATTGTATTAAGTGTTTATTTTAATTTGATTTTTACTTAGTTTTGTATTTTTATAATTAAAAAAAAGAAAAAAAGAGGCCTTTCCTTTTTCCGGATTTGGGCCAATTTGTTAAAATTGGCCCAAACAAACAATGCCCAAACCAGGCCTGCCCGGTCCAGTCCGAGTTGATACCTAGGGTGTCCAAATGACGCCGTTTTAGTCCAGCCTGATCTGGGCTGTTGATCTCAGATTGATCAACGGCCAAGATCACATTTTCCATACCCACGAACAAAACCCGACCCATTCCACCCGGACCAACCCAAACCCCCTTTAGTTGAAACGACACCGTTTCCCCTAAGCCCTTAGATCCAAGCCATTGATTTCAGTTGATCCAACGGCTGAGATCAACCCACCCATTCCATATATAAGCCCTTTAACCTTACCCTGCCCCCCATCTGATACCCCAGCTCCCGTCTTCACCATCTTCCCCATCAAACCCTAGAGCCGCCCCTGTATCCTTCACCATGAAAGCCGGCGGCATGGACGCCGGTGACCCTACCCTCAACACCATAGATGCTCCTCACCATCCTGAACCCAAATCCACCAACCACACACCTCGAATCCCATCCCACCTTCTCGAATCTTCATTTGAAGATTCGAGTCGGAACCCGATTTACACCAACCGACCCCAGCTTCACACCAGACACTCCCCAGACCCCCCTCGTGACCAAACCATACTTGGTTTGGTCCGAATCTGATCAGGGAAGCATGAATCCCAGATCTGAGTTTTGGAACTTTGTGATTCTTCGTCACTGGTCCATATCCGTTCAACCGAAGAGATTAAGGTCTAATGGACTTTAATCAAAGTGTTTCTCATCTGAGAAACACTTCGATTAAAGTCCGTTCAGCCTTAAGAAAGGTCTGTCCGAGTTAAGGTTTTGATTTTTCAAGGTTAAGGTGAGTTTCTTTCTTTTCTTTATTTGTTTTGGTCCATGTGATTGTTCTAAAAATTGTCCATGTTTGGTGGAATCTGGTGTTTTGAGTTTTATTAACTGTGTCCTGTCCACCTTACCCGAGCCTTTGTGTTTGATTTGTTTCTTTCTTTTACTTGTTACTGAATGTGTATATGTGTACGTGCTGTGCGAATAGTTGAGCTTCAAATTTGAGCTGATTAGCTGACCCCTAGAGTACAATTCTGCTTAGTCAGTATAATTCGAACCTTGTGTGATACTGTTAAATGTCTGATTTTGGCTACGATTGTCGGTGTTATAACTAATATAGTCGAGTCGACATATGTCGTCAATTAGTTTCAACTGTCTGAACAAAAATAAATCGATTTGCTTCTGTTGAACATTGCCTGAATCAATTAAGAAACAAGTTCAGTTACTTATAGTTGTTAATATGATTTCAGAAACCTAAGGCTTGGTCTGTAATTGAAATCTGAATTGATGGCATGTGCACTTGTGCGCAGCATGTGCATTGTGCACAGCCTGGTTTCCTGCATGAAAGGGCTTTTGATTTAAAAATGGTTTGACAGCATATGCTGTCAGATATATTCTGCTGTCCATGCTCTACTTTAGCCCCAAAAATAATAAACATTACTTGAAATGAATCTGCCAGGGAATATCATGGGAGTTGGTTTAATACTTAATTAGCTAAAGTGGAACTGAAAAGAAGAAGGCACATGGGAGGGTTTTCTTTTAATCTATCAGGATGTAAAAAAGGGTAATGTTAAGGCTTATAAAAGAAGGGGGACATCTGATAGATAAACAGACAGAGAGAGAGGCACACGGTGAGGAATAATTTGAAAGAAAGAGAGGGTGATACACATTGAGAGATATACACACACACATATAGAAACAGACATTGACAAGAACAGAGTGATTTGAGGAGAGAACATTTTGAGAATTAAAGTGAGAAAAACAGAAAACTGGAAAAGAATTCTCTTTGATGACACAGACAGGCAGTATTAGAAATTACATCTTTTGATTGCTGTCTTGATTTCACTAGTCTTGACCTGTTTGTGCAACATTGATTTCTTCCAAATCCCAGCTGAGTCTGCTTGATTGTTGTTGTTTTACTCGAAGACTTGGTCTAGTTGAGTATTCCCAGTTGAGGTCTTGATCCCACTTCAATTATTTCGTGTGTTTGTTGCTGCTGCTATTCTGTCCCTGTTGCTGCTGCTATTCTATGTCCTGCTGCTACTGTTAATTCTGTTTCCTGCTGCTGCTGATTTCCCCATCTTCTTCCTCTTCTCCTTTGCATTTTCAGTGTTTCCAGGTACACATTTCAAATCCCACTTTGGTGTTAACTGTAACAGTTCAAAAGCATGAAATGAAAGGAGTTCTTGAAGAAAATTTAGATGTCTGTTTTGTAATGCTTGTGGTATATTGACTTCTGTTGTATAAATTGATTAGTGTGATTCAGTAATGAAAGATTAGTTAGATAATACTTAATCAAGTTTTAGCCTCTTGCATCTTAGTTTATAGTTGTTTGCCAGTACAAGATGTAATGGTACAATATATAGAAGGCATGGAGAATTGGTATAGATTTTTTGACTGGATTCCCGTTTAACTAATGACATGCATAGAATAGAATATTTCCACCTTACACAAATGTTCCTTGTTTATTTTTAGTTTTCCTTTATCATAACCCGCTAGGCAGCATATAGAAGCGCGTTCGAATCCCCGCAAGTAATGAGACATAGTAGTTAATTCCCTTAAATTCAGCCTCAATAAGTCTAGTTAAATTCAATTCAAGAAACGTTTGGACGCAAGTATAACATTGGGTCAATCTCGAATGTAATTTCTTTGTCCAATTAAAGTATGTTTCACAAGTTATGACATCCCTCCACTTTGTAAATAATTAATCAGAAATTGATAAGAATCCGGATTAGGCAAAAGCATATAGTTAAATTAGCATGTCCCTTTTCTTTTAGTTTTAGGGACAAATGCATTAGAAATGTAGCCACTTTAGGATATCCTTTCTAAAATAGAGACGAGCCTCGCCAAATAAAAATGCAAATTGCGGGGCCCTCAATAAATAATCATAATATTTAGAATTCAGGCTAGGCCGTTTAGTGAATCTCATGGCTTTCCACCATATAATAACGCGTTAGACTCTTTAGGCACGGTTTAAGTAAATTATATTCTTAAATTCGGGTGCGCATTGATGTGACCCAAATCCAAATCTCAACGGAGTCAGAATGTGTCGACGACCACGGGTGCATTGATTGTGACGTAGTTCGAGATGCATTTTCATGACGTTGCAATTCTATAAAAATAAATGATAATAATAAAAGCGGTTTAAAGTTAATAAAAGCACGTAAGTCACAACATGTATTTAAATCAGATATTTAGCCATTATAACAATTTAAGCGACCGTGCTAGAACCACGGGATTCGAGGGTGCCTAACACCTTCCCTCGGGTCAACATAATTCCTTACTTAGAATTTCTGGTTCGCAGACTTCATTTGGAAAAGTCAAAAATTTCCTCGATTTGGGATTCAAGATAAACCGGTGACTTGGGACACCAAAAGCCAAACCTTTCCCAAGTGGCGACTCTGAATTAACTAAATAATCCCATTTCGAATATTGTCACTTAAATTGGAAAAACTCCACCCGCGCATTTAACCCTTCGGGGCCGGGCGCGCAAAAAGGAGGTGTGACAGCTCTGGCGACTCTGCTGGGGATTTGTAAACCCAGAACCACTGGTTCAGGGTTCAAGAATTCGAGCTTAGAATAATTGTTATATTTGGCTTTATTATCTGATTTTTATTACATGTTTTTGCATAGCGTGCTAAATGTTGTCTTTTACCGCTTTGATATTATCTGAACTGTATATAAACTGTGCCGAAACCTTTCTCTTCTTACCTCCGGGGAGAAGCTCGCTGGTCGAGACTCCCTATTCTGTTAGTGTCAATACCTGAAATAAGAAAGAGGTCGGACAAGTTACAAAGCCGGACGATCTCGCGGGTCCCCGGTACGTAGCCCCCTCCTCGACTCGAGTTGTCCGCTCAGGTACACAGTCTAGAACAAATACCCAGGGTATAAACATAGTATAACGAAGCTTCATGCCGGATCCCTAGTAGGAACGTTTATTTGCATCATGTTGCATTTGACTTAGGGGGCTCAACACAGGGGTTGGGCCCGTCTAGGACAGGCTACCTGAAATGAAAAGACCGTCCTGCTGCATCCTATTTGCTTCGTGCATTTATTTGCTTCGGTTCCGCATGTCGACCGGTTCCTAAAAAGAAAAATAGCAGCGAAGGGGAGATAATTACTTATTTTGGAAAATAAAACCAATGTCCAAGCAGTGTCCCAACCTCGCCGGAATTTTTCTAAAAAAAAAGAATAAAACCAACATTTATCTTTTAGTTTGATTTACTAAAAAAAACACATAAAAAAATTTCTTTTCTTTTAAAAATCAAAAAGGGTATTTATTTAAAAGTAAAAAAAAACGGAAAATTCATAATTCAAAAAAATGTGTTGTTTCTTTTGTAGTACCCCTTTTATAAATTCAGACTAATAGTCCAAATATTGCCTAAAAAAATAATAATAATAAATATTTTCTTTAGTCTTTATCTCTTTTCAAAAATAATAAAAATACTTATTCTTGATTTCTAGGTTTATTTGATTTTCTCTATTCATGATATGCCCGAACTACGCCGGTTTGATTCTCACCGGATGTGAGATACGTAGGCAACCCTCGTCGGGTTCAACCCCATTTTTTCTAAAATAGCCAAAATCATTAAATAAATAAAAAATGCGTTTCAAACTTTAAAAAAAAAAGTCGTAAATAAATCGGGTGACGCTGTTTTGTCATAAATAGCCGAATGTTCCCGAAAGGGGCGCCGGAAGGCTGACTTTGCATAAATAGCCACCTTTGGGTCTTGTTTAGCATTTTTATCCAGTAGACCTACACAGCCTTAAAATCTTCGTCCCCGAAGTGTTTAAAGGACGTGTTTAAAACTCGATCCCCTCTGTAAAAATAAATAAATTTTGAGTCAGTTCGTTTTGTTAAAATCACCTTAATAAATGTGCAGGATGAGAACGATGCGAAATGAACATTTTTCAATAATGACCAAAATCCCTGTCAAGTTACGGCTATGGTGGAATGATCTAGGTGTTGAAGGACAAAATGAGGTTAAGAAATACCTGAAAGGTCTTGTGGGTTTATTGGAAATCCAGCCTCGGGGGGATATCATAAGAGCTTTGGTTACCTATTGGGACCCGGCGCACAATGTTTTCCATTTCTCTGATTTTGAACTCACCCCAACTTTGGAAGAAATGGCCGGATACATCGGGAATACTGAACTTCCCTTGAGGGAAAAATACTTGGTCGCCCCAAGAGTCGTCACGGTACATCGGTTCCTAGATTCATTGAAGATACCTAGAACAGTCCACAACCCGGATCTGGCAGCCGGATTTTGTACTCCATGCTTCATATATGATAGGTACGGTCATGAGGGGGATTCAATAATCCAATCAACAAACTGTGCAGCAAAGGAGTTCGTCAGAAGTGGGACAAGCACAGACGGGTAGCTTTCATGGTGATGTTCCTAGGCCTTCTGGTATTTCCAAGGAAAGACGGAAACATTGATCTGAAGATATCCGGGGTCGTCAGCACTTTACTCATGCAAAGTGACAGTACTCTCGCGCCTATGGTGGTATCCGACATCTTTCGAGCTCTTACAGCTTGTAAAGCTGCGGGAAATTTCTTCGAAGGTTGTAACTTGCTCCTACAGATATGGATGACCGAGCACCTCTGCCATCATTCCGAGATTTTGAGCCATGGTTCCCCGGAAAAGACCTGCATAGAAGAATCTTACACGAGAACCAAAGAGATCAGTTTGCCCAAAGGAGTCCTGGCATGGACCTCGTTCTTTCAAGCTCTTACTGCCAGCCAAATACAATGGACGTTGGGATGGTTGCCTGTTGATGAGATCCTATATATGTCTGCAGCTAAAACTCATTTCTTACTGATGGGGCTTAAGAGCATTCAACCTTACGCACCCTGCCGAGTTTTGAGACAGTTCGGAAGATGCCAGACAGTACCTCATGAGGAAGATCTTAGCACTCAAGCAGTTGAGATAAGTCCTAACGGACAATTCCCAGAAGCAAAGATTCGCCAAATCTGGAGTGAGTGTCAATATTTGAAATCAGATACTTGCGTGCGGGATCGAGCCAACGGAGAAACGGCGCCAGGTTACCTTGCATGGTACAGAAGGGAACTTGAGCATGAAAGGCTAGCTAAGAGGCCCCACATCCGAAATTTCACTGAATCATCGCAGAAGCAGTGGGATTGGTTAGCAAAGGAAAGAGGCTATTGCGCCGAAATCAACAAGTTAAAGCAACATGTGGAAAGTTTGAAATATGAGCACAACGTGCAAGATGCTACCAATCTGGGAGAGCGGAACAGGTTAATTCAGGACAACGAAAGACTCAGAGCCCAGATCAAACAGATAAGGGTGGATGCGGATAAACAGCCAAGGCATCGACCAGACGAGCAGCTGATAAAAAGGCTAAAAGGTGAAATCAGGGAATGGCAAGATGGTTTGGAGAAATCTGAAAACGTCATAGCAGAGCTCAGGGCACAGTGGGATACAAGAGCGGATAAGCATCGCCGATACCTAAATCAATTGGAAGGCGACCACGAGAAAACTGTTGTTAAAATAAAGAGAGAGATGGCTGCACTTGAGATCAAAGCAGCTAATCAGGCCAAGGGTTTCCAAATTGAGAGCAGATACTGGTACGACTCAATAGCCCAGATGAAGTTGGAAGTACGACGACTGAAGCACCAGCATATACAGGATGCTCAAGTATTCAAGATATGTAGCGATCAGATAAAATGCCTACTCATAGAGAAGAAGCAAGCCAGAGATAGGATCAAGGCCATCGCCCATGCCATCACCAGATGATGTCTACGATGCGAGAACATGTCCAACGTTACCGTCCTCTCGTCAGTAATGGGTTATGTCAAACAGACTATGCATGAGTTGGAGCAACTTGAGAGGGATCTCACACCTAGGACCGCGGCGAGGCCGAACGATGCCCCGCGGACACCAATTTTCAAAACCATAATGCACTCATAAGTCAAGCCTGTATCGTAGCATCTTCCGCCTGTTTTTCCCATCAGGGTGATTTTTAGTTTATTTTTGAGTCTAGGTTTACTTTCAAAGTTTGCTTTTTCTTTTGCAAAATGTAGTTTGTAACAGAACATTTCAACAATAAAGAGGTTGTTTCTTTTACGCTCATTTGTGTTTTTTCGAACTACGTAATGATCTGATTCACGTAGGCATCGTGATACGTAGGCAGTCCTCATCGGATCCGGTCGCATTTCTTTTACTGCGAAAATAAAAAAAAAATAATAAAAGAAAAACAAAAAAAAGAGAAAAAGAAAAAAGAAAAAGAAAAGAAAGAAAAAAAACTAATAAAAATGCCGGAATGACGCATGCTCTCGTAGCAAACATATAGTAATCCACTTAACTGTATAGGTGCATCATGCCCAACGTGAGATTAACTATCTGTTATTTGCTACAAATTAACCGTGCGTTTGTCGTTGAGCATTTCCTCAGGGTTTTTGAAAAGACGGTTGGTTTGGTGAAAGTCTGGCCTCGCATTCATACTTCACGAGGTCAAGGAGAAGTGTTCAACTACCTATTGTTAGGACCAGAAGCAGTACTCACACTTACTTTACCAGGTCAAAAGGAAGTGTGGAAATGTCTTCAGAAATTCCATTGCAAACGATCCTTGTTTCCGAGGAAAGCTCGATCTCAGCCGTCCTCACACTTGAGTCCGCAACTGCGGAGGAAAATAGAATCCTACGGCTCCGCATGTTGGAAATGTTGGACGATTGGAACAATGGGAAAGAGCCGCCAAGTGTCATCCCCGGATTCCCTGAATTATTCTCCAGGTTAAGTGGGACGTCTAATGTCCCCATAAATTATCCTGCCACCCCATTCGGGTACCCATCCACCTCAGCCTTCTCTACTAGATCGCCTTCTGAGCCTCATCCCCGAATGTCACCCACTAATGCAAGTATGAACATCTTTACTGCATCGCCTTGCCCGGTTACGGCACAGCCTACCACGTACAAGCCAAGCTTTGACTCATCCTCTTTTACATTCCAAGCACCATCGTTCTCAATGGAACCAACTAGATTCGCTACCAGTACTAATCCTCTACCGCCTCAGTGCGAGCTTGCACCTGGGCAGGATCATAACCCCAGAATTGCAGAACAAAATGAGATTGCCAAGAGAATGAGAAGCCTTGAACAAAGTTTGAAGAATATGCAAGGATTGAGCGGACAAAAGAGCGTCTCTTACGCTGACCTGTGCATGTCCCCTCACGTGCACCTGCCAACGGGTTTCAAGACCCCGAAGTTCGAGAAATACGATGGGCACGGTGACCCCATTGCGCATCTTAAGAAATACTGCAACCAATTGCGGGGAGCCGGCGGAAAAGAAGAACTGCTAATGGCATATTTTGGGGAAAGTCTAGTAGGGATAGCTTCGGAATGGTATATGGATCAGGAAATGTCCCGATGGCATATATGGGATGATCTCGCCAGAGATTTTGTAAAACAATTCCAGTATAACATCGACATTGCGCCAGACCGAAACTCTCTGTCGAATTTGAAGAAGAAGCCTTCGGAAAGCTTTAGAGAGTATGCTATTAAGTGGCGTGAACAGGCGTCGAGAGTGAAGCCTCCCATGGATGAAGTGGAAATGGTCACTACCTTTCTCCAGGCTCAAGAGTCTGACTATTTCCAAAACATGATGTCAGCCATGGGTAAGCCATTCGCGGAAGCGATCAAGATTGGAGAGATGGTGGAAAATGGTTTGAAAACAGGTAGGATTCTGAGTCAAGCAGCCATAAGGGCAACCTCCCAGGCCGTCCAAAGCGGGTCCGGAGGAACGACAAGGGGGAAGAAGAAGGAAGAAACGACTATGGCAGCCTCTGAAGCAAGGGAGTATCGTCATCCCAGGCCCCATTTTCCGGAAAGAGCCCCACAACACTACTACCCCCACTCAAATTTGGCATATGCTCATCAACCTTATATGGTCATGAATGCCCAACCTTATAACCATCCACCACAACAAGCCAACCGAGGCCCAGCTCCACCTCCCAGAAATCAGCCTCCTTACCGCAACCACTATAACCCACAACCCCCGCAGAATAACTTTCGCCCTCAGGAGCCACCTCGAAGGCGAACTTTCACGCCCATCGGTGAACAATACTCTACTTTGTTCCCGAAGCTAGTCCAGTTGGGTTTCTTACAACCAATCCCTCAAACGAGGCAAAACCCAACATCACCTTCTTACAAAGCCGGAGTCAGATGCGCCTATCATTCAGGGGCCGAGGGACATGATACAAATGACTGCTGGTCGTTGAAAAGAGTGGTCGAAAATTTGATAGAGCAAGGGAAAATAGTGCTAAGGGACGAGGAAATCCCGAACGTAACTAACAATCCATTACCTGCTCACAATAATGGGCCGCTGATCGGAATGATTTGTGAAGACAAAGAGTTCGATCCTGCTTTGAAAGCTATAATTGCCATTGTCGACACGGGGAAGAGGCCCGAAATGGACCAGAAACCAGAAAAGGGGGAAGAGGTCAAGGCTATAAAGAACAAGCCTGAAAAGAAGGTAGAGAAGAAAGTGGTACCTGTAAAAAATGAAGTTCTTTACATACCACGAGGTCCAGCTGAGAAGACGCAGAACTTCGGGATCAAAAAGACAAAACCTATGTACGTGCCAAAAGGGGCCTATGTGGTCCGGGGGACGATTCAACCACCTCGGCTGAATGAGCCAGTGGTTATCGGACGCGTGCCACAAAAGCCAATGACCAACCCGTCCACAGTGCCGTGGAATTATCAAAAGACTTTGGTAATGTACAAAGGTAAAGAGGTCATGGGAGAACTTCCAGAAAATACTTTCATTGGAAGGTATTCAAATACCCAAGAACTGAACAACGCCACACAAAGGCGCTTCCCGCCAAAGAAGCCCGTAAGTGTTGAAGAAGCGGAAGTGTTCTTCCAACAAATGAAAATGCCGGATTACGAAGTGATAGATCAGCTGCGCAAGTACCCTGAGCAAGTATCCATGCTGTCATTATTGATGAGGTCGACCGAGCATCAAAAGATCCTATTGAAAACCCTGAATGAAGCATATGTACCAGCTGAAACCTCGGTGGAACAACTAGAGCGAATGACAGAAAGATTCTTCGCCGTCAACCAAATCTCTTTCAGCAAGAACGATTTACCCCCGGAAGGAGCGGCACACAACAAGGCTTTGCATTTAACAGTTAAATGCGAGGACTACTATGTCAAGCGGGTAATGTTGGATGGGGGATCAGGTGTTGACATTTGCCCACTCTCCACGCTACAAAGGATGGAAATTGGGACCGGAAAAATCCGACCCAACAATGTCTGCGTAAGAGCTTTCGACGGCATCAAGAGAGATACCATGGGAGAAATAGACCTGTTGTTGGTCATAGGACCAGTCGAATTTCAAGTAACCTTCCAGGTGATCGACATGGATACATCCTAAATTTTCTCCTTGGCAGACCTTGGATCCATGTGGCAGGAGCCGTGCCCTCCACTCTTCACCAGATGGTATAGTTCGAGTACGAAGACCGAGAGATCGTGGTCCATGGGGAAGATGATCATACCATTTATCGAGACTCGTCCATCCCGTATCTTGAACCGAGAGAAGGGAGCGAACATACGGTCTATCAAGCTTTTGAGATCGTACTGGCTGAGCAGCACGAAGAGGGAATACCCTGCCCCCAGCCTTTCTTGTCTAACGCTTCGGTTTTGGTGGCCAAGGAGATGATCCGGCATGGATTTAGGCCAGGGAAGGGACTTGGACGAACTCTTCAGGGAATAACAGAACCCATTACTTTGCCAGTCACCAAGAAACCTTTTGGACTAGGTTTCAAACCTACTCCAGCAGACGAAGAGTGGGCAAAGAAAAGGAGAAATGAGGGTTGGAAGTTACCTCAACCACTGCCGAATTTACATGCGACTTTCGTCAGGCCAAGGTACGCTGAAGAAGAAGATGATGAGGTCTTCACAGCTGAGGAAATCGAGGAAATATGTGGGGCAATGAGGGAAATGCTCTACGAGGTCCACATGGTTCAACCAGGCGAAGGCACGAGCACTGCTGAGATGATGTACATGGGGCCAAACGCCAAGCTCCAAAACTGGGAGATCACGCCATTCCCAACTAGACGGAAGTCCGGGTAGACCTGTCCTGCCACCTTTCCTGTATCACAAGTTATCTCCGGGACATAACTTGAACGTTTTCTTCTTTTCAATTGTTGTTCCGAATTCCTAGTTGTAAACGTTGTTGTCTTCCAATTTTCCAAAGAAAATAAAAAAAAATCATCATTGCTTTCCTATTCTTTCTTTTGTTCTGATTTTATTACTTTTCCTCTTATCTTCCTTTTCAGTCCTAATAATGCGGCTTTAAATATGACATGCTTGCGGACTTCACGCCCAGATCACAATGAGCTATTTAACTGCGAATTAATGAACCCAGAACCAGAATATGATGCGGAAGAGGCTTTTAGGGAGATAAACCGAGAGTTGGAATATTTCGAGAATAAACCTAAGCCAAATCTGAATGACACTGAACCGGTAAATTTAGGAACCCCGGAAGAAATCCGGGAGACCAAGATAAGCATTCACACGGACAAGAAAACGCGAGAGGCGATAATTCAACTTCTTCTTGAATTTAAAGACGTGTTTGCTTGGTCATATGATGACATGCCGGGACTAGGTGTTGATCTAGTGGTTCATAAATTGCCGATTTATCCTGATTGTCCTCCAGTTCAACAAAAGCAACGAAAGTTCAAAACTGAGGTCAGTGACAAGATTAAAGAGGAGATCACCAAGCAACTGAAAACAGGAGTGATCCGGGTAGTCCAATATACAACATGGTTGGCGAATGTGGTTCCAGTACCAAAAAAGGACGGGAAAACTCGGGTATGTGTAGATTACCGAGATCTGAACAGAGCAAGTCCTAAAGATAATTTTCCGCTGCCCAACATCCACATCCTCGTTGATAATTGTGCCAAACACGAGATACAGTCTTTCGTAGATTGTTACGCTGGGTATCATCAGGTACTGATGGATGAAGAGGACGCCGAGAAAACTGCCTTCACCACGCCTTGGGGCACCTACTGCTACCGGGTCATGCCATTTGGTTTGAAGAATGCGGGGGCTACTTACATGAGGGCCATGACTGCCATTTTCCATGACATGATGCATCAGGAAATAGAGGTGTACGTGGATGATGTGATAGTCAAGTCCAGGACGCAGGATAATCACATCCAAGACTTGAGGAAATTCTTCGAGAGATTAAGGAAGTATGACTTGAAGCTAAACCCAGCCAAATGCGCTTTCGGAGTTCCGTCGGGCAAACTTTTGGGCTTCATCGTAAGCAGGAGAGGAATCGCGTTAGACCCAACTAAGATAAAATTCATCAGAGATCTACCTCCCCCGAGAACAAAGAAAGACGTTATGAGTTTGTTGGGCAGGTTGAATTACATCAGTCGGTTCATTGCCCAGCTGACAAGCACGTGTGAGCCCATATTCAAGCTGTTAAGGAAAGATACGGCGATCAAATGGACAACTGAGTGTCAAGAAGCCTTTGATAAAGTCAAAGAATACCTTTCGAATCCCCCAGTCTTGGTCCCTCCAGAAACGGGAAGGCCACTTTTCTTGTATTTAACAGTCTTGGAGAACTCTTTCGGTTGCGTCCTCGGGCAACACGACGTAACCGGAAAGAAGGAGCAAGCAATCTACTACTTGAGCAAGAAATTAACCGGCTATGAGGCCAAATACACTCTGCTGGAAAGGACATGCTGCGCTCTCACATGGGTTGCTCAAAAGCTGAGACATTATCTCCAAGCCCACACTACGTTCCTCATAAGCAGGTTGGATCCTTTGAAGTATATATTTCAGAAACCAATGCCTACTGGGAGACTGGCTAAATGGCAAATCTTGCTTACGGAATTCGACATAGTTTATGTCACTCGCACGGCAATGAAAGCCCAGGCGTTAGCAGATCATTTGGCCGAAAATCCGGTCGATGAAGAATACCAGCCATTGGATACCTACTTTCCAGATGAAGAAGTAAACACCGTGGAAGCGATCTCGGAGGAAGCTCATATTTGGAAGATGTTCTTTGACGGAGCCGTGAACGCTAAGGGTGTAGGGATTGGGGCAATTTTGATCTCGCCTTCCGGTCAGCACTATCCCACCACAGGTAGACTGCGTTTCTTTTACACAAATAATACAGCTGAGTATGAAGCCTGCATTATGGGCATGCATATGGCAATCGATCAGGATGTCGAAGACTTACTGATTATGGGAGATTCTGACCTGATCATCCGGCAAGCTCAAGGCGAGTGGGAAACTCGGGATGTCAAACTTATCCCATACCGACAACATGTGGAGGACCTCAGCAAGCGCTTTACATCAATAGAGTTCAGGTATATTCCGAGGTGTCACAATGAACTGGCAGATGCACTTGCTACTTTGGCTTCAATGCTACCATACCCGGGCAACGCCCACGTCGATCCTTTGGAAATCCAAATCAAGGAAAGACACGGTTACTGCAATGTAATCGAGGCGGGATCAAATACGCAGCCTTGGTACCATGACATCAAGAGGTTCCTGAAGACACAAGAATACCCCGAGCACGCTACTGGAGATCAAAAGAGGACCATTAGGCGACATGCAAGTGGTTTCTTTCTGAGCGGTGAACTGTTATATAAGAGGACCCCGGACCTCAATCTCCTAAGATGTGTTGATATCGAGGAAGCGAGAAATATCATGCACGAAGTACACGCAGGTGTGTGCGGACCTCACATGAACGGGTATGTCTTAGCGAAGAAAATCCTTCGAGCAGGTTATTACTGGATGACCATGGAAAAGGATTGCTTTAGCTTCGTTCGGAAGTGTCATCAGTGTCAGGTGCACGGTGATTTGATTCATGCACCTCCCACGGAGCTGCATCCCATGTCTGCACCTTGGCCATTTGTCGCCTGGGGCATGGACGTCATTGGACCAATCGAACCGAAGGCTTCGAATGGACACAGGTTTATATTGGTTGCCATCGATTACTTCACAAAATAGGTAGAAGCTGTCACTCTCAAGTCGGTCACTAAGAAAGCTGTGGTGGATTTTGTACACTCAAATCTTATCTGTCGTTTCGGCATTCCTGCGACTATCATTACAGATAACGCAACAAACTTGAACAGTCACTTGATGGGAGATGTATGCGAACAATTCAAGATAACGCATAGGAATTCCACGCCTTATCGGCCAAAGGCCAATGGTGCTGTGGAAGCAGCAAACAAAAACATCAAGAAGATTTTGAGGAAAACGATCCAAAGTTACCGACAGTGGCATGAGCAGTTACCTTTTGCATTATTGGGGTACCGCACTACGGTACGCACATCGGTGGGAGCGACTCCTATCTTTTGGTTTATGGGACCGAGGCTGTAATACCGGCAGAGGTAGAAATTCCTTCGCTTCGAATCATTGTCGAAGCAGAAATCGAGGACAGCGAGTGGGTCAAGACTCGGTTAGAGCAATTGACGTTGATTGATGAAAAGCGAATGGCCGCAGTTTGTCACGGACAGTTATACCAACGAAGGATGGCCCGTGCTTACAACAAGAAAGTCCGACCCCGGAATTTCGAAGTAGGTCAGCTGGTACTGAGGCGTATTCTGCCGCATCATGAAGAAGCAAAAGGAAAGTTTGCCCCAAATTGGAAAGGCCCATACATCGTAAGGAAAATATTGCCAAGAGGAGCATTGTATTTAGGTGATATCGAAGGAAATGACCCCGACACAGCAGTAAATGCAGATGCAGTCAAGAGGTACTACGTCTAAATCATACTCCAGTGGTCCTGACACGTTTGAAAATGGCGAAGGTTTTATTCCCCACTACTCCCCAAACACTGTCCAATTCTCTGTATAAACCTTTGAGCCGCTTACAAAAAAAACAAAAAAAAACAAAAAAAAACAAAAAAAAACAAAAAAAAGAGAAGACAAAACAAAAACATTGATTGATGCCTGAACTACGTTTGACTTGATTCCGAAAGGATACGTAGGCAGCCTCTCCTGAGGTTCAGTCACACCAACAATAAAATCCCATTCACCCTGAAATTGAAACCGGGGCACGTCGAGCAGTTTAGAAGTTAGTATCAGCTACCTCGCTTCACCAAGTACAAGCCTTCAAATCAATTACCAAAGATAGTGGGAAACCAATAAGCATCACAAATGGAAACCGGCACACTCTGAGTTGAGAGAAATAAAATGAGAGAGTCTCGGCGGTGAAAACCTTTGGGCACCACGAGGCGACGGGAGAAGAGAAACCAAAATGAGAGAGCTTGTTTAGTAAAAACTCACAAAGAGTGCTATCAAGCAATGACAGGAAGAGAAATGAGAGAGGTCAGCCAGCGAAAACCCGCAAAGGGCGCTGTTGGCCGAAAAAGAATGACTCCACCCCAAGGAGGTTTCGGCAAAGTTCCACCAGGTTTGGAATCACAGATCCGTTCTGGTTGAGGGAAACGCAGGCTCATAAAAAGTCAGGCGTCCAGTCCAAAGAGCGTGTCATGTCATTTAAAGCCAGCATTATCTTCCTCAGATAAGTCTTCCTCGTCTCGAAGGGGGCACTCCTTTTCTAAAATTCGTTTTCTCCTTTCTTTATTTCTCTTCGAATCCCTTTTGTGTTTTAACCCCAAGTTCAGGATACACCGGAAAGGGCAGGTGGCCGGTTTGTTTGCACGGAATCCCATCTCATGAGGGAAAACGCCTCATTTCGTTGGTACGATTGCCCAAGCCTGATGAATCATGACGTTTGATGGTAAAGAGGAAAGAGAGAAATCTTCCCCAGCGAGTCCGCTTCGGACAAATCCCCACAGAGTCTCCCTCTGTACAAATCCCCACAGAGTCTCCCTTTGTACAATCTCCCACAGAGTCTCCCCAATATAAAAAAAAAAAAAAATCCCCGTTGGAATCTCCTCAGCACATCCCCAGCGAGTCCCTTTGTAAATATTCTCCAACAAGCTTACCCCAACGAACCCTGGGAAACTCGTTTTGAAACAAATACCAGCATGCCCCATTGTACAAAATCCGCACAAAGAATCCACTTTGTAAATATTCCCCCGCAGAGCTTCCTTTTGTACAAATTCCCACAGATTACCTCCAATAAAATCCCCGTTGAGAACCTCCAAGCAAAAACGGGACACAAAAAAAGAGGAAAGAAAGGAGCCTTACAAGGCAAATCATCACAGAATCTGGAAATGCAAGCCTGAGCAATCTAAAAAGTTCCGACATATGAATCAAATCAATGACGGGACTTCGCAACAGAAATGAAGACGCAACAAAGCAACCGGGAACGATCAAGGTCACCAACCGACCGTCATTTCCGAACTAACAATTGTTCTTTGTCTGAAAAGTTCAAATAGGTTTAATCTAAGACAACCGGGCAGAAGCAGGTGTCGCCCAAAGAAGAAGGTACATGGGTACAAGAAACATTTTGGCAATAAGGAATTCACTCGAAAGGTAAGTTTCCACGAAACTCCCTTTTATCTCCTACTAAAACAAGAAAATTCAAAAAAAAAAGGAGATCGTTTAGTATTCTCGAACTTTGTCCCCAGCCAGTCAGCATTAGGGTTTTAAACCCTAAACTAAATTTTTCCTTTAGTCACCATTAGGGTTTTAAACCCTAAACTGAACTTTTTCCTTTAGTCAGCATTAGGGTTTTAAACCCTAAACTGAACTTTTTCCATTCAGCCAGCATTAGGGTTTTAAACCCTAAACTGAGCTTTTCCATGCAATCAGCATTAGGGTTTTAAACCCTAAACTGAATTTTCCTTTTAGTCAGCATTAGGGTTTTAAACCCTAAACTGAACTTTTTCCTTTCAGCCAGCATTAGGGTTTTAGACCCTAAACTGAGCTTTTCCATGCAATCAGCATTAGGGTTTTAAACCCTAAACTGAATTTTCCTTTTAGTCAGCATTAGGGTTTTAAACCCTAAACTGAACTTTTTCCATTCAGCCAGCATTAGGGTTTTAAACCCTAAACTGAGCTTTTCCATGCAATCAGCATTAGGGTTTTAAACCCTAAACTGAATTTTCCTTTTAGTCAGCATTAGGGTTTTAAACCCTAAACTGAACTTTTTCCATTCAGCCAGCATTAGGGTTTTAAACCCTAAACTGAGCTTTTTCATGCAATCAGCATTAGGGTTTTAAACCCTAAACTGAATTTTTCCTTTAATCAGCATTAGGGTTTTAAACTCTAAACTGAATTTTTCCTTTTAGTCAGCATTAGGGTTTTAAACCCTAAACTGAATTTTTCCTTTAGTCAGCATTAGGGTTTTAAACCCTAAACTGAACTTTTTCCTTTCAGCCAGTATTAGGGTTTTAAACCCTAAACTGAGCTTTTCCATGCAATCAGCGTTAGGGTTTTAAACCCTAAACTGAATTTTCCTTTTAGTCAGCATTAGGGTTTTAAACTCTAAACTGAACTTTTCCACTCAGTCAGCATTAGGGTTTAAAACCCTAAACTGAACTTTTTCCATTCAGCCAGCATTAGGGTTTTAAACCCTAAACTGAGCTTTTCCATGCAATCAGCATTAGGGTTTTAAACCCTAAACTGAACTTTTTCCATTCAGCCAGCATTAGGGTTTTAAACCCTAAACTGAGCTTTTCCATGCAATCAGCATTAGGGTTTTAAACCCTAAACTAAATTTTCCTTTTAGTCAGCATTAGGGTTTTAAACCCTAAACTGAACTTTTTCCATTCAGCCAGCATTAGGGTTTTAAACCCTAAACTGAGCTTTTTCATGCAATCAGCATTAGGGTTTTAAACCCTAAACTGAATTTTTCCTTTAGTCAGCATTAGGGTTTTAAACCCTAAACTGAACTTTTTCCTTTAGTCAGCATTAGGGTTTTAAACCCTAAACTGAACTTTTTCCTTTCAGCCAGCATTAGGGTTTTAAACCCTAAACTGAGCTTTTCCATGCAATCAGCGTTAGGGTTTTAAACCCTAAACTGAATTTTCCTTTTAGTCAGCATTAGGGTTTTAAACCCTAAACTGAACTTTTCCCCTCAGCCAGCATTAGGGTTTTAAAACCCTAAACTGAGCTTTTCCATGTAATCAGCATTAGGGTTTTAAACCCTAAACTGAATTTTCCTTTTAGTCAGCATTAGGGTTTTAAACCCTAAACTGAACTTTTTCCATTCAGCCAGCATTAGGGTTTTAAACCCTAAACTGAGCTTTTCCATGTAATCAGCATTAGGGTTTTAAACCCTAAACTGAATTTTCCTTTTAGTCAGCATTAGGGTTTTAAACCCTAAACTGAACTTTTTCCATTCAGCCAGCATTAGGGTTTTAAACCCTAAACTGAGCTTTTCCATGCAATCAGCATTAGGGTTTTAAACCCTAAACTGAATTTTCCTTTTAGTCAGCATTAGGGTTTTAAACCCTAAACTGAACTTTTCCACTCAGCCAGCATTAGGGTTTTAAAACCCTAAACTGAGCTTTTCCATGTAATCAGCATTAGGGTTTTAAACCCTAAACTGAATTTTCCTTTTAGTCAGCATTAGGGTTTTAAACCCTAAACTGAACTTTTTCCATTCAGCCAGCATTAGGGTTTTAAACCCTAAACTGAGCTTTTCCATGTAATCAGCATTAGGGTTTTAAACCCTAAACTGAATTTTCCTTTTAGTCAGCATTAGGGTTTTAAACCCTAAACTGAACTTTTTCCATTCAGCCAGCATTAGGGTTTTAAACCCTAAACTGAATTTTCCTTTTAGTCAGCATTAGGGTTTTAAACCCTAAAACTGAACTTTTTCCTTTCAGCCAGCATTAGGGTTTTAAACCCTAAACTGAGCTTTTCCATGCAATCAGCATTAGGGTTTTAAACCCTAAACTGAATTTTCCTTTTAGTCAGCATTAGGGTTTTGAACCCTAAACTGAACTTTTTCCTTTCAGCCAGCATTAGGGTTTTAAACCCTAAACTGAGCTTTTCCATGTAATCAGCATTAGGGTTTTAAACCCTAAACTGAATTTTCCTTTTAGTGAGCATTAAGGTTTTAAACCCTAAACTGAACTTTTTCCATTCAGCCGGCATTAGGGTTTTAAACCCTAAACTGAGCTTTTCCATGCAATCAGCATTAGGGTTTTAAACCCTAAACTGAATTTTCCTTTTAGTCAGCATTAGGGTTTTAAACCCTAAACTGAATTTTTCCTTTAGTCAGCATTAGGGTTTTAAACCCTAAACTGAACTTTTTCCTTTCAGCCAGCATTAGGGTTTTAAACCCTAAACTGAGCTTTTCCATGCAATCAGCATTAGGGTTTTAAACCCTAAACTGAATTTTCCTTTTAGTCAGCATTAGGGTTTTAAACCCTAAACTGAACTTTTTCCTTTCAGCCAGCATTAGGGTTTTAAACCCTAAACTGAGCTTTTCCATGCAATCAGCATTAGGGTTTTAAACCCTAAACTGAATTTTCCTTTTAGTCAGCATTAGGGTTTTAAACCCTAAACTGAACTTTTCCTTTCAGCCAGCATTAGGGTTTTAAACCCTAAACTGAGCTTTTTCATGCAATCAGCATTAGGGTTTTAAACCCTAAACTGAATTTTTCCTTTAGTCAGCATTAAGGTTTTAAACCCTAAACTGAACTTTTTCCTTTAGTCAGCATTAGGGTTTTAAACCCTAAACTGAACTTTTTCCATTCAGCCAACATTAGGGTTTTAAAACCCTAAACTGAGCTTTTTCATGCAATCAGCATTAGGGTTTTAAACCCTAAACTGAATTTTCCTTTTAGTCAGCATTAGGGTTTTGAACCCTAAACTGAACTTTTTCCTTTCAGCCAGCATTAGGGTTTTAAACCCTAAACTGAGCTTTTCCATGTAATCAGCATTAGGGTTTTAAACCCTAAACTGAATTTTCCTTTTAGTCAGCATTAGGGTTTTAAACCCTAAACTGAACTTTTTCCATTCAGCCAGCATTAGGGTTTTAAACCCTAAACTGAGCTTTTCCATGCAATCAGCATTAGGGTTTTAAACCCTAAACTGAACTTTTTCCTTTCAGCCAGCATTAGGGTTTTAAACCCTAAACTGAGCTTTTCCATGCAATCAGCATTAGGGTTTTAAACCCTAAACTGAACTTTTTCCATTCAGCCAGCATTAGGGTTTTAAACCCTAAACTGAGCTTTTCCATGTAATCAGCATTAGGGTTTTAAACCCTAAACTGAATTTTCCTTTTAGTCAGCATTAGGGTTTTAAACCCTAAACTGAACTTTTTCCTTTCAGCCAGCATTAGGGTTTTAAACCCTAAACTGAGCTTTTCCATGCAATCAGCATTAGGGTTTTAAACCCTAAACTGAATTTTCCTTTTAGTCAGCATTAGGGTTTTAAACCCTAAACTGAACTTTTCCTTTCAGCCAGCATTAGGGTTTTAAACCCTAAACTGAGCTTTTTCATGCAATCAGCATTAGGGTTTTAAACCCTAAACTGAATTTTTCCTTTAGTCAGCATTAAGGTTTTAAACCCTAAACTGAACTTTTTCCTTTAGTCAGCATTAGGGTTTTAAACCCTAAACTGAACTTTTTCCTTTCAGCCAGCATTAGGGTTTTAAACCCTAAACTGAGCTTTTTCATGCAATCAGCATTAGGGTTTTAAACCCTAAACTGAATTTTCCTTTTAGTCAGCATTAGGGTTTTAAACCCTAAACTGAACTTTTTCCTTTCAGCCAGCATTAGGGTTTTAAACCCTAAACTGAGCTTTTTCATGCAATCAGCATTAGGGTTTTAAACCCTAAACTGAATTTTTCCTTTAGTCAGCATTAGGGTTTTAAACCCTAAACTGAACTTTTTCCTTTAGTCAGCATTAGGGTTTTAAACCCTAAACTGAACTTTTTCCATTCAGCCAGCATTAGGGTTTTAAACCCTAAACTGAGCTTTTCCATGCAATCAGCATTAGGGTTTTAAACCCTAAACTGAATTTTCCTTTTAGTCAGCATTGGGGTTTTAAACCCTAAATTGAACTTTTTCCATTCAGCCAGCATTAGGGTTTTAAACCCTAAACTGAGCTTTTCCATGCTATCAGCATTAGGGTTTTAAACCCTAAACTGAATTTTCCTTTTAGTCAGCATTAGGGTTTTAAACCCTAAACTGAACTTTTTCCTTTCAGCCAGCATTAGGGTTTTAAACCCTAAACTGAGCTTTTCCATGCTATCAGCATTAGGGTTTTAAACCCTAAACTGAATTTTCCTTTAGTCAGCATTAGGGTTTTAAACCCTAAACTGAGCTTTTTCATGCAATCAGCATTAGGGTTTTAAACCCTAAACTGAATTTTTCCTTTAGTCAGCATTAGGGTTTTAAACCTTAAACTGAACTTTTTCCATTTAGTCAGCATTAGGGTTTTAAACCCTAAACTGAACTTTTTCCTTTCAGCCAGCATTAGGGTTTTAAACCCTAAACTGAGCTTTTTCATGCAATCAACATTAGGGTTTTAAACCCTAAACTGAATTTTCCTTTTAGTCAGCATTAGGGTTTTAAACCCTAAACTGAACCTATTCCATTCAGCCAGCATTAGAGTTTTAAATCGTAAACTGAGCTTTTCCATGCAATCAGCATTAGGGTTTTAAAACCCTAAACTGAATTTTTCCTTTGTTCGGCTTTAGGGTTTTAAACCCTAAGCTGAACCTTTCCCTAGCTAGTCGGTATTAGGGCTCCAACCCTGAACTGAACATTTTTATCTTCCTTCATCAATTTTATGAACTTCCTGGCGAATAATTAACGAAATTTTCCTAGTGAAACTGGGGCAGAAAATTTCGTTCGTTTGTTTGCTTTCTCCCGCAGGTCTAACCTCGAGCCACATGGATCGAAATGACCCACGAGATGAGTCCCGGTTCGGAATCAACGAAGAAAAAGAAGAAAAAAGAGAGAAGATGTCCCGAGATATCGGAGTAAATGGAAGGCAAATTGACTCCAACATTTGGTTAAGGTCCTGAACCCTGCCAATCGCGTCTCACTCAGTATCCCAGAGATTAAACAAGTCGCCGCAACTCGCAAGCATCAAGATTCAGATCGGAGTCTACAAGCAGAATCAGCTAAGACCCAAGATCAAGTCGTAAAAGAATCATAGATAGGAATCTTGTAACTAGCAGTTGACATGCATATAAGTAGTTAGTTCAGTTTCCAATTTTCGTTTGGTTGTAATAAGGCGGTCAGTGACGCAGCAGTGACAACAGCAACAGCAGTAGCAGCAAGCATTGCAATCCCATGGTAGTCCCAGCTACCAAAACTTCCCGAACTACATTGACCTGATTCCTGTTTAGCCCAGGATATGTAGGAAATCTTTGAAGCAAGATTCGGTCAGATCTTTCAAAAAATGTGTTTCACACGGAGTAGTCCATAGGCAAAAAAATCGCTCATACACGCTCACTTTATCTTTGCACGAAAACTCTTCGTGTTTCCGAACAAAGAGGGGCAGCTGTGAGCACGTGATTTTTGCTTCACGAGACAATCGCTCCAAAAGAAATAAAAAATAACAACAATTGATCCCGTTGTACAAATTTTGGGATTTTTACATGGCACTTCGTTAATTGTTTATGACTTTGGCCCATTTTTACTTTATTAAAACAAAATACAAAAAATGTACGTGTCATGCATAATCTGAACCGTAACATGGTTGTTAAATAGAAAAGCATAAACGGGCATCTTTGTCCGTGATTTTGTTTTGTTTGATTTTTACCTGTTTTGAATTATTTTAATGTGTGTGCAAATAATTGTATTAAGTGTTTATTTTAATTTGATTTTTACTTAGTTTTGTATTTTTATAATAAAAAAACAAGGCCTTTCCTTTTTCCGGATTTGGGCCAATTTGTTAAAATTGGCCCAAACAAACAATGCCCAAACCAGGCCTGCCCGGTCCAGTCCGAGTTGATACCCAGGGTGTCCAAACGACGCCGTTTTAATCCAGCCTGATCTGGGCCGTTGATCTCAGATTGATCAACGGCCAAGATCACATTTCCCATACCCACGAACAAAACCCGACCCGTTCCACCCGGACCAACCCAAACCCCCTTTAGTTGAAACGACACCGTTTCCCCTAAGCCCTTAGATCCAAGCCATTGATTTCAGTTGATCCAACGGCTGAGATCAACCCACCCATTCCATATATAAGCCCTTTAACCTTACCCTGCCCCCCATCTGATACCCCAGCTCCCGTCTTCACCATCTTCCCCATCAAACCCTAGAGCCGCCCCTGTATCCTTCACCATGAAAGCCGGCAGCATGGACGCCGGTGACCCTACCCTCAACACCATAGATGCTCCTCACCATCCTGAACCCAAATCCACCAACCACACACCTCGAATCCCATCCCACCTTCTCGAATCTTCATTTGAAGATTCGAGTCGGAACCCGATTTACACCAACCGACCCCAGCTTCACACCAGACATTCCCCAGACCCCCCTCGTGACCAAACCATACTTGGTTTGGTCCGAATCTGATCAGGGAAGCATGAATCCCAGATCTGAGTTTTGGAACTTTGTGATTCTTCGTCACTGGTCCACATCCGTTCAACTGAAGAGATTAAGGTCTAATGGACTTTAATCAAAGTGTTTCTCATCTGAGAAACACTTCGATTAAAGTCCGTTCAGCCTTAAGAAAGGTTTGTCCAAGTCCGAGTTAAGGTTTTGATTTTTCAAGGTTAAGGTGAGTTTCTTTCTTTTCTTTATTTGTTTTGGTCCATGTGATTGTTCTAAAAACTGTCCATGTTTGGTGGAATCTGGTGTTTTGAGTTTTATTAACTGTGTCCTGTCCACCTTGCCCGAGCCTTTGTGTTTGATTTGTTTCTTTCTTTTACTTGTTACTGAATGTGTATATGTGTACGTGCTGTGCGAATAGTTGAGCTTCAAATTTGAGCTGATTAGCTGACCCCTAGAGTACAATTCTGCTTAGTCAGTATAATTCGAACCTTGTGTGATACTGTTAAATGTCTGATTTTGGCTACGATTGTAGGTGTTATAACTAATATAGTCGAGTCGACATATGTCGTCAATTAGTTTCAACTGTCTGAACAAAAATAAATCGATTTGCTTCTGTTAAACATTGCCTGAATCAATTAAGAAACAAGTTCAGTTACTTATAGTTGTTAATATGATTTCAGAAACCTAAGGCTTGGTCTGTAATTGAAATCTGAATTGATGGCATGTGCACTTGTGCGCAGCATGTGCATTGTGCACTTGTGCGCAGCATGTGCATTGTGCACTTGTGCGCAGCATGTGCATTGTGCACAACCTGGTTTCCTACATGAAAGGGCTTTTGATTTAAAAATGGTTTGACAGCATATGCTGTCAGATATATTCTGCTGTCCATGCTCTACTTTAGCCCCAAAAATAATAAACATTACTTGAAATGAATCTGCCAGGGAATATCATGGGAGTTGGTTTAATACTTAATTAGCTAAAGTGGAACTGAAAAGAAGAAGGCACATGAGAGGATTTTCTTTTAATCTATCAGGCTGTAAAAAGGGGTAATGTTAAGGCTTATAAAAGAAGGGGGACATCTGATAGATAAACAGACAGAGAGAGAGGCACACGGTGAGGAATAATTTGAAAGAAAGAGAGGGTGATACACATTGAGAGATATATACACACACACATAGAAACAGACATTGACAAGAACAGAGTGATTTGAGGAGAGAACATTTTGAGAATTAAAGTGAGAAAAATAGAAAACTGGAAAAGAATTCTCTTTGATGACACAGACAGGCAGGATCAGAAATTACATCTTTTGATTGCTGTCTTGATTTCACTAGTCTTGACCTGTTTGTGCAACATTGATTTCTTCCAAATCCCAGCTGAGTCTGCTTGATTGTTGTTGTTTTACTCGAAGACTTGGTCTAGTTGAGTATTCCCAGTTGAGGTCTTGATCCCACTTCAATTATTTCGTGTGTTTGTTGCTGCTGCTATTCTGTTCCCTATTGCTGCTGCTATTCTATGTCCTGCTACTACTGTTAATTCTGTTTCCTGCTGCTGCTGATTTCCCCATCTTCTTCCTCTTCTCCTTTGCATTTTCAGTGTTTCCAGGTACACATTTCAAATCCCACTTTGGTGTTAACTGTAACAGTTCAAAAGCATGAAATGAAAGGAGTTCTTGAAGAAAATTTAGATGTCTGTTTTGTAATGCTTGTGGTATATTGACTTCTGTTGTATAAATTGATTAGTGTGATTCAGTAATGAAAGATTAGTTAGATAATACTTAATCAAGTTTTAGCCTCTTGCATCTTAGTTTATAGTTGTTTGCCAGTACAAGATGTAATGGTACAATATATAGAAGGCATGGAGAATTGGTATAGATTTTTTGACTGGATTCCCGTTTAACTAATGACATGCATAGAATAGAATATTTCCACCTTACACAAATGTTCCTTGTTTATTTTTAGTTTTCCTTTATCATAACCCGCTAGGCAGCATATAGAAGCGCGTTCGAATCCCCGCAAGTAATGAGACATAGTAGTTAATTCCCTTAAATTCAGCCTCAATAAGTCTAGTTAAATTCAATTCAAGAAACGTTTGGACGCAAGTATAACATTGGGTCAATCTCGAATGTAATTTCTTTGTCCAATTAAAGTATGTTTCACAAGTTATGACATCCCTCCACTTTGTAAATAATTAATCAGAAATTGATAAGAATCCGGATTAGGCAAAAGCATATAGTTAAATTAGCATGTCCCTTTTCTTTTAGTTTTAGGGACAAATGCATTAGAAATGTAGCCACTTTAGGATATCCTTTCTAAAATAGAGACGAGCCTCGCCAAATAAAAATGCAAATTGCGGGGCCCTCAATAAATAATCATAATATTTAGAATTCAGGCTAGGCCGTTTAGTGAATCTCATGGCTTTCCACCATATAATAACGCGTTAGATTCTTTAGGCACGATTTAAGTAAATTATATTCTTAAATTCGGGTGCGCATTGATGTGACCCAAATCCAAATCTCAACGGAGTCAGAATGTGTCGACGACCACGGGTGCATTGATTGTGACGTAGTTCGAGATGCATTTTCATGACGTTGCAATTCTATAAAAATAAATGATAATAATAAAAGCGGTTTAAAGTTAATAAAAGCACGTAAGTCACAACATGTATTTAAATCAGATATTTAGCCATTATAACAATTTAAGCGACCGTGCTAGAACCACGGGATTCGAGGGTGCCTAACACCTTCCCTCGGGTCAACATAATTCCTTACTTAGAATTTCTGGTTCGCAGACTTCATTTGGAAAAGTCGAAAATTTCCTCGATTTGGGATTCAAGATAAACCGGTGACTTGGGACACCAAAAGCCAAACCTTTCCCAAGTGGCGACTCTGAATTAAATAAATAATCCCATTTCGAATATTGTCACTTAAATTGGAAAAACTCCACCCGCGCATTTAACCCTTCGGGGCCGGGCGCGCAAAAAGGAGGTGTGACACCTATAAATCGAAATAATGTTATGTCAAGAGCCATGGAATATCTTCATTGTAGTAATATCACTTGTAACAAACTAGCAGACCCCTAACAATTATTACTAAATTGGAGCCCCCCACCATGCACCAAGTAAAGCTTAATATTGATGGAACGTTTACAAGTAGGTTTAAACAAGGGGAGTTAGGAGGAGTATTTATAAACTCCACCGGAGAATGGATTTTATGATTTAGTAAGAAGAGTTATGGACCATCCCCACTCTACATGGAACTCGAGGCATTATGCTACGGATTAAGGCCAGCAAAAGACTATAACTTGACCAACCTCCAAATAGACACAGATTCAACCTCCATACCATCAATAATTGAAACTTCCAATTACCCACCATATAATGCACTTATCTCTACTTGCAGATACTAGCTGAAAATGTTGGGAAGTCCACCAATCCTACACAACTTTCGTGAAGGAAACAAGGTAGCACATGAGCTAGCAAAGCAAGCCAACGTTTACTATAATCAGTTATATCCAGATGTCACATAATACCTAAGGGATGTTGTACAAGCTGACAAGGAGGGCATTACTACTACTAGGATCAATACCACTAATGTTGTTTTAAATAATTTGGCTATGCTTGAAAACTTTGTTGCGTCTTCTTTTGGTTGTAACAATATTACTACTAGCATGCTTACATCTGCTTTCAATGGGAGGATCAGACCATATAACCCTACTAGTTAATCGCTAAATAAAATTTCTTCGTTACAAAAAAAAAAAAAAAACATAATCAACAAATGAGATGGGAAATAGGTGCCCTAGTAACACACACACAAAAAAAATACACAAGTTAAATCATTTTATTTCAAATTTACCTACCTAGATCGCAACCAAAATTTACGAAGATAATGTGTTATATACTTCCTTTTTATCCCATGAGGGGGAGAAGAGTAAAGAGGAACAAAATTTGTCACATTTAAAAAAGCCAGTGAAAACTTACCAAGTGAGTTAAAGTTCAATGTTGATAATTATATAAATAGCAAATGTGCGTCGCACATAAATATAATATTGTTATGAAATAAAGACTATAAAGTAAAGACAAGTATAGAGAGAAACTGATATATTATTCGAATTCAAACTGATGTACATAATGAACTGAAATCTCTTCTATTTATAGAAGAAAGGAAGCTGCTCTGTAAGCTGCTACTACAAGCTGTTGTGTAAGCTGCTACTACAAGCTGCAGTGTAAGCTACTATAAGCTGTTGTGTAAGCTACTACTACAAGCTGATGTGTAAGCTGCTACAAGCTGCTGTGTAAACTGCTGCTGTACCAGATATGGATAATCTTCTACTGAGAGCAATATTTATCCATAACGGAGTACTGAATGGATAAGCTTATTATATCCGGTATGGATAATCTTCTACCGGGGGTAATATTTATCCATAACTGGGTACTGAAAAGATAAGCTTATTATACCCGGTATGGATAAACTTCTACTGGGGGTAATGTTTATCCATAACCGGGTACCGAAGTGATAAGCTTCTTCAGGAAGCTTATTTCCAATATAGTACTAAATAGATAAATATATTTACGGTGGAGTCCCATATGGATAAGCTTCTTCAGGAAGCTTATTTACAACAGAGTACTAAATGAACATCCATAATATAATATATTTATAACACTCCCCTTGGATGTTCATTAAAAGATAATGTGTCTCATTAAAACCTCACTAGGAAAAACCACGTGGGAAAAAAAATCTAGTGAAGGAAAAAGAGTACACATATTTAGTAATACGCATTGTTAGGTGCCTCATTAAAAACCTTATAAGGAAAACCCCATGGGAAAAAACCTTAGTAAGGGAAAAAGAGTGCATTGCGTATTTTACTCCCCCTGATGAAAACCTTGTTTCAAATATTTGAGTCTCCGCATTCCAATCTTGTATACCATCTTCTCAAAAGTTGAAGTTGGCAAAGATTTAGTGAATAAATCTGCTGGATTATCACTTGAACGGATTTGTTGCACATCAATGTCACCATTTTTCTGAAGATCGTGCGTGTAGAATAATTTTGGTGAAATGTGCTTCGTTCTATCTCCTTTTATAAATCCTCCCTTCAATTGGGCTATGCATGCAGCATTGTCTTCGTATAAAATTGTGGGTCTTTTCTCACATTCCAAACCACATTTTTCTCGAATAAAATGAATTATTGATCTCAACCATACGCACTCCCTACTTGCTTCATGAATAGCTATTATCTCAGCGTGATTTGAAGAAGTAGCAACAATAGATTGCTTTGTGGAGCGCCATGATATGATAGTACCTCCATATGTAAATACGTAGCCGGTTTGAGATCGAGCTTTATGGGGATCAGATAAATAACCTGCATCTGCATAACCAACAAGGTCTGCACTATCTTTGTTAGCATAAAACAAACCCATATCAAGAGTTCCCTTTAAATATCGCAATATATGCTTAATCCCGTTCCAATGTCTCCGTGTAGGAGAAGAACTATATCTTGCTAGTAAATTAACAGAAAATGCTATGTCAGGCCTTGTAGCATTAGCAAGATACATTAGTGCACCAATTGCACTGAGATAGGGTACTTCGGGACCAAGGAGTTCCTCGTCCTCTTCTGGAGGTCGGAACAAATCCTTATTCACTTCAAGTGATCGAACAACCATTGGTGTACTCAATGGGTGCGCTTTGTCCATGTAAAAGCGTTTTAAGACCCTTTCTGTATAGGCAGATTGATGGATAAAGATCCCGTCTGCTAAATGTTCAATTTGCAGACCAAGACAAAGTTTTGTCTTTCCAAGATCTTTCATCTCAAATTCTTTCTTAAGATATTCAATTGCCTTTTGGAGCTCTTTCTGGAGTTCCAACAAGATTTATGTCATCAACATAAACAGCAAGTATAACAAATTCTGATGCCATTTTCTTTATAAAAATACATGGACAAATAACATCATTTATGTAACCTTCTTTCAGCAAATATTCACTAAGGCGATTATACCACATGCGCCCAGATTGCTTTAAACCGTACAAAGATCTTTGTAATCTGATTGAATACATTTCCTGAGATTTTGCTTCAGGCATTTTAAATCCTTCAGGAATTTTCATATAAATTTCATTATCAAGTGAACCGTACAGATAAGCTGTAACTACATCCATTAGATGTATTTCAAGCTTTTCATGTAGTGCTAAACTGATGAGATATCGAAATGTTATGGCATCCATAACAGGTGAATATGTTTCATCAAAATCGACTCCAGGTCGTTGTGAGAATCCTTGTGCAACAAGGCGAGCTTTGTATCTTTCAACTTCATTTTTATCATTCCTTTTTCGCACAAAAACCCATTTATGACCAACTGGTTTTATACCAGCAGGTGTTTGGACTACTGGTCCAAAGACCTCTCTTTTAGCAAGTGACTTCAATTCCGATTGAATTGCCTCTTGCCATTTTGGCCAATCAGATCTTTGTCGACATTCTTCGACAGATCGAGGTTCAAGATCCTCACTATCTTGCATAATATTAAGTGCAACATTATATGCAAAAATATTATCCACCACTATTTCAAATCGATTTAAATTAATCCCATCACCGTTCGAACTTATTAAAAGTTCCTCACTCACATGAGCTTCAGGTTCATTGATTTCTTCAGGAATCTCAGAACTAATCAGATTTTGGGTCTCTTCAGGGGATCCCTTCATAGTATCGTTTTGATCATTTGTCGATTTTCTTTTTCGAGGATTTCGATCCTTAGAACCCAAAGGCCTACCACGCTTCAGGCGTGCTTTAGGTTCACTAGCTCTCATGCTAGTAGATGGTCCTACTGGGACATCAATTCGGATAGGCACATTCTCTGCTGGGATATGTGACTTAGTTATCCTTTTCAAATCAGTAAATGCGTCTGGCATTTGATTTGCTATATTCTGTAAATGGATGATCTTCTGGACCTCCTGATTACATATAGGGGTACGGGGATCAAAGTGAGATAATGATGAAACTTTCCACACAATTTCTCTTTTGATTTCCTTTTTCTCTCCCCCTAATTGTGGGAAATTTGTTTCATCAAACCGACAATCTGCAAATCGAGCAGTAAATAAATCTCCTGTCAATGGTTCAAGATAGCGAATAATAGAGGGTGATTCAAACCCAACATATATTCCTATCCTTCTCTGTGGTCCCATCTTACTACGTTGTGGTGGTGCTACTGGCACATATACAGCACATCCGAAAATTCGTAGATGGGCAATATTTGGTTCATGACCAAAAACTAATTGTGATGGAGAATATTTATTATAATGTGTCGGTCTAAGACGGATAAGTGATGCTGCATGCAAGATAGCATGGCCCCAAACAGTAGTGGGCAATTTTGTTTTCATAAGTAGTGGTCTTGCTATCAATTGCAACCGTTTAATAAATGACTCTGCAAGGCCATTTTGAGTATGAACATAAGCTACAGGATGTTCAACTTTTATCCCAACGGATAGACAATAATCATCAAAAGCTTGAGATGAGAATTCTCCAGCATTATCAAGGCGAATAGCCTTTATAGGATAATCTGGGAATTGTGCCCTTAATCGAATTATTTGGGCTAATAGCTTTGCAAACGCCAGGTTGCGAGATGATAGTAGACACACATGAGACCATCTTGAAGATGCATCTATTAGGACCATAAAATATCTAAACGACCCACTTGGTGGGTGAATAGGTCCACATATATCCCCATGTATACGCTCTAAAAAGGCAGGGGATTCAATATCAACCTTCATTGGTGATGGTCTAGTGATCATTTTTCCTTGATAACAAGCATCACAAGAAAATTCGTCATTTGTAAGAATCTTCAGGTTCTTTAATGGATGCCCACTCGAATTTTCAGTAATTCGTCTCATCATTATTGATCCGGGATGGCCCAAACGGCCATGCCAAAGCACAAAAGTATTTGAATCCGTAAACTTCTGGTTTACGATAGAGTGTGCTTCAATTGTACTAATTTTTGAATAAGTATAAGCCAGAAGATAAAGTTGGTAACTTTTCTACAATGCATTTCTGGCCAGAAATATTCTTTGTAATACAAAGATATTCCCTGTTCATTTCATCTATTGTCTCTACATGATACCCATTTCGGCGGATATCTATAAAACTCAACAAGTTTCTTCGGGACTTGGAGGAGAACAATGCATTGTCTATAATAAGTTTTGTTCCATTAGACAGAAATATTATGGCTCTTCCGGAGCCTTCAATCAAACTTATATTACCAGAAATTGTTGAAACATTTGCTTTTTCCTTATGCAAATAAGAAAAGTATTTCTGATCGTTGAATATGGCATGTGTTGTTCCACTATCAATAACACACATATCTTCATGATTTGTCTTTGATCCAAACATAATTTGAGGGTTATCCATATTCTTCAAAATAACATAAATAAAATATATTATAGTAAATATCATTATCAAAACATAACTTTTATTTATGTACAATAATTACATAACCATACTATTTATTACAAACAACACAAATTAAAATATTTACATTTCTACAGATTCACTACCGATTACATGACTTATTTCTCCTTCTGGGAGTGCAAAGTAATCAGCTACATCCAAATGCATGAAGTCTAAATTATCTTCAGAAATAAAATTTGCTTCAGCATTTTTCTCTGTCTTCTTCAGGGAGGCTTGATAAAGCTCAACCAGGTGCTTTGGCGTACGACAAGTACGTGACCAGTGCCCTTTTCCTCCACATCTATAGCATGCATTTTCCGCATTTGGCGCTTGCACCGCTTCATGCTTTTGTTCCTTCCTTTTCCACTGCTGGTGGTGAGGAGGCTTCTTTGGTGCATTATTATTACCATGATTGGGGTTTCTTCCCCGACCACGGCCATGACCACGACTGGGGCCACGACCTCTTCCACGTTTAGCTTGGTGGAAGTTCGTCTCATTCACTTCAGGGAATGGACAAGAACCAATAGGTCGGCTTTCATGATTTTTCATTAATAGCCCATTATGTTGCTCTGCTATAAGAAGATGTGAGATAAGTTCAGAATACTTTTTAAATCCCATCTCTCGATATTGCTGCTGCAGGAGCATATTCGAGGCATGAAAAGTGGTGAAAGTTTTCTCCAACATATCATGATCAGTAATATTATCACCACATAATTTTAATTGGGAAATAATTCTGAACATAGCAGAATTATACTCACTGATAGATTTAAAATCTTGTAGCCTTAGATGAGTCCAATCATAACGTGCCTGTGGAAGAACGACCATCTTCAGGTGGTCATATCTATCTTTCAAATTATTCCACAGTATGACTGGATCTTTAATAGTGAGATATTCCATTTTCAGGCCCTCATCAAGGTGATGGCGTAGGAATATCATTGCTTTGGCACGGTCTTGGTTTGATGCCTGGTTTTTATCCTTGATGGTGTCTGCCAGACCCATCGCATCAAGATGAATTTCAGCATCAAGTACCCAAGACATGTAGCTTTTGCCCGATATATCCAGGGCTACAAATTCAAGTTTAGAAAGATTTGACATTATTTAGGAAAAGAAAGTTCTTACCTTAGATACTTTCAAAATATTTGCTCGAGATGGTAGAGCTTCGTGCTGATAACGTGTTATGAAATAAAGACTATAAAGTAAAGACAAGTATAGAGAGAAACTGATATATTATTCGAATTCAAACTGATGTACATAATGAACTGAAATCTCTTCTATTTATAGAAGAAAGGAAGCTGCTCTGTAAGCTGCTACTACAAGCTGCTGTGTAAGCTGCTACTACAAGCTGCAGTGTAAGCTACTATAAGCTGTTGTGTAAGCTACTACTACAAGCTGATGTGTAAGCTGCTACAAGCTGCTGTGTAAACTGCTGCTGTACCAGATATGGATAATCTTCTACTGAGAGCAATATTTATCCATAACGGAGTACTGAATGGATAAACTTATTATATCCGGTATGGATAATCTTCTACCGGGGGTAATATTTATCCATAACTGGGTACTGAAAAGATAAGCTTATTATACCCGGTATGGATAAACTTCTACTGGGGGTAATGTTTATCCATAACCGGGTACCGAAGTGATAAGCTTCTTCAAGAAGCTTATTTCCAATATAGTACTAAATAGATAAATATATTTACGGTGGAGTCCCATATGGATAAGCTTCTTCAGGAAGCTTATTTACAACAGAGTACTAAATGAACATCCATAATATAATATATTTATAACAAACATCAACTTATTCTTTTATAAATTACAACATAATACGTTTCATAATTATTCTGCTAACAATTTAAAACTTTAAAAATCATATTTGGGAAAAAATATATTTGACTTGTCCAATGATTAGTGTGTAATATATGCATTAGAGGAATATTACCTATGGTTCTAGCGGAATTTCACAGAATATCCATTTACAAATGTACACGAAAAATCTGAGACCTGAAAACCAATTCAAGGATCGTATGCCCTAGAAATCAGCCAGAGTTTCAAAACTGAACATTTGATAGTGTAAGACTGACACTACAGTTCAGCCCTGGGGAACGATAATTGTGGAATTGGGGATTGTAATTGCGCCTATTGGTTTCGGTTAATGTTCCGAATGATGATTGACTCTTCACCGGAGGAGGAGCCGATTATGGCTACTCCTCAGGAACTTATTCTTCAGGTACTCGGTTAACTTGAAAACTCATATTGTTAATTTTTTGGTACTAATTTTCTGTGTATGAACTCCAATTATGTGAGCTTTACAATCTTAAAGGTCGACATTAGCGTAGAAATGGTCACAGCTCTTTGAATTTTGAAGATAGTGTGGAATGGATAATGATTCATTTAGTTGAAACCAACTAATTTGGGATTGAGTTGTAGTTGAGTTTAGGGGGGTGCATACTTTGGTAAATACCGAATTACCGAACCGAAATACTTAATTAATATGCATATACAATTCTCATATATATATATATATATATATATATATATATATATATCAAAGGCGAAAAGCGCAAAAAGGCTCTAAGGTCCGTTGGGGCTTTAAGCGCAAAGCGTAAATAAAGCATGGGCTTTAATGAAAAAAGGCGCAACTGGAGAAAAAGTAAAAATATGTATAAGTAGTCCAATACTAATAATTATAAGCATGAATAACAAATATACGACAAAAAAATTGGGAAAAAATTACGAAAAAAGTAAAATATCAATTGTTTAATGTCGCTTTTACATGATTACACTATTTAACAAGGAAAAGTATACCTTAGAGCCTTGATGAAATACTAAAGCGCACATAAAGCGAGGCGAAACGCTCAACATGTTTTGAGTCTCGCTTCAGGGCTTAAGCGTGCCTTTGACAACACTGATATATATATATATATATATACACACACACACTTTGAGGGACCCATAGCCCGACAAAAGTTTTATATACTCCCCACAAACTAGAAGAAGCTCGTGGGTGGCGAGGTGGCTTTGTTGCCTATTCCATTAGGAATTATTTGTACCAGTAACCGGTTTATGGACGAGTGCTCTTGGTGTGCTACAATGGCCGGGACAAAGGGTCGCGATTTACGCTTCAACAGGGTTATTCTATTCCACCTCTAATATAACTCAACAGTAGAGTGTCACCTACTCACCTTGATGTGGTGGATACCAAGAAAGATGTACGGTTCTAATGATACATATATAAATATAGATACTAATTATTTCGTTAAACTAAATATAAACTAGTAATAAAAGGCCTAAAATCCTTCAAACTAAAACCTTCTAATCTATACTACTAAATGTAAACTAAATACTTAAAGTATGCAGATTACTATTTACTCATTACCATCTGCCTTTAGGATTTTTTATGAGTATTTATAGGACATTGGGACCCCTAGATGGGTGAGAAGATGTCATGTAATTCCCCAAGTTCCATTCTTCTAATATATTAAATGGCTACTCTATTTTCAGTGTTACAATGTGTTATCACCTGTAAGTCGAAGAGAATGTGTGCTGCAAATCTTATTTGTATGCCACCTTCTCAATTTGTTTAACAGGATGACGTTGACACAATTCTCTACTGTATGTAAGTCAAAGTCGAACAAACCGCAGTTACCGACTTACCGTATTGCACAAAATCAAAACGAAACTTAAAATACCAGACCATACCGTTAACAGAAATTACTGAACCAGAATTTTCAAAACTGTATCATACCGTACTGTACCATGAACACCCCTAGTTGAATTGAGTTCTATGTTTTGCATAACATAACAGGAAAAAGGACATTAGAATGTTTACTAGAATTTTTTAGATGAAATTTCAGCAGGAGCAGCACATTATAAAATAGAAGAAATCCACTGATGAATGCGAATCAAATGGGTGAAATTATCTCACTTTTGTATTTGCTTTTGCCTGTTACTTTGTGTCTACAGCATGCTAAGTTAGGAGTGAAAAGAACTTCCAGTTGCACGAGTACATCAGAAATGGTCCTGTTTAAGTTAGGAGCTATATTTTTATACACCCTAGATGAAGGTTGACACAATTGCTTGGAACTGGAGTCTCACAAGAGATCTAGCTCCTACTCCTAGGTGGTTTAATGGAAGATAAGGGAAATGATGATTGGTGTGGGTTGAGAATCATCACTTTCTTAGCAGTAATTAGTGGTATTTATGCTGTTGAAGCTGGCCTATAACAGATCATATATCCTAGGGTTATAAAAGTCATGTGATAGTTGGGGTCGAGGTGCTTTCTAGGTGTACTCTTGTTGTTTGTTATCAATGGTAATTCACAGTGTTACCAAAAAAGTCATGTGATCTCTGAACTCAAAGATTGTTGAATTATGGGAAGTGGTTAGGAGCTAAAAGGAGAGTATTTAAGATACTAGGTGATTTGATGTTGTGAAGAGTGATGTAAACTGCTGAGGCAAAATGGAGGCTTGGACCTAATTCTTTTGATGTAGGGCTATTTCTTTGCAAAACTGTGTCCAATTTCACACTCAAAGGAGGACCACAAGCTCGGGGTTCGACAATTTATAAAGTTTCAGCTTGTTTCGTAACCGCAGTTGACTAAATATCCGCCGAGGTTGAATCACAAGGAAGAAAGATGGTAGCATAGGGTAGAGTAGATTCGACGCTATGACGAATGATTATGCAACATAAAGGGTAATGTATGTTGATTAGCTATGAGGTAAGCAAATACATTGTAGGAGCCTAGGAGGAGTGGTTTATGTTTGGAGAGAAGGAGAAATGGAAGACTTAATTAATGGTGGGATCTTGATGACCGGTAAGATTGTATGATTTAGATAAGAGAAGCCTATTTAGTACTTGATGACCTGAAGATGTGTAGAGTACAAGAAAATTTTGGTGAGCGAAGTGAAGGTTTCTAGGACCTTGTTGTCTCTATCCTTATAATCTGATGGGAGTAATGTTATTATTGTTATAGTGAGTCTTAAAATTGATATTCTAGGGTCATGAAGTTACAGTCTTGTTGAGCTCCCCCCCTTCTTTTCTCTTTCATGCTGTTTAGTCTCGTATGACAAAAATTCACTAACTAAAAAATAAAACATCATGGTTTGGCATCTTAAAAACTAGCAAGAAAAGATCTATTTATATCCAAATAAGCCGGTTCAACCAGCTTCAAGTGAATTTCTGATGAAATTACCGGACTAATATATCTTTAGTGTCTCAAAGTTGATAAACTTAAAATGTACTAAACTAAAGATAAGTTATAGATATGGGCACACTTACTTAAGTTCTCTATAAAGTTGTCTGCCACTATATTGTACCTTGGCTCTTACCTTTCGCTCCATATTTGTGAAAATATAATGAATCTTGTCCTCAAGTTATATATTGCTACAACTAAAGCACCCAAGAGTCTGGAGATTGTGATTCTCTTATCAAATGCATGGGATTGAGGCATTTTTTTTTGTTTTTTTTTTGTTTTTGGACTAGTTTGAGGTGTAGCCGTGTAGTTGTTGTTACTGTTGTTGTATATTTTTTACCCAAAAGGTCTGACATCTTATACTCAATTTCATTTGTCATATGATGGAATTTGATTTGCGTAGGGAGTTTTTTAACTCTGATTTGTGTTTATGATAGTAGTTTTGGAAGGAAATATTAGCCAGTATTATCAAAGGCGAAAAGCGCAAAAAGCTCTAAGGTCTATTGGGGCTTTAAGCGCAAAGCGCAAATAAAGCGTGGGCTTTAAGGAAGAAAGGCGCAAATAGAGTAAAACTACAAATATGTATGTGTAGTCCAAGACTAATATCTATACGCATGAATACCAAATATATGGACAAAAAAATTGAAGAGAATTTACGATAAAGTGAAATATCAATTGTTTAGTGCTGCCATTTCAGGATTAAGCTTATTGGCAAGGAAAATAATGCTTTAGCACCTTGATGAAAATACTGAAGCGCCCGTTAAGTGAGGCGAAGCGCTCGACGTGTTTTGAGCCTCGCTTTAGGGCCTAAGCGCGCTTTAAGCGCGCCTTTGATAGCATTGATATTAGCGTAACAGATAAACAGTTTATTTGATGGAGAAAATCTCACGTTGAAGTTTAAATTTGCATGGTAAATGCATTTGATTTTTTGGAACTTGTGAAAGTTGGACAATTGATATTTTTAGAAGTGACTGAAATAGTTGGCGACGTCCCAAAAATATGTCAAATAACTTGGAAGTTGGGAGAGGGGAGGGGGAGGGGGAGGGGGGAGGGGAGTCTCTTATATCTGTGGAAATGAAATGAGATGGGTAGATCTTCAATTATTCTGCTTCCCAGGCAGTTTTATGTGTTAGGAAACACTAAGTAGAGCCCGTCACCCAAGTCAAAAAAGGAAAAAAAGAGAGGCTAATAGAATATCTAATGGATTATCATCTAAAAGTCAAATAGTTCATGACTCTTTACTTTGTCCATGGGAAGGATGAATTTGCGCTTCATTACTTATTCCATCGACCATCTTCTGCCTTCTGCTTTTGAAGGTTGTTTCATTTTTTTCCCTTACTAATATGTTCTTATATTTATATGTTTTTTCATTCACCAAGATATGCAACGGTCTGAGTGTTGTACGGCGATGCTATTTGTTGCTCTGTTTATGTGAATTTGGATTATATACTTTATTTTTTTTAAGTGGCTCCTGAAGCATTATTTGGGGGACAAAATCTGAATGCTTCCCTGTGGTTTTCATAATTTTGATGTTACCCACTTTATGCTTCATGACAAAATATGGCTCCTGAAGCATTATTTTTGGGACAAAATATAAATGCTTCTTAGTGGTTTTCATAATTTTGATGTTACCCACTTTATGGTTCAGAAGTGCTGTTTATCCCTCTCCAGGCACAAAAATACTCTGGAAAATATCCAATCAATCAACTATCCAACTATTTCTCAATTAAAAAAAATCAACTGTCTGAACAATTGTGTGTTAACTATGGGGAATAAAATGAACAATCAGTGATAGTGGTTTCTTATAGATCTGCGATTTTCAAATCATCTTTATAACCTTTTAAAGGTGGGTGGAAGTAAGTAGGCCAAATGAAGCGTGAGAAGCTTTTTACTCCTTACTCTATATGTGTGCGTGTTGTGTGTAGAAACAAACATTGATTTTTTTTTTCCCGAGAATGGTATAAAGAGAAATAGACACAGATATACTCATGCACTTCACACACATACACGCACACACATCTCTCCCCTGTCTGTTATTAGTCCAAGATGAGGGGTTTGGAAATGTTATTTGACTTGTATTCTTTGTTATTGTCAGAGGCTTGAGAATCTTGGAGTTCCTGCAGCAAATTTGGAGCACCGGCAGCCTGGTTTAATTGTTTATGTGAAGAATAATAAGTCTCAAATTGGAGAGCTTGTCTCTGCTCTTTTGCCAACTAATGCAGAGGAAATGGACGGTATTTTGGATCTGCAGATAGATTCTCCAAAATCCACAGGCAGCTCAGCCATTAAAGATTTATTCCATGAAAGTATGATCTGGTTACAATGGTTGATGTTTGAAGGCGAACCAAGAGGAGCGCTAGAGCAACTAGCGAGCTCTGGTCAGCGTGGTGTTTGTGGGGCTGTTTGGGGGAGTAATGATATCGCGTACCGTTGCCGTACATGTGAGCATGATCCAACATGTGCAATATGTGTTCCATGTTTCCAGAATGGAAACCACAAGGACCATGATTACTCAATCATATATACGGGTGGTGGCTGCTGTGATTGTGGAGATGTATCTGCTTGGAAACGTGAGGGATTCTGTTCCAAGCATAAAGGTGTGGAGCAGATAGAACCTCTTCCGGAAGAGTTTGCTAATTCTTTGGGCCCCGTTCTTGATTCCTTGCTGTCTTGTTGGAGAAAAGGGCTCCTATTTGCGGAAAGCATCTCTGAGCAAAGTCCAAGACTAAATAGTCATGCAACTAAATATAAAAGTATCACACATGAGTTGACATCAGCAGTGGTTGAGATGCTTTTGGATTTCTGCAAGAATAGTGAAAGTTTGCTTAGTTTTATCTCTAGAAGGGTATTCTCTTCAGAAGGTTTATTAGATGTTCTGGTGAGGGCAGAGAGGTTCATGATCAGTGGTAATATTGTGAGGAAGCTCCATGAATTGCTCTTGAAATTGTTGGGTGAACCTCAATTTAAATATGAGTTCGCTAAAGTATTTCTTAGCTATTACCCAACTGTTGTGAATGAAGCAATAAAGGAAGGTAATGACAGAGTCTTCAAAAAATATCCACTTCTCTCAACATTCTCTGTGCAGATATTAACGGTGCCTACTTTGACCCCACGTCTTGTAAAAGAGATGAATCTTTTGACCATGTTGCTGGACTGTTTAGGGGACATACTTATGTCTTGTGCAGGAGAAAATGGTAGATTGAAGGTATCGCTATGTTAATTTGATTTCAGCCATGTGTAAGGAATGATAATTATCTTGTTTTTTCTATGTTAGATTACAACAACAGTATATTGGTGATGTTTAATTATAGTAGCTTGTCTCTCAGACCCTCTCTCATTCTTCTTTCAGACATGTAGAAGTTACCTTTAATAACATGGTTGTAGTTCTTGGATGGAAATAATTGTATGATACATTTTGTAAAATCTAGTATGGTAGGCACTGACTTTTCACATGAAAAATGGACAGATTATGTATATGCAATGGAAATATAAAAGCTTGTATAATGAGTTCATAGTGGATACATATGCTTACATAATTTCTTTATTTTCTGTTGTACAAATACAAGTATACTTGTGCATAGATGTTTCGAGAGTTTGATATTGTAGAAGTTCTCACAGTTATTTACGGGACTGTTTATGTCTGTGTTATATTCACTTATGAGAAAAACATCGAAACAATATATGTGTGTGCTTAGGAAGTTCTTCAGATTTTGTTCCTTCCTTGAAGTTCTTGCTCTTTTAAAGTTTTCAACATTTGTTAATTTAAAAAGAAAAAAAAAACTCAGCTGCTAGCATTTTCTTTGTTTTTGAGGCTTTAGGCCTTTCATGAATATATAGCTAATCTGCAACTAGTTTATTCTGCAACAACCGAAATATCTTGTTTGATTTTCTTCACTGTTTAACTAACTTATGACAGGAAAAAAAAATGTTTACCTAATGCTATTTTAGCAATTGACTTAAAAGAGCACTATTACCTTGCTTGATGAAGTCCTTTGATTTTTTTTATAGGTCATTAAATGGGGAAATTTGTATGAAACTACTCTTCGTGTGGTTGAAGACATTCGATTTGTCATGAGTCATTCTGCTGTACCTAGATACATGATTCATCATCGACGGGATATACTCAGGACATGGATGAAGCTATTGACCTTTGTGCAAGGAATGAGCCCTCAAAAGAGAGACATCGGCATCCATGTAGAAGAGGAGAATGAAAATATGAATTTGCCTTTTGTTTTGGGTCATACAATTGCAAATATTCACTCTCTATTTGTGGGTGGTGCATTCTCTATTAGTAGCACTGAAGATGCTGATGATGCTCTATTCACGCATACACCAGATTTTGAAGATCAAGATAGCCAAAGACATGCAAAAGTTGGAAAGCTATCACCGGAAAGTTCTGTTAGTAGTGTGACCGGGAGGAGTCCATTGGAACATGCATCCGTGACTCCTGAATCAAAATCTGATAGTTCTCCGTTACCGTCATCTGTTCTATGGTTGACATTTGAGTGCCTGAGGGCCATCGAGAATTGGTTAAGGGTGGATAACACATCAGGACCTTTCCTTCACGTCTTATTCCCGAAAACAAACTCCAGTTCTGGAAATAATTTCTTTGCGCCGAAAAGAACACTTTCGAAGTTTAGAAGGGGAAGGAAAATTATTAGATCTCATAGTTCTTCAAATGGTATTAGAATCTCAAGTTCAACTGAAGATTCCAATAAGCAATATTCTTATCTGTCACTGAATGGTGGTATTGCCTTGGATTCTGGACAGAATTTGGCCCAAGAAACAACTGGCTTTGGAGGTGTTGATGACAGTATGCTTGAAGGAGATTATGACCTTGAGTTGGAAGCTCTCCGGGTGCTGAGTTTGTCTGATTGGCCTAATATAGCATATAAAGTCAGTTTGCAGGAAATATCAGTTCATATTCCACTGCATCGATTACTTTCAATGGTTTTACAGGGGGCACTCAGACAATGTTATGGTGAAACTGCCCTTGGTGGTAGTGGTTCCAATTCGTCATCTGCTATCTATCATGACTTTTTTGGCAGAATATTGGGAGGCTGCCACCCACTTGGCTTTTCTGCCTTCATTATGGAACATGCTCTCCAAATTAAGGTGTTTTGTGCCCAGGTGCATGCTGGAATGTGGCGTAGGAATAGTGATACTGCCATATTATCCTGGGAGTGGTATCGCTCTGTTCGTTGGTATGCAGATTAATCTTTATGCAATTCTTCATTTGGGCCTTGGAATTTGGAGTTCCTTTATGTGCTAATTTACTTGAGATTTAGTGTTCATAGACATTGCGTCAAGTCTTTTCTCTCTTATACTCTCTGTGCAGGTCTGAGCAGGGTCTAGAGCTTGATCTCTTTCTGCTCCAGTGTTGTGCTGCACTAGGCCCATCCGATCAATACGTTACTAGGATTTTAGAACGTTTTGAGCTCTCAGATTACTTATCCTTGAATCTTGAACGCTCTAATGAGTATGTATCTCATCTCTTATCTGTCTTCTATGAGTTTCGTTATCTATTTACTGTTTGCTTCCACCTTGTTAAGCATAAAATATTATTTTCTTTAATTTGATGGTATAATACTACAGAATACCCAGAGTACATAAGTTTGATTTGCCACTTCGCTAATGTCATAAAGGGTGATATACTAATATATGTGATGTGTATCTAACTAAGCAAAACCAATATCCTCTCATTAGCACTGATGCTGCCATTAGTTTGTTAATATCGGTGTGTTATATCTATGTGATTCTTATCAGTATTGCTTGATTTATATAATTGCATTCAACAATGGCTAAATCATTATAATAGGATTGATTTCTAAGAAACAAATCCTTATTGGTCAGAAGAAGTGATAAATGATGGGTACCAACCAAAAGAAAAATATGGTAAATGTTGATGGCTACCAACCAAAAGAAAAAAAAAAATAGTAATTGTGATGGGTTGATAGATATATTGTGGATATCTGAGTTATTATGTCCATCTTCCAAATAGATTCCTCAAATGACTTTTAAATTCATTAGTTATGCATGTGAGGCTGGGTCACTCTTAACTTTTCCGAACATATGTTGATGCACCATTACTTTTTGTGTGTGTGTGTGTGCTTTTTATTTAAATCCACCTAAATAGATGCAGGTTAAGGCTTGGCTATACCCATTCCTTGTAAGCAATAGGACAACAAATTGCAAAATGAAGGACAAGCTTATATGCCTAACCTCCTCAAATCAAATTAAGAGGGGACATACTCACCCCTTCACATTTTAATCCTTTATCCATATTTAGTAACACAAATTTATTTAGCAAGGATGCCCTTGAACTCTTCCTCTGGGAAGAAGACTGCCAACGTTCTCATGTATGTATGTGTCAGTTTCTTTCCTTAAAGGGATGGGAGATTTGTTTATTCCAGAACAGCAACAAGGTTTGGTTTGGCGGAGGGAGAAGGCCAGTAGATAGACGGGTGGGAGGGTTGTCTCCTTGACTTGTTACATTGGGTCCAGTGTCTTCCACAAGCAGAAAAGGGGTACTTGTACATAGAGTTTCTAGGGGAAGCACAACAATAAAATCTTACTAGTTATAGTACAAGTAGTTCGTTTTCAGAAATGAAATTGCACATGCTAATGTACACTTACTATTCTTGCATATACTCGTTATTATTGTTTGTTGTTATCCCTGTGTTAAAAGGCGCAGGTGTGATGGGAGGCGCTTTACATGACACGAGGCGAGCATAAGCCTCGAGGTGCCGGGCATAAGCCCCATGAATATTTAATTCTTAACATATTATCACTCCCTCCGTTTCAATTTATGCGACATATGAGATGGGTAGGAATGTGTTTCAGTGTGGGTGCTAGATTTAGAACACATATGAGATGGGTAAGAATTTGTGTTCGATTTTCTGGAAATAAATATCCGGCAAATCTAAAATTCATAGTGAAGCAAAATTGGAGAGGTTCGCTGGAAATCGGGATTAGTGAAGCAATTCATCGGAGAAAGAGAGATGGTGGAGCAGTCCCGAGGAAGGTGGAACTTCGAAATTGGAGACGTGCATGATACACATGCACAACATTAATGATAATTTGTATTTAAAAAATGTGCAAAAAAAAATTCTCACTTTTAGTGAATACACAACTAGATTATATGAATGCCGTGGCTTTCATGGTTGATTAGTACTTAAAATGTGCTCTGACTTGGGAAATGTGCCATTCTTATTTTTCTCTTTCTGACTCTCTCTCTCCGGCGAGTCTTTCTCTTTGGTATCTCTTCTTTTTATTATGGGAGGGAAAACCTTTTTCATTTCAGAGGATAAGTCATTTGAAATAGTTGAAGAAAGTGAGGGTCCAGACAGATGGTTCCTTTGGATAGAACGTGGCCGGAGATTCACAAGCCAAATCAAAATCGACGAAGAAAATTTGAGATGGGTATGCGAACAAATGCAACAAGCTTCACGGGGACAGGGGAAGTTATACAGAAGATGGGGAGGAAGATTCAAGCCTTTATCTACAAGGTTTATCAGAACTACAACAACTATGGCAGATATCTCAGAATCGAAACATGGGTTGGGGAAAGGAAAAAAGCTATCATCGTACCCGAGTCCAACTACAACTGGGGTTGGGAAGATATAGCTGGGAAGATTTTACATTACTTGGGGGAAGTCACTGTTAGTTTGATAGTTAAATAGTAGTATATAACCCTAATCCCATATGTATTAGGAGTAAGACATGTATTATATAGGGCTCATTGTATCATTGTCAATTTTTAATCAATAATATATTTTCTCCCGTGCTTTCTTACATGGTATCGGAGCCAGGCCCATCCCAATTAATTGTTATCAATGTTGGGCCCCCATTTATATTGTCCACGCTCCAGTTGCAGGCCTGGGCGTGAGGGGGGTGTTGAGTTGTGTCCCACATCGGTGGATTATGAGTATCCTGGTCTCCTTATATGGTCTTGGGCAATACTCACCTCACAAGCTAGCTTTTGGGGTTGAGTTAGGCCCAACGTCCATTCTTATCATGGTATCAGAGCTTCAGTGAGAAAATTATCGCTGTGCATCATTCCAGCGACTTCCGGGAAGAAAGACTTCGTCGCCGTGCAATTTTCTGGCGACTTAAGAGGTTGTCCGTAACAAAATCACTTTCCGTTAATGTTGTGCAAAAAACCAACGCCACCACAGGGTTCCCAAGGCTTAGGCGACCAAACCCCACCAAAGATCTCCGGCAACCAACCTCTCACGCGCCCTCACGAGCGGATCAGAAGTCTGTTTTTCCGGCGAGTTTTTCCCACGCGCCGACGCGTTTGGCCTTTTCCCGGCCAGATTTCAAATTTTTTCCTTCAGACAGCCTGTTCGCGTGGCCTTTCCGAGCCTACCCATCAAGTTTACATCAGATTCCGACGACTTTTTTATTTTCCGGCGAGCTATAGTGTTTCCGGTGAACAGTAATAGTGAAAATAGTGATTTCCAAACAATTTTCTGACCTTTTCCGGTGTGAAAATTATAATGTCATTCTTATTAAAAGCCTTAGAATCACAATTCGTTGGATCAAATGCATTAAATCCAATCCAGATGGTTTCTTTATCGGATTATATTGTGTTCCTTCAGTACAAAGCACGTAAACAGACATCATCAGGATTAGCCTCCGTTGTTCCAACAAATAGTAGCATGACTTGTGTCTCCCAATCTTCACCTTCTGAGTCTTGGGTCATTGATTCAGGTGTATCTGATCATATTTCTGGTAACAAATCTCTTTTCACTAGTATCTCATATTCTCAATCTCTTCCAACAGTCACAAAGACCAATGGGTCTCAAGCCATGGCAACTGCAATAGGTCAAGCAAGTCCACTTCCTTCCTTACCTTTAGACTCAGTTCTTTATGTTCCTGGTAGTCCTTTTAATCTCATAGACGTTAGTCATTTAGCCAAATCACTTAAATTTGATGTTTTATTCCTTGATGACCTTGTTTTTATACAGGAACGCAGTACAAGGCGGATCATTGGTACCGGACATGAATCAGATGGACTTATTATCTTATCCTTGCAAAATCACATGGGCTCGCATATTGTCTTCCTCCAATAACTTGTCCTGTTACTGATTCACCAGATTTATTACATAAACGGTTAGGACATCCCAATTTGTCAAAACTTCAGAAAATGGTACCTGGCTTATCTCACTTGTCCACTCTAGAGTGTGAGTCGTGTCAGCTCATTAAGCATACTCGCTCCCATTTCCCGCGGCGTCTTGATAATCGAGCAGAGTCACCTTTTATTTTAGTCCATTCAAATGCGGTCCTAGTCGGGTTAGTTCTACCTTAGGATTCCGCTACTTTGTCAGTTTCATTGATGATTATTCCAGGTGCACTGGATATTTTTGATGAAAAATCGATCTGAGTTGTTTTCTATTTTCCAGACCTTCCACGCTGAAATTCAAGATCAATTTGGGGTTTCTATCCGCACATTTCGTAGTGATAATGCCCTAGAGTATTTGTCTTCCCCATTTCAGCAGTTTATGAACTCCCATTGGATTATTCATCAAACATCATGTCCGTACACATCCCAACAAAATGGGGTAACTGAGAGAAAGAATAGACATCTTATTGAAACTGCTCGTACCCTACTCATACAATCTCATGTTCCGCTGCATTTTTGGAGGGATGCAGTTCTTACATCTTGTTATCTTATTAATCGTATTCCATCTTCAGCTATCCAAAATCAAGTTCCATTCTCTGTCTTGTTTCCCCACTTACCTTTGTTCTCTCTTCCACCCCGTGTCTTTGGGAGTACGTGCTTTGTTCATGGCCTTACTCCAGGAAAAGATAAGTTAGCTCCTCGTGCTCGTAAGTACATATTTTTGGGTTACTCGAGAACGCAAAAGGGATATCGATGTTATTCTCCTGACCTTTAGCGATTTCTTATATCTGCTGATGTTACCTTCTTTGAAACCCAATCATACTTCACTATTCCAGTTCTACCAACTATAGCTCCAGTGCCACCACCTAGTCCAGGTCAACCTTCTACAGCTCCACCACTCCTGACTTATCATCGTCGTTCGCCCCGAACATCAGGCCCAGCTGATTCACGTCCTGCACCTGACCCTGCTAATACTACGGACTTGTCTCCTCTTAATCAACCGATTACACTACGAAAAGGTATACGGTCCACACTTAATCCTAATCCTCATTATGTCGGTTTAAGTTACCATCATCTCTCATCATCCCATTGTGCATTTGTGTCATCTTTGTCCTCTGTTTTCATCCCTAAGTCTACAGGTGAAGCACTGTCTCATCCCGGATGGCGACGGGCTATGATTGACGAGATGTCTGCTTTACATACCAGTGGTACTTGGGAGCTTGTTCCTCTTCCTTCGGGTAAATCGACTGTTGGTTGTCGTTGGGTGTATGCAGTCAAAGTTGGTCTGGATGGCCAGGTTGATTGACTTAAGGCTCGTCTTGTTGCCAAGGATATACTCAGATATTTGGACTCGATTACAGTGATACTTTCTCTCGTGGCTAAAATTGCATCAGTCCGCCTTTTTCTATCCATGACTGCTATTCGCCATTGGCCTCTTTATCAGTTGGACATTAAGAATGCTTTTCTTCATGGTGACCTTGAGGATGAGGTTTATATGGAGCAACCACCTGGTTTTGTTGCTCAGGGGGAGTCTAGTGGCCTTGTATGTCAGTTGCGCCGGTCCCTCTATGGTATAAAACAGTCTCCTCGAGCCTGGTTTGGTAAGTTTAGCATAGTTATTCAGGAGTTTGGCATGACTCGTAGTGAAGCTGATCACTCTGTATTTTATCGACATTCTGCTTCAAATCGCTGTATTTATCTAGTCGTTTATGTTGACGATATTGTTATTGCTAGCAATGATCAGGATGGTATAGTAAGTTGAAGCAACATCTCTTTCAGCACTTTCAGACTAAGGATCTGGGCAGATTAAAGTATTTTCTGGGTATTGAGGTCGCTCAGTCTAGCTCAGGTATTGTGATCTCACAATGGAAGTATGCCTTACATATTCTTGAGGAGACAGGAATGACAGGTTGTAGACCTGTTGACACTCCGATGGATCCGAATTCTAAATTTATGCCAGGACAGGGGGGGGAGCCTCTTAGCGATCCTGCAAGATATAGGCGGTTGGTTGGTAAATTAAATTACCTCATAGTCACTAGACCTGACATTTCCTTTCCTGTGAGTGTTGTGAGTCAGTTTATGGATTCTCCCTGTGATAGTCATTGGGATGCAATTGTCCGCATTCTTCGGTATATAAAATCAGCTCCAGGCAAAGGCTTATTGTTTGAGGATCGAGGCCATGAGCAGATCGTTGGATACTCAAATGCTGATTGGGCAGGATTACCTTCTGATAGACGTTCTACGTCTGGATATTGTGTCTTAGTAGGAGGAAATTTGGTGTCTTGGAAGAGCGAGAAACAGAATGTGAGCTCGGTCTAGTGCAGAAGCAGAATATCGAGCAATGGCTATGACCACATGTGAGCTAATTTGGATCAAACAGTTGCTCAAGGAGTTGAATTTGGTGATATTAGTCAGATGAGACTTGTGTGTGATAATCAAGCTGCTCTTCATATTGCGTCAAATCCAGTGTTCCATGAGAGAACTAAATACATCGAGATTGACTGTCACTTTGTTAGAGAAAAGATACTCTCGGGAGATATTGCTACAAAAGTTGTGAAGTCGAATGATCAGCTTGCTGATATTTTCACCAAGTCATTGTTACATGTATTAGTTATATATGTAACAAGCTTGGTACATATGATTTATATGCACCAGCTTGAGGGGGAATGTTAGTTTGATAGTTAAATAGTAGTATATAACCCTAATCCCATGGAGACAAATTGCAACTGAAACTGGATATACAACAAATGGCAAAGGTTGAAGAGATGTCATGGAGACAAAAATCAAGATGCCTGTGGCTCAAAGAAGGAGATAGGAACACCAAGTTCTTTCAGAAAATGGCAAACTCTCATAGAAGGAACAACTGCATAAACAAGTTGTTAATTGGGGAAGAAATCAGTGAAGACAAAGATGAAATCAAAGCAGAAATCCTAAGGTTTTATCAAGATCTGAACACGGAAAATGAGCATTGGAGGCCTAGTGCTCGCTTTGAAAACCCGGCTAGCATAACAACAATTGAGAAAGTATGGTTAGAGAGAACATTTGAAGAAGAAGAGGTCTTGGCAGCAACTAATTCATGTGCACTAGATAAAAGCCCTGGCCCGGATGGCTACACAATGGCATTCTTTCAAAGAGCATGGGAGTTCATCAAAGCAGACATTATGGGAGCTCTGAATTACTTTCATCAACATTGCTACATGGTCAGGTCTAGTAATGCTTCATTTATTGCATTGATCCCTAAAAAGAAAGGTGCAATAGAACTTAGAGACTTCAGACCTATAAGTCTCATTGGAAGTGTTTACAAGATATTGGCCAAACTTCTAGCTGAAAGATTGAAGACAGTAGTTGGGAGTTTAGTATCAGGAGAGCAAAATGCATTCCTAAAGAACAGACAAATCGCAGATGCATCACTAGTAGCAAATGAGTTGCTAGATGGGAGGTTAAAGAGTGGGATTCCTGGAATTTTATGCAAGCTGGATGTAAAGATAGCTTTTGACAAAGTCAACAGGTCTTATTTACTAGCAATGCTGAAGAATATGGGTTTTGGTGACAAATGGATCAAATGGATTAGATTCAGTCTCACTACAGTTAAATACTCTATCTTAGTGAATAGGACTCTAGATGGATTTTTCTCTCCACAGAAAGGGATAAGACAAGGAGATCCACTTTCTCCTTTTCTTTTCATCTTCGCCATGGAAGGATTGAGTAAAATGTTGGACAAAACCAAGCAAATGCAATGGATTGAAGGGTTTACGGTGGGCAATAGTGTAGCTAACTCAGTCATAGTGTCACACTTGCTTTATGCCGATGACACATTAATTTTCTGTGGGGCAGACAAAATGCAGGTACAATATCTAAACCTGACACTTCTCTTTGAGGCTATCTCAGGGCTGCACATAAATATGCTGAAGAGTAAGATCTACCCTGTTAATTTGGTAAAAAATTTGGAAGAATTGGCTGATATCATGGGCTGTGACATTGGCTCCTTTCCAACAACTTACTTAGGTCTTCCGCTGTGAGCTAAGTACAAAGCTGCTGAAGTTTGGAGTGGAGTTATTGAGAAGGTGGAGAAAAGGTTGGCTACATGGCAAATGCAATATTTGTCTATGGGTGGAAGACTGACACTAATTAATAGTGTTTTGGATAGTCTCCCAACATGTATTATGTCGCTCTTCCCTATGCCAATTAAGATACAAAAGCAACTAGATAAGATAAGGAGATCATTCTTGTGGGAAGGCAACTGTGAAGGGCACAAATTTCACCTGGTGAAATGGTCCAAAGTAATCATGCCAAAGAAGCAAGGTGGTTTGGGCATCAGAGATTTAGATAAACACAACAAAAGTCTACTCATGAAGTGGTGGTGGAGGTATGGTCAGAGAACGACATGCTTATGGAAGGAGGTAGTTAATGCTAAATATGGTAAACATGACCACCGGGGAACTAAGCAGAGTAGAGCACCACATGGGAGTCGGTCTCTGGAAGCATATCAACAACCTGAAAAATGAATTCTTTCAAGAGGTGTCCTTCAAGATTGGAAATGGAATACTACAAAATTTTGGAAGGACAAGCGGCTTCATGATGCACCCCTCAAAACATCTCACTCTAGCCTTTACCAAATAGTTAGTGAACCTGACTCCACAATAGCACAGAACAGAGCAGGAAACGTATGGGACATTCACTTCAGGAGGAACATACAGGACTGGGAACTTGGTGAACTCTTCGACCTGTATAGTATACTGGAAGGCTTCACAACACCAGATAGCCTCAGGTGGGGCAACTCCAGCAAAGGCATATATTCAGTGAAGGCAGGATATAACAAACTATGTTCAGCTAATGAAGTGATTGAGCATTGGCCGTGGAAGCTGATATGGAAATCAAAACTCCCTACAAAAGTAATGTGTTTTGCTTGGACAACTATTAAAGATGCTATTTTGACCCAAGATAATCTATGCAGAAGGAACTTTCAGATGCTGAATAGATGCTACATGTGCCAACAAAGCTCAGAATCAGTAAATCATCTTTTCTTACACTGCCCAGTGGTAGCAAATATATGGCATATGTTCCTATCAGTTTTTGGAATTAGCTGGGCAACTCCACAAAGCATAAAGGTAGCAGTGGAAAGTTGGAACTCTTGGAAAGTTGACAGGGCCATCAAAAAGATCTGCCAAATGATCCTAGCATGCATTTTTTGGTGTATATGGACAGAGAGGAATAACAGATGTTTTGATGGCATTTCAACTCTCAACTGCACCCTGAAGTCTAAGTGTTTGATGTATCTGTTCAATTGGAATAATCTAGCCCCTATAAATGATGTAATTTCCATGTTACATTTTATTAGCTCTCTCACTATGGCTTAAAAACCAGTTTTTTCCTTTTGGTTTTGGTTTGCTCAAAGCTCTGGCCTAGATTTTTGTATTTAGGAGCAAACTGAACCTCTTTCTTGTACTCTTTGCATCTTCTTGATGCCTTTAATGCAACATCTTACTTCATAAAAAAAAATTGTATTTAAAAAAGAATTTTAAAAGGCCTCAGGTTATGGGTAATGAAGTGGAGAGAGTTGGGCCGAGTACTAACGTGAATAAAAAAAGCCCAAAGGCCAAGTCAACAGATAGAGGGACCTTAGTATGGACAATGAAACAAGATAATAGGCCCGGTCCTAATAATCAGGTTGACTCAAGTTCTGCCCTTCATTATAATCAGAGTTACGATTATGGCTTACCATCTTTACCAGGTAAAGGCCCTGTGAATATCGAGATAGAGGCTGTTGAGAAATTCCGTCTTCAAAAATGTCGGGAACTAATAATCGAATTCTTGAGGATGGGCAGTAAAGGAAGAGAATTTTGGTCAACCAATCAGCGAGCAATCAGAGGACGACATGATTACTGAAGAAGATAATCATGTACGTTTCGAATTATATTTTTATTTTTTTTGAATTATTTTTAGCCGGATCCCCGCACCCGTATCCGTACTAGGAGCCATATCCCCGAATCTTAGAATTTACGTTTTGAAGGATCCGACCACTAGATCTGCACCCCTGTCGGACACCTGCACTCGTGTCCGAACAACTTAGTATACTGGAATGTCAGGGGTCTTAATGATAAAGAAAAGAGGAGGATCATAAGAATGCTGGTGAGAGATTAGAAAGCTGATGTCTTCTGTTTTGTGGAGACAAAGATTAAAAAAGTTAATAATTCATGTGTTAAAAATTGGTGGTAATAGATGGGTGAAATGAAGGTCTATAGAAGCTCAAGGTTGAAGTGGGGAAATTATTATGTTCTAGGATAAGAGGAGATGGAGATGCTTGATGAGTTAATTGGGAAGCACTCAGTATCAGTTTTTCTGGAAGAAGTTAACACTGGTTTTAGAGGTCTTGTTACCAGGGTCTATAGACCATGTGATAGAAGGGGCAGGAAGGAGTTATGGAGAGAACTTGCTGATATAAGTGGATTGGCTTCAATGCTATGGGCTATAGGTGGAGACTTCAATGTTGTTAGATTAAGTGATGAGGGGAAGGGAAGGGCTAGAAATACAAGGTCTATGAGAGATTTTTCTAAATGTATTGAAGATTTAACTCTTATAGATATGCCACTACCTGGAGGCCAATTCACTTCGTTTAGAGGAAATAATAATAGTTGCGCTTCTACAATTGATAGAAATTAGTGAAAAATGAATGGGATGCACATTTCAAATTCATTAAACATAGGGTACTCCCAAGACCTACATCAGATCACAGTCCAATCATACTGGAATGTGGTTACTGGAATAAAAGAAATGGCTACTTCAAATTCGAAAACATGTGGCTGGATGTGGAGATTTTTGTGAACTCGTGGAACAATGGTGGAGTTATTATGAGGTAAGAGGAAGACCAGATTCAACATTTATTAAAAAACTTAAGCTGCGGAAAAAGGATATTAAGAAATGGAATAAGGAAGTATTTGGAAGAGTTGAAGACAGGAAAAAGAAAGCACTTGGAAGATTGGAGGAGCTGGACCATCAACAGTGTGGTGTACAAGGTGTTGCCGAGTTAAAAACTGAAAAAGAAGGTATCTACAAGTAGTTGGAGGAAATTGCAAAAGCCGAAGAAACATCGTGGAGGCAAATGTCTAGATGTCTATGGGTGAAAAGGGGAGATAAAAACACAAAATTCTTTTACAAGATGGCTAATGCACATAAAAGATTTAATACCGTTGAGAAGTTACAAATTGGGGGTAGGCTGCTGGAAATGATCATATTAAGTAAATATTTTATCTGCGGCTGAAGATAAGAAGTTTTCGTCATGATCAAACTTTTTTCGATCAATTCTCTACCACTGTCTATTCAACTGCAAAAGGAACAAAAAGAGGAACATTTGCTGGGTTAAGTACTTAATAATTTGATCTGTCGCTGTGCAACAAATTTTAATTACCACTTAGAGGGTGTTTGGATTGGTTTATTTTAAGTGCTTATTGGCTTTTAAGCACTTTTTTAGTTTGTGTGGTGTTTGGTAATGATAAAAAGTGCTTAAAAGCACTTAATTTTAAGCATAAAAAGTACAAAATTAATCCAAAAGCCAAAAGTTGGGTATTACCAACTTATGACTTTTGGCTTTTAGCTTAAAAACTACTTTTTATAAGCCAATCCAAACACCAGTACTTTAGAAAGTGGTGGTTTTCTAATTTTGATTTGAGTTACCATCAGGTGTTGTTGGAGAAACCACTGTTGAAAGTGCATTATTTCATTCTATGAGTGCGTATACAATGATGTGAATTCTACTTTCTGTTTTGAGGAACTTTCTCATTAACAAGTACTATAAGAAAGTATTTTTAATGTAACAATCATTTCCTATTTTAAGAATCACATGAGAGAGTTCTTTCTTCGACATCTGGAAAGTTCAAGTAGCTTTTAAGTAGATAGGTTAAAGAACGTACAATTTTCGTAAAATGGACCAACACTAAGATTCACATAAAAAAGTTCTTTTTCACTGTTCCCAACAGTAGAAACACTGTATAAGGGACCCACATAGGTGACCAACTTTACTGTACATAGATTCCTTATGTTTTCTTTTTCTTTCTATAAGTAGAGGACCTCTCTCATTCGGAGAGGCATGAGAAGAATTCCCCTCTCTCTCTTGAATCTCTTTCTAAACTTGTAAAGTCTTTAGCTTCTTCATTTTGTAAATCAGTTGAAGTAAATAAAAGTTTCGAAGTTCAGTTCATAATCTCAAGGGCCTTGCTTCCCGGCCTTAAAGGTATTTACTTATTTATTTTTCTTTCTTTAGTATTTTATATACTTAGTTTCTCTCCCCAGTCGTGACTATGTTCGGATAAACGGATTCATATCTATGTTGAAGATCTAACTTCTCTTGCATGTTAACTATGAAAAATCCAGACTCTTTCAAAATATAAAGAAATTTTAATCTAGTTTCTTGGCTTGGTTCCAAGATGGTGGTACAGTCGACTCTGGTACTACTCTTATTGGCTTTGCCTTAATGGTTCCGTCTAGCCAGCTGTGACACTATAGCCTGCTGAAATTGTCAAAAGGGCTCTTTCTTTCACAGTTAGAACCGCTAGACACATAGGCTCAATAAGAGTATGTATTGGACCTAGACAGACCCCTTGCTTGGGTAAAAGGATATATCCTTCCATACAGTCATTAAAGCTATAATAAAATTCTTGTATATTTAGAATCTTTACTGGTCGTGAGGATTACCGCCAACCTTTAAAGGTACTGAAACAGCTAGATCTGGATGGCCGTGCGACGACCGCCCGCCTACCCTGATCCTGGTGTAAATGGTATCAGAGCCTAGGAACTTTCATGGTAAATATGTAATAGATCTGAACTATTCAACATCAATATGAAGCTTTTGGAATGGATGTGAGAGAAACAAGTACTAAAAGTGCTAGATTTGAAGAGGTAGATATACCTCAAAACCTTGATTTGTTAAATAAATGGACGATTCCTAAAGTTTCTATAAAAACCATTTATGATTATGGTTGGTTTGATAAAGTTTCTTCAAAACAATTGATAAAAACGACTGAACAGTCTATGATGTTAAATTCTTCTGAACAGACTATTCGTTTGTTAAACAAACACGATATTGACTTATATAAACATCATTATCATTACTTGCATATTGGTATGGTTCAAATTGCGTTTAAACCTTTAACCCTTGAAGGATTACCAGAGACCTTTTTAGCAGCTCTTAGAGAAGCTAGAAATCTGAATTTCAGACAGTCTCTGATGGGTTCGATTGAATCTACTGTGGCCTATGGTCCAGCATATTTTAATACTCAACCCAATTTGCAACTTTCTCTTTCTGATGTTAATATTTTTGATGCCTTGACTTTAAATGTGAAAACGCATGGTTATAATTATGCGCCTGGTTTGAACTTATATGTTTATCTTATAGGATATATTTCAAATTATTGTCAACTCTAAATCTTCAATGTAAGTTATACGATACATCGGATCAGACCATATTAGTAGAAACCAATTTTGCAAGGTCCAAGGTCACCACTAGGAGACCTATTAGGTGGGAAGAAATTAATTTCCCAACTACTTAGACTTTAAATTCGGTTATATCCCCAAGTTAAATTACTAATGACTTGTCAAATACTGATTGTTCGCATGTTACTCAAAACCCGGACGGTAGGATTTGTATTCAATTTGATGATAAGTCTACTATTTATAATAGACGCTCATTTTCTAGTCATAGACTTTTACCTGCTATTTAACATATTTCTCCTGTTGAACCAGTCTATGGTCCAGCTCGCAAGCGCGCAGCCTCATTACACACTATAGTTAGTGATAAGCCTTTTGAAAGGGTTAAAATTAACCCTCAAACAAATATTGTTCAGGATAATGATAATGTTTCTGATAAGGATATTCCTTCTGTATCCGAAATGGATTTCGACCCCAACGATACTTAATGATTCCACACCAAATTGATTTTAGACCAGGTTCACGGGCAAGAAAATATATTCAAAAAGAATTTTTAGTGATAAATGGAGCCAGTTTAAAACTTGGTTTTTTGATGCTTATAACAAAGAAGATTTAAATAGTATTTCTCAAGAATTTTACGAAAATTGTGCTTTGCATAATCAAATTATGTATTTTGTTCCTTGATTTATAACAACTTATTTGCCTCTTTATATAAAGGTGTTAGAAAGATCTTATAAAGATGGGAGCGATAATATTACTAAAGCCATTTACCCTCCTCAAGCCCCCTTTATTTTACCTAATAATACTGGTATTACCTTCACTGCTTTTCAAAAAATTTGTTGACGATAATGTTGCAGCTGTTAGTATCACAGAAATTAATAAATTGATTTCTCAAAACAATTATTTGAGTTTATATGTAAAATTTTTAGGAGAACATATCGGTTCTCTTGATAAAAAATTGGATGATTTGACTGCTTTAATAAAGAAGATGAGTACTAACAAAGGACCAACCGATATTGCCTCCACTTCGGGAATCAAATCGGTTGATCAAGTAGTTCTTACTCATGTTCAAAGGCCTCCTAAGGTTCAAGATTTTAAATTCAAATCTCTTGATGACTTAGCAGACCTTCTTGGTAAGAAACTTTCTAGTTTAAATATTAGACCAATTGATTTATCAAAAAATTTTGCTGATAAAATTGAGACTGTTTCCGATTATAAAACTGAAACGTGGTCAGAGCTTAATAAGCTCAAGGGTTTAATTAAACCCAATAGTAAGTATGCCGACAAACCCCGACTGCAAACTTACTATTATTCCCGTCCTATTCCTCAAGATGTGTTAATAGAGGAACGCGATTGGAATCAGACTAATACGTCTTACAGCGGTTCCGAAATTTATGAATGGAATCTTGATGGCTTAACTGATAGACAGTTAACTATTCTTGTACATAAAATGCTTATGTACTCAACTATTTGTAAAAGTGTTAAGAACACAGATAGAACTATTTGCAAAATGATTATTGCAGGCTTTACTGGCCAACTTCGTGGCTGGTAGGATAACTATCTATCCGTTGAAGAAAAGGCAACGGTTATTAATGCTACCGCCGTTGACGAGGGGGTTGATAATATAGGCATGACTCTAGTTAAAGGTAGAGAAGATGTTGTTTATACCCTTATCCTTACAATTCTAGAACATTTTAATGGTAGATTTACCGATCAGCATGAGACCGTCCGTACTTTACTAAATGGGCTTAGATGTAGGACCCTTAGTGAATTTAGACGGTACAAAGATACTTTTTTGAGTAAGGTTATGGAGCTACCCAAAAACAAGTATGAACATTGGAAAGCTAAGTTTATAGACGACCTTCCCTCCTTATTCGCTGAAAGAGTAAGAAAAGCGTTAAGAGGTAGTTACGGTGAAATTCCGTATGAAAATTATACATATGGTAAACTTATAGGAGTGTGTACACAAGAAGGATTAAACTTGTGTAATGAGCTGAAACTTTCTAGATAGCTTAAGATTGATAAGCTTAAAGAGAAATCCCAATTAGGTGACTTCTGTACCCAGTTCGGTTTACCCGGAACCTTTACTCAAAGTAGGAAAAAGAAGAAAAACAGATATCATAGGTATCCTAACCCTGATAGCCCGTATAAGAAAAAAAGGTCTAGATATAGATCTAAGGAAGAGCGTGATACTAGAAAAGCGCATCACAAATCTACTCGATTTACGAAGAATAGATCAAAGAGAGAGCTCGCTGATATTAAGTGTTATAAGTGGAAAATTTGGGCATATCGCTCCAAATTGCAAGCTTCAAAAGTTAAAGACCTTAGAACTAGACGATGGGTTACGTGACAAAGTTTATAACTTGTTATACACTTCCGGATCAGATTCTGATTATACTTGTTCTGAGACTGAGTCCGAAGCTGAGATTGATCTGATAGATTTATCCGAAAGTAGTAAAGATTTGGATAATACTTGCACCGCTTGTGAAGGTGATATTTGCACTTGCGATGATGAGTTTTATAAATTGCAATCACAATTTCAAGATTTGAATATAAAAACTATTACATCTGACAATGTCATAGAACTTTTAAAGGAAATTACTGATGAAAAACTTCGTAAAAAAATTATAAATTTGGCTGAAAGTTCTAGTTCTAGTGGTTCAAAGCCTTTTGAAAGACCAAATAACGAATTTGAATATTTTGCGCCATATTCTTTGTCTGAAGTTAATAAACGTCTTCTTAAGACAAATACGCCAACCAGAGATACTTCGTTTAATGATTTGAAAATCAAAATTGAAAATTTGAAAAGAGATATTAAGTCTATTAAACAAAATCAAATGATTTGTGATCACCGGATTACTCAAATTGAGAAAAATAATTCTCTAACTGATTTTTCGACTGATTTTACGGCGAAGGAAATTTCCGATTTTTCAAATGATAAAGAGAAAGAAATTTCTGTTACAACAAATCCTAAAACATCTGATATGTTTTTAGGAATGATGCAGGTTGTTACGGCTCATAAATGGTACAGTAAGTGTACTATCTTGATTGATAATAGTTTCTCTCTAACTGATGTAGCAATGATTGATAGTGGAGCAGATGTAAGTTGTATTCAAGAGGGTCTGGTTCCTACCAAATATTTCCAAAAAACTACACATTTGGTAAAATCCGCTTCTGGTCATGCTTTAGATATAGAGTATAAATTACCGAATACTCGTATTTGCCAAAATAGAGTTTGTATTCCTCATTTCTTCTTTTTGGTAAAAAACCAGTTATACCCACCGATTATACTTGGAACCCATTTTATTAATGCTATTTACCCTTTTAATAACATAGATGAACATGGTTTTTCTGCTACTTATCAAGATAAAGAGATAAGTTATTCTTTTGTTTCAGATCCCGTAACTAGAGATATTAACGCCTTGATTAATATGAAACAAAGGCATGTTGATTCATTACAATTAGAAATATTGATCATGAATATATTCGATACTTTACAATCTGCTAAGGTTCAGCAAAAGATTAAATTGATTGCTGAACAGATGGTTGTTGATGTTTGCGCCGATCACCCTAGTGCCTTTTGGAACCGAAAAAGGCATATTGTAACTCTTCCTTACGAAGAAAACTTCTCCGAGGATGATATCCCCCCTAAATCTCGACCTTGCCAGATGAATGTTGAATTGGTCGAATTCTGCAAAAAGGAAATTGACAACTTGTTACAAAAGGGTTTGATAAAACCCTCAAAATCTCCTTGGTCATGTTCTGCCTTTTATGTTAATAATGCTGCAGAAAAGGAACGTGGTATTCCTAGATTAGATATAAATTATAAACCTTTGAATAAACATCTGAAATGGATTAGATATCCTATCCCCAATAAAAGGGACTTGCTATCTAGATTATATGACGCCAATATATTTTCAAAATTCGATTTAAAATCTGGATATTGGCAAATTCAAATTTTTAAGGAGCATACTTATAGAACTGCTTTTAATGTTCCATTTGGTCAATATGAATGGAATGTCATGCCATTTGGTTTAAAAAATGCCCCTTCTGAATTTCAGAAAATTATGAATGATATTTTTAACCCTTATCTAGATTTTATCATCGTTTATATTGATTTTCTAAAACATTAGAGATGCATATTAAGCATCTTGATATTTTTAAGAAAATTGTAATACAAAGCGGCTTAGTAATTTCTAAACCAAAAATGAGTCTATTCCAAACAAATGTTCGATTTTCAGGTCATAATATTTGCCAAGGAAAAATTACCCCGATACAAAGATCGATTGATTTTGCCTCAAAATTTCCTAATGTTATTACTGACAGGACTCAATTACAAATATTTTTGGGAAGTTTGAATTATATATCTCCTTTCTACAAAAGTTTATCTCGTGATCTAGCCCCTCTATACGATAGGCTGAAAAAGGATTATAAGCAGCCTTGGACTGACCAGCATACTACGTTAGTCAAAAGTATTAAACAGCGTGTTAAGTCTTTACCTTGCTTAACTCTTGCTAATCCTACATGGCAAAAAATTATTGAGACAGATGCGTCCAACGTTGGCTACGGTAGGATTTTAAAACAAGTGAATCCCAACAATAAGAGTGAATACCTGATAAGATTTCACTCTGGTAAATGGACCGAAGCCCAGAAGAAATATGCTACTGTGGCTCATGAAATGTTGACTATTGTTAAATGTGTTTTAAAATTTCAAGACGATTTATATAATCAAAAGTTTTTAATAAAAACTGATGCTCAATCTGTTAAATATATGTTTGACAAAGATTTCAAACATGATGCGTCTAAATTAATATTTGCTAGATGGCAAGCTCAACTAGCGCCTTTTGATTTTGAAATTCAATACAAAAAAGGAATTGATAATTCCCTTCTGGATTTCTTATCCCGAGAAGACCTAGACTGATTATGAATTTCTATACGACTTTTCTAGATGAAGAATTATTAATTACTATCCTTAAAGTGGTTAGATTAAATCGAGACCTACAAAGTCTCATAATTGAAGAAATCGTTGATAACCTGATTGAAAATAAATTTTCTATTCATGATTATGCTGAAGTTGTTAGGGATGATATGCTGGATTATTACTTCTCAGAATAAATTGACTTGTTATTTGTGCAGAATGGACCCTTCATGGGCCACCAGAGGCAGAGGTAGGGGAAGATCTTCCCCTAGTAGATCATATTCTCAAGGATCGTCATACAGATCCTCATCAAGTTCTCCGGTGATACAAGCAGGGAAAAAGAGTTTAATAAACTCTAAGATATTTCATAAAGGAGATTCCTCATTAGGTCCGTCTATATATCTGGATGGTATTCCAGAAGATAATCCATTATACGGTCATCTACAGGCATATTTGGCCGCCAAAAAGCAAAGTAATACATTTGCTTCAATCTCTAGAGAACAGGACAACGATGATATCAAGTCCTACGAAAAACTACTAAAGAAAGAAATAATATTTCTCCTAGAAAACTCTGAGATTCAGCGAAAGGATGAAACATGGAAGATATTCCACAGATACCTGATTACTAGGTTATACTACCCAGGTAAATCATATAAAACCCGCGCTTATTATGAGACCATCCTCATCAGCACAGGTAGTGCAGAATTCCAACACTTTTCCGGTTATAACACAAGCGAGAACATTTATAACTTCTCAAAAATTATTATCAAGCAGATTATATTTATTGAAGAATGGGGGATATCCACAATGAAAGAGAGGCAGATAAGCCTTAATAAATCACCCATGAATTTTACTTACTGGGATTATATCCAGGCATTCGATAGAGTATTATATTATAACAATGATAGACATAAACACACTTGGTTTATTAAAATATGTGCAAAGATATTTGTAGGACCTATCCCTAATTGGTTTCTGAACTGGTGGTCACATCACGACCCCACAACAAAGATCTTGCCTGAGCCATTTCTTGAGTTATACAAAGAATGGACAAAAATTTCTCCGTTTTTAACTGATTTATATCATATCTGTTATTTAGAAAAAATTGATCAGATATACTTCTTCATTGAATTCTCTATCCCGTGGATTCATAAATGGACCCCCGAATTGGGGTTTACTGAAGAACAGATCCCTTGTTTATACAGGGTCTTTTACAATAATTTTTGGGATAAGTTGATGAAGAATGATCCAAAAACAAAATTGTTATACGGTCAAGAATTATTGGATTCCATTAAAGTACAGATCCAGTTATACGTGAGCACTCCCCAGAAGAAAATATTTGATGATACCTCAGTCAAGCATATTGCTAGGAGAATCTCCATTCAAGATGAAGATAAAACTGATTTAATAAACCAATATCTGGAAGAAGTGATTTACTTGAATGGAAGAAGTGTTAAGAACATAGATAGAACTATTTGCAAAATGATTATTGCAGGCTTTACTGGCCAACTTCGTGGCTGGTAGGATAACTATCTTTCCGTTGAAGAAAAGGCAACGGTTATTAATGCTACCGCCGTTGACGAGGGGGTTGATAATATAGGCATGACTCTAGTTAAAGGTAGAGAAGATGTTGTTTATACCCTTATCCTTACAATTCTAGAACATTTTAATAGTAGATTTACCGATCAGCATGTGTCTCCATATCTATTTGTGATGGTGATGGAGGCTTTCGGTCTTGCTAAAAAGTTCAGAGGCAAGGGGATGGATAAGAGGGTTCAATATTGAAGGACAGGGGAATAACAAGGTGGAGGTTTCACATATCCCTTGTGCGGATGATACTTTGGTGATGTATGAGGCTGTTATAGATGAGTTTGGTTTTTTGGGGTGATAGTGGAAAAGTTGACAGATAAGTCACCCTTTATCAATTTTTGCATTTGAGGGCAATTTTACTAGCTTTTGAAGCTATCTCAGGGCTGAAAGTTAATCTATCATGGAGTAATGTTTATGCTGTGAATTCTGATGAATGTATTGAAGAAGTGGCTGGAACTTTGGGATGCCAGGTTGATAGGTTTCCTGCAGTTTATCTCGATCTTCCTCTTGGGACCAAACAGAGGGATCAAGCAATGTGGCAAGGAGTGTTTGATAGGTGTTAGAAAAAATTATCTCATTGGAAGAAGCAATATTTATCTTTTGGGGGTAGGCTTACACTTGTGAGTGATGACAAAATGGATAAAAGAAATCGGTTATCCACCCATATTATCCATTAAAAATGGGTTGGATAATGAACTTTTTTTAAAACGGGTCAAATATGGATAAGAACCATATTATCCACTTAGGAAATGGATAACCAATGGATAACTAATGGGTTTTAACTTTTACATTTGTAAAGCCTCAAACTGGGGGTTCCTCTAGTTTGGGAGACTAAGAATTCTCCCAAAAGTGATCATATTCAAGAAACTGTAGATAATATGGATATCCATATTATTTGCCGGTTAACCCATTTTTTATCCGTATTAAATATGGGTCGGATCGGTTAATTTATCTGTTTTTGCATTACCCATTTTCGATCCGTCCCATATTCGACCCGACCCGCCCGTTTGCCACCCTACTTGTGAGTAGTGTTCTTGATGGCATGCCTACTTACTTAATATCCCTCATTCCCATTCCAGTAAGTGTAGAGAAGAAAATTAAAAGATTGAGGAGCAGCTTTTTATGGGAAGGAAATTCAGAAAAAAAAAAGAAATTTCATATAGCTAGATGGCAAGACGTGATGGTATCCAGAAAGGGAGAGGAATGAGAGTGAAGAATATCAGGTTGCACAATAAAAGCTTGATGTATAAATGGATTTGGAGATACAATGAGGATAAAGTTGAGCTATGGAAGGAGGTTATCAATACTAAATTTGGCAAAGTGGCTGCTGGAATCCAAATCCTAGTTTACATGCAAGTAAAGTCACAATTTGGAAAAACATCAGTAGGTTGTAGATGGATTTTCAAACAAATGTCAAGCTGAAGGTAGGGAATGGTGCAAGGATAAGATTTTGGGTAGATAAATGGATACGTGATGAGAGACTTAGAGATAAGTTTCCTATTTTATATAACCTCTCTGTGCGCAAAGATTGTGTGGTTTCAAAATGTTACTCTGAAGCTGGTTGGAATATTCAATTTAGAAGGGATTTTAATGATCGGGAAATAGATGAGATTAGTCAGTTATTAGCTATTTTAGAACCGCTCAAACTGGACAGTTCGAAGAATGATTCACAGGTGTGGCTGGCAAACAATGAAGGAATTTTTACAGTAAATAGCTGCTGTAATGTTTCAGAAAAATTTGAATAATTGGAAGGAGGCATGGCCCTGGAAGATGATACGGAAGACTAAAGCACCATCAAAGGTGGCCTGTTTTGGCTGGGTTGCTTCTGGAAATACTTGTCTAACTCAAGATCTTCTTGAGATGAGAGGATTTATAATGTGTAGTAGGTGTTATCTATGTGAGAAGGAAGTAGAATCAACAAATTACATACTGATACACTCTGATTTTGCCTGGCATATCTGGGCTGTCTGTTTTATGTTTATTTGGAGTGCACCGGGTGATGCCTAGAGATGGGCGAAGTATATTGTCCACCTCGCAAGCACAGAAGATTGCAGGAAACAGAAAGAAAATTTGGAGAACAACTCCTTTATGCATCTTATGGAGAATATTGTGGGAAAGGAATATGAGGTGTTTTGATGGAGAGGAAACAAATAGCAGTTGTAAAGTATAATTGCTTAGAAAATTTGTTTTAATGGTGTAAGGAGAGGAGAGTAGAAGACTCCTATGATGTTTTAGACTTTTTAGATTCATTAATATGAGTGTACTTAATTGCGATATGGTGATTTTTGTACTGTTTTAAGTTGTTTTTACAGTACCATCTTGGTACTTTCCTTAATAATACTACTTATCTTATCAACAAAAAATAAAATAAGCGCCATAATTTCCTTATTACTTTGTTCCAAAAAAAATGACACATTTCTATATTTGAGAACAATTTAACTTTAAATTAGAGCTGAGGCAAGCTCTATTTACAACGCTGCACATAATACCCCGATAGCATTTCTCCATTTCAGCTATCCGGTTATAATCCTATGGGTAACATCTTCATCTATCATTCCATTTTCTCGAAAGAACGAACCAAGATATCTAAATTGTTTACATTTTGGCGCTGCCATCCCATCTAGTCTCACTTCAACTTCGTTCTTCTCATGCTGGTTAAATTTGCAGCGCATGTATCTTACTTCTATTTATCTTAAAGCCATACTCTCCAAGGTACTTCTCCATGTCTCAAGCTTTTGGTTGACACCCATAGAGTTATAAAAATGATAATCTTAAAGCCATACTCTCCAAGGTACTTCTCCATGTCTCAAGCTTTTGGTTGACACCCATAGAGTTATAAAAATGATACTCCTTTTGTCCCATTTTATATGACCCTTTTTTTTATGTCCCTGAGAAGAATGATACCTTTCAATATTTAGAAATAATTCAACTTTAAACATTTCATTTACTCTAAATGAAATGAGTTATAGCCATATAAATATCTTTGATATAATTTAGACCAAAAATTTTAAAAAATTTTCTTTCTTTCTTTCTTAATTAAGCTCCATGCATTGTCAAACATCATCACTATAAATTAACAGAGGAAGTAGCTCCTAGTAATTCAATGAATAAAATGACAATTAAATAAAGTTATTGTTTGAAAACCTAAAACCCGAGAACCAATCACAAATGCGCATTATAACACAAATGGAACATCTTTTGGAATAAAACCAAAAATATCTAAACTAGAGCCATGCCAAAAGGAATTCCAGAATTAAAAACTTACTTGAAAAAGAATTAAATGATCAACAAAAAAAAACTTGGAGAAAATAAAGGATGAGGAAAGAAACTGCAAGTGAAAAGCGTGGTAGCAGAGCAAGCATTGGAGGACAAAGCTATTACTTTGCAATTAGCATTTCACAGACAAAGAGCAAAGCAATATTTGGTTGCTAAGTAAATGTAAAGAGAAAGGAGTATGAGATTACAACTAATAATTAAAAAAAGCATTTGACTTTTGAGTTTTTCCTTAATTTGAGAATTTATACTCATCTAACTTTTGAGTTTTTAAGTATTAAATAAAGGACTTAAGCACTTTCGGTTCCATTGTGGGGAAGTTCTCTGGGTTTATGCTTCCAAATGAATGCCCGAAAGGTTAGGACTTATGCCCCACAATACTTGCACACCACCCGCCCACCTTGGTATGTTTATAGCCCATCTCACACAAAGCTCGTCATTGGTTCTAATTTGGGGAAGTTTCGTGGTCTTATGCCCCAAATGAACGCCCCAAAGGTTGGGACTTATGCCCCACGATACTTGCACCCCGTTAGTCCGCATTGGCGAAGCCAGAATTTTTATTAAGGGGTGTCAAAATATATTAAAATAAATATACCAGAAAATTAAGGGGAGTCAACACATAGCATATATACATTATAAATATTTTTTTTACCTACTTACACAATGTATTTTTCCCGTGAAGGGGTGTTATTTGACACCCCTTCCTATAAGGTGGCTCCGCCACTACTAGTCCGTCTCGGTGCGTTTTTCGCCTGCGTCACCCCGGTGCTCGCTCTGAGACTCTCCTAGAAAACGCCTTTAAAAAATATACCGGTAATTATGAGAAGCAATGAAAATATTGGGCAAAGATATAAAAGTGTTTCCATACTGCGGGTAATATTAAGGATCTTTCTTGATTTCGTACTTGTTTACTGTATTTATGAACGAGCTAACCTTTAGTATTGGACAATATTAGAATAACATCAAAAAGGGGGTGCATGTAGCACATGAAGGATATGATTAGAACATGCTGCTTGAGATGATTTGGTCATATTTTACATAAACATTTAGATGTATCAATCTTCAGGCATACAATATGATGAGTGAAGATAACAAAAATGGATGGATAATCCTAAAATCACATAGAAGGAAGTAGTTCAATTTCTCGGATCATTTGACCTACTAAGAACATGATATAATCTAAATAAATACATATAGGCAATGAGAGCTAGTTGTGATTAAGGCGTAGATGTTGTTGTTCAATTGCATTAGGTATAAGTGAGCTATGTAGAGAATGTCTAGTTTTAAAGAACTCTTAATTTACCTTAAAAGATGAATTAATTTGTATTTTAATGAAATGGTATGAGTAGAGCGGAGTGGATACAGACGATTCATATAGGTGGCCTCAACTAATCAGAATTAAGGTCTAGTTGATTGAATGATTGTTTGTTTTGTTAAATACTTAAATTTTGTAGTGTCACTAGAACTAAGATGTTAGTGTGTGTCTTATTTCATGGCGGTGTTGTCTACATCAATTCTAAGTGCTTGACACTAGAGAATAACAAAGAAGATTCATCAATGGTTAGTGTATATTGATGTCTGACGTGTATGCTATGTCCTCATACGTGTAAATAAATATACCTTAAGATTTTCATCATACGCCATGATTTGGACCATTGTTTCAAAGATAGAGAATTTAAGACCCTTTAGTCCAATTTGGTGGGATCACTACCGAGTTAGAAGTAACTTGCTAAAGAATAAAAGTTAATTTTGACTTGTCTGAGGTACTTCGGCGGCCTTTTACATTCTTTAGTGCTTGCTTTATGTGAACTTAAGATTTTGTATATTTGAATTTCTTAATTTACTGAAACCTTGTTTATGTTCAGAATGATTCTGCAAAATGCTTTCAAATCTCTATGCTTTGTTTCTGGAGTATCTAACTGCTTTTTGGTTTCATCTTTTTTAACACTTTTCCAGGTATGAGCCGACTATAGTTCAAGAGATGCTTACTCTTATTATACAAATAGTGAAAGAAAGACGGTTTTCTGGGCTATCCCTTAGTGAGTGTTTGCAAAGGGAATTGGTATATAAACTATCAACTGGTGATGCCACTCGTAGCCAGTTGGTGAAATCTTTGCCTCGTGACTTGTCCAAGATCGATAAACTTCAAGAGGTTTTGGATAGGATAGCAGTGTACTCCAATCCCTCTGGCATGAATCAGGTTTGTCTGTGACATTTTGGTCTATCTGATTGGTTTTTCTGTCTTATGATCCTAATGTCTTAGCTATCACAGGGTATGTATAAACTCCGGGCGTCCTATTGGACGGAGCTAGATTTATACCATCCTCGTTGGAACTCAAAGGAGTTGCAAGTTGCTGAAGAGAGATACATGCGGTTCTGTAATGTATCAGCATGGACCAATCAGCTTCCAAAATGGACCAAGATTTATCCACCTCTTGGTGGAATAGCTCAAATAGCTACTTGCAGGACAGTACTCCAAATAGTTCGGGCTGTTGTATTCTATGCTATTTTCTCTGATAAATCAAGCGATTTACGTGCTCCGGATGGTGTACTGTTAACAGCATTGCATTTGTTGTCTCTTGCATTAGATATTTGTTTTATGCATGGGGGATCTGGTGATCATAGTTGCTATGAGGATGATGTCATTCCGATTGTAGCACTAGCTAGTGAAGAATTGTCATTGGGTAAATATGGTGATCAGAGCTTGTTGTCTCTTCTGGTTTTGTTGATGAGGAAATTTAGGAAAGAAAACGACTTTGTGGAAGCTGGAATATTCAACCTCTCTTCTTTAGTTGGAAGTCTATTGAAAAAATTTGCTGAACTTCAACCTGGATGCAAGATAAAACTTCAAGACCTTGCACCTGACGTGGTCGATCAACTATCGCAATCTGTGTTGACCGGTGATACTAACAACTTGGGATCAATTTCAGACAGTGATAAGCGCAAAGCTAAAGCTCGAGAGAGACAAGCTGCTATAATGGTACAATATTTAAAAGAGAATGTTAAGGATATTCTTGTTAAATATTTTGCTAATCATGGAATGTGTTATTCGCTCTCTAGGCAATTAACTTCAAAATGTTGCTTTTGTATTGTGCTCCTGCTATTTCCATTAAAGCATGTGAAATATGAAAACATGCAAGTGAAATACTAAATTCCACAAAGTAAGGGATTCCTCTAACTCAGATGCAGAATACTTGTAGATCAGATACCCCGTATGTATAGGGTTAAAAAGAGACATAGAAAGAGTTGGTAAACTTGCGCTTGGAAGACTAGATACTTAATTACTCAAGCTAACATAGTTTCTTTTTTTTTCTTTTTCTTTTTGGCATGAGAATTTTGCTAATTAGAGAAGAGTTACACATCATAAGTTTTAAGTGAGAATGTGATTCTTTCATGTACTTCTACGGGTGGTTAGAGTATGAATCTCATGATGTTCACATGATTATGATTGTTAAGGATAAATAATATACTTTATTTTCCCTTCTCTAGCAATTCTTTTTAACTTCCTTCAAGAATAGGGATTGGATCGGTAAAAATGAAAGTGCCCATGGTTGTCGTAACCAGGCTGGGATGGACACCCATTTCACTTAGTAATTGCGAGTTTTGACTACCAATCATATCCCATTAAAACTTGCCAGAAGGATCATCTGGCAAGAGCTTTCAGATGAGGTGGATTGCATTATTTGATATGGTAGAGTGAGCAGAGATACCGCTTTTCTCTTCAACTATTATGGTAATCATTCTGCATGCTTGTTCAATTGGGGTTTTGTGGGGGGGGGGGGGTGCGGATGCACATTAGAAGAGGTTCTGAAAATATAAATAAATTTCTCTCCACTCCAAAAAACTTAAATATTCAGATGATATGGTCAGACTGTTTTATGTATGAAGAAGTTTCAGTTTTGTTACATCCTTTAGTTTCTTCTCTACCCTGAAGTCTCTGGACCTTGTTTCCACTCTTGGAAACAATAATTTATTGAGATCTTGTAACCTAATCATGATCTAGTATGTGTGCCTGTATTCTTTTGTTCGTTGTACTTGAATGTAATGCAGTAATACGCATTATAGAGCTCGTATATTTTCCGTACTAAATATGAGATGTGACAAATTCTTGTGTAGAGGACATGTTTTGCAATTGGTAGTTGATGCCTTGATGGTACCAGTCACACCTGTTGAAAGATTCAAAGTACAACCCTCAACCTTAGTTTTTGAGTGACCTATTATCTAGTTGCATTGATTAAAGTTTGATTTGTCTTTTTAATCTAATGATGATTTCTTTTTATTTCTTTTCAATTCTATCAGTGCATCCTTATCTCTTGCTTTTAGTCCCGCTCATCTAACATTAAAATGTTACATGTCTCAGGCTTGTGAATTTCTCTATTATCCAGCTCAATGTAGGATTAGCATCTTTTTAAGGTGGACTAAGGGGTAGTACGACTTCAGATCCTTATTGTTTCTACTGTGTTCATTCTACTGGAAACCCGTATAAATACTACTTAAGTCATTTATTTCTTTGTTTGATACGTTCCAGTACCACTTATAATATCATATTGTGAAAACACTTCCTTGTTTAAAAATTTTATATAACAAAAAGATGATAATATTAGTGGAATTAAAACTGGGTTAAGATAAATTTATATCTCCTGCTTTATTTCTTTTCTATTACTAAAAGCATAATATGCTAATAAAAATTTACTCATAAGTCTCTAGCCTAATAGTTAATGAAGTGGGTGCAAACCTTGGAGATCAAGGTTCAAATCCCAGCAAATACAAAAAATACTAACTTATTTTTTCCCACATTCCTAAGTCTTGGTGGGATAGTTACCTCTGGTGAGAGGTAGCAGGTACCCGGGAATAGTTGAGGTGCACGCAAGGTGGTTGGGGCACCACTGTGGTATAAAATAAGGCTAACTCAAACAACTTTCTCAAAATGGTTTATTATGACTGCAAACGATCGCTTCCATTGATGAGTTTTTCTGTGTCTTCGTTTTCCTGAAAGTTGAGCTTCCATTAAAATCAAAGGTATTTTCTTGGTCTCTTGTCTTTGAAGGGCTTACACCAATGACTTTTACTATTGAGAAGAGTTTTAAAATCCATGAAGTTCAAACTGGTTAATAATGTGCAAGATGAAGCAAGGAGATGCAATTCAATTATGATGTAAAATCTTGACACGTGTCAGGATTGAGACAAAATTATCACAAGTTACGCGCTTCTTTTTTTGGTTAAGCATGTGTGCACCCAATATCCAAAGTGGTGTATAAAAGACACAGCTGGAGAAAGATTTGATATGTTAAAGGTTGCCCGTGAAAATGGGGTGTGTCAAAGGCATTTGCATGCAAGTTAAGGGGTAAAGTATGTATTAAGCGTAAAAATTTCCATGTCGGAGGTGAAGTATGGTTTTGAAATGAAGTAGACAGATGCAAATAATAGAAGACACATGTACAAGTTTATGTCACATTTATTGAAGTGCACCATTCCCATAAAGAAAGCTGCTACATCTAAAGGATGTTGTTATATTAAGTGCCCAGAGTTGGAGGCTGCCTTGCTTTAGCCTCTGTAATCAAAACTATAGATTTTACAGAAATTCCAGCCTAGCACTATATATGTATTTCATGTAAATTGGCACATAGTTCATCTTTCGATGTGCTTGTGTTTCCTTTCCTTGGATCTAGGTTGTTCTTGTTTCCGTTGTGCTATGTTACCTTATAAAGTTCAGATAGTTTCTAGTCATTGTGAGTTGAAATCATTGTAGAACCAGAGTAACCTTATTCCTTCTATTCTCAGTTGACACTAAAGTCAGATTTCTGGTTTGACTCGGTTACTTTCATATGTATTTCATGTCTACATTGCAGGAAAAGATGAGGGTGCAACAATCTAAGTTTTTACAGAGCATAGATTCCTTTGCAGAAGCTGGTTCAGATGATTCGAAACTTGGTAAAGAAAGAAGTGAATCAGATGTTAGACGTAATTCTGAAGAGGCTACTCCATTCATTTGCTCTCTCTGTCATGATCCAAATTCTAGAAGTCCTCTATCATACCTGATTCTTCTTCAGGTATGTGCTTTGTGTTTGTTTCACTTCGTTGCGCTTGGATATCTCTGCTGATTTATCTCAATAATTGTGCTTGGGGAGTCTACTAAAGTTAAATCTTTACTTCTTTTATTGTGATTCTTGAAATAAGAAATCCAGACAACTGACTTTCACCAATAGAGGACCTCCTTCGTGGAAACAAACCCCCAATTCCGGGAAAGAACCAGCATCTTGTGCCAAAAGATTGACAAATATCGCATCTCAAAGGAGCATTTTATCAAGCAGTCGAGAAGTGATTTCATCTTTTCAGTTGACGCAATTGATTCAACATGCAATAAATGAGTTTGCTCTGGAAGGGAAACCTAAGGAAGTAGGAGCATTTTTTGAATATGTTAGGGCGAAGTTCCCAGCATTGAAGATTCAACTGCCTTGCACATCAAACAATGCCGACGAAGACACAGATTTTTCTCTTGAGATGCTAGAAGAACAATTATATTCGTTCACACGCGAAAAGGTGGACGTCAATTCGTGGTACTGGGATTTTTTAAGAAATGATAAGAAAATTTCTGCAGGAGGAGGTGGTGGGAGTGTTGAGTCACTTTTGCTTGGGAAGTACATTTCTGCTCTTGCAGGAGAAAATCTTAATAGTCCTTCTGCATCTGAAAGTGTGTACAAGGTTCAACTAGAGTCAAGTACGCCGCTTTCAGCGTATTACGGATTTGGTCTCTCAGATTGTGATGGAATTTATCTTTCATCGTGTGGACATGCTGTGCATCAGGGATGTCTTGACCGCTATTTATCATCACTAAAGGAAAGGTAACTCTTTTATCCGTTCCTCTTTCTTTGAGACTATGGTCCAATTGACTTGAATTATTTTTATATTTGGTTCACCATTCTTCCTTTTGGTTTTCGGGTCTCTTGAGTTTCTTTCTCTTCTTTCTAGGATTGCTTTTCTTTTTCTGACTTGTATCTTTAATTTGCTTTATTCTAGTCTAGTATGTCCTCGGACTTAAATGGTTTGCACATTAGAGTTTATAAAATACATGTAATATTATGTCCTATAATTGGCCTGGCAGTCCTATTCAGTAAGTTCAGTGAATTAACTGTCTCATCACTCTTGTACAGATATAACAGAAGACTTGTTTTTGAAGGAGGTCATATTGTAGATCCAGATCAGGTACAGTACTTCCTATCTACCTTTTGCTATGTGATGGAGTGAATTGCTGAATTATATTGTTGATTTTTTTTTTATTTTCAGGGTGAGTTTCTTTGTCCTGTATGCCGTGGACTTGCCAACTCAGTCCTGCCAGCATTACCTGCAGATTCCGGAAGGTTCACATCCATTTGCTCAACTTCCAGTCCATCCGATGCTGTTGGCCCTTCACCGTTGTCAAGTGGAGCGGTAGATGCACTTCACTTTCAAGAAGCTTTATTTCTCCTACAAAATGCAGCAGCTGTTGTTAGAAGTAGAGAGATTCTCCAAAGACTTCCACTTTGGCAGTTTGGGAGGATGAAAGTAAACCTTGAACCTGTGTATCGTATGTTGTGTGGAATGTACTTTCCGGACAAGGATAAGATTTCAGAATCTGGTAGACTTAGTCACTCTTTGATTCTATATGACACTCTTAGGTACTCACTTGTAGCCACTGAAATTGCTGCTCGAGGGGGAAATACATCATTAGCTCCAAACTACAGTCATGGTGCCTTGTACAAAGAACTCCAATCTTCAAATGGTTTTATATTGGCTTTGTTACTAAGTATTGTACAAAGCACACAAACAAAGAACTCACTTACTGTCCTCTTGAGATTGAGAGGCATTCAGCTGTTTGCAGAGTCTATATGCGCTGGAACCTCTGCAGATAAAATTCCAGATCCATCTTTTGGAGGTATATTTATGCTCCATTGAATTACCTTTTAAATTTCCTTTACTTTGTAAAAGGAGAAAGATGAGATCATTGGAATATATGCTTTGCAGGTAATATGCAAGACATCTTAGAATGCGCTGAAACAGAAGATCAGTATCCTGATATTCAGTTTTGGAGATGGTCCTCTGATCCAGTTCTTGCACATGATGCTTTTTCTTCATTAATGTGGACAATATATTGCCTTCCATGTCCATTGTTGTCATGCGAAGATGCCTTCTTGTCCCTTGTTCATCTTTTCTATGTTGTTGCTGTCACTCAGGTTACACAAATTCCCTTCTTCTAATCCTTTTTTTCTTGGTAGATATTAGATCTCTTTGCGCTTCATTAGCTCCAAGATGGTTAGAAAAATATTCTCGTCTTTTCTTTGCAGGCTGTAATAACCTATTGCAGAGCGCACCAATGCAATATGCCTGAGTTAGGATGCAATGATTCTCTACTTACTGACATCTATAAAGTAATTGGAGAACATGGAGTTGCTCAGGAATATTTTAATTCTAATTTTATAGAAACTTATGATATCAAAGATGCAATTCGCAGTTTGACTTTTCCTTACTTAAGAAGATGTATATTGTTGTGGAAATTGATTCATTCTTCTAGAGTGGTGCCATTTAGTGGTGGGATTAACAAGTTAGATGAATCAGCATATCCAACTAATGAACTGATGTACTGTGGTGATAACATTGCTACAGAGCTCGTTCAGATTAAAAAGTTAGAGAAGATATTAAAGATTCCCACACTGGATAATGTTCTCAATGATGTCACAATTCGTCCAATGGTTCAAAAATGGCTGAATCATTTCTACAAGGAGTTTGAATGTCGTGGTCTCAAGGATGTTTTATATTCCACTCCTGCAACCCCATTCAGAATGATGCTTTTGCCTCATCTTTATCAGGACCTCTTGCAGAGGTTGGTTTTAGATATGGATAGAAATTATTTGACTGGTCTTCTATCTTTGTGTGGACAAGCTAAAACTCAGGATGTCTTGATGTTACCTTCAGGTATATTAAACAGAATTGCCCAGATTGCGGAGCTCTTCTGAGGGATCCTGCATTGTGCTTGTTATGTGGTAAATTGTGCTCCGCAAGTTGGAAGACATGTTGCAGGTCCAAATACACTTGGGTTGCACCTTCTTTTTAAAAAACCTTCTTATGGTCTTTAATATTGTGCCTGACGCATTTAATTGAACTCCAGGGAAAGTGGGTGCCAAACTCATGCAATGGCCTGTGGTGCCGGTACTGGGGTGTTCTTGTTGATCAGAGTAAGTGTTGTTCCTTTTTTGCTTTACTTATTTCTCTTGACCTATTTGATATGTAAAATACTGTCTGGCTTAATGAAATTTTACTTTTCACTGTAGAAAACAACAATATGGCTTCACAGATCTGCTACTCAGGCACCATGGCCATCACCATATTTGGATGCATTTGGAGAAGAGGTAAGTTACAACAACAACCCATTAATAATCTCATTAGTGAGGTCTGGGGAGGGTAGAGTGTACGCAGACCTTGCCCCTACCCATGAGGGTAGAGAGGCTGTTTCCAGGAGACCCTCGGCTCAAAAACAAAAGATCTGTAACAACAGCATAAAACATACAAATAAGATCAGCACCGTAAGTGACAACAAATAAGTGGGAGGACAATAATTATGGCAATAATAAAAATTGTAAATAAAATATAAAATAAAAGTAAAAAAATAATAAACAGAAAATAGAAAGTGTGATGGAATAATAACCACTAGCAGTCCTATATAAAACACTATCAGACTAGCCAGAATAACGAAGAAAGAAGAGGTAAATTAATGGTTAGATTTAGCTATCATAGAAGAGCTTCAGAGCAGCCAAGGTGTTTGGTTGACAACAAGCTTCTCTCTTTATTTTCATTTTTCTAAGGGAGTTGATGAAAAAGGGAAGTTTTGCTTCTTGCTCGGAAAAATCATTAAAGAATGAATTCAATTTAGGAAAGGTTCCAGGCTAGTTTTCCTTTCTTCTAAAAAATTGGGAGCCATGATGGAGATGTTCATTAATGAGATCACCTCCTAAGATACATGTGCTGAAGAGTTCCTTCATGCTATTCATTCTCTACCATTATCTGTTGTTCTATTTCTCCCTCTTTTCGGTCCATTGCACACAAAAATATTAGTCTGTAAAATATCTTCCTTTTAACAGTTAGTGGTCTGGAGCATCATCATGTAACCCGCGCTATATAAGAGCAAACGTGAGACAAAAATGAATTCGAATAACATAGCGGTCAGAAGCATTACTGATTAAACATGCAAAAGAGCGTCAAGCAGCAGTTTAAATTTTTCTTATTGAAGTTTGTTGTCACTATCTCTAGCCACTAAGCTCATAATAAGCCCAAGCAAAGTGACATGTACCTTTTCTTTTCCAACGAAGGTGCTTTACAAGCTCCTGTTTTGAAATTTAAGAAGACTGAAAAACAAAAAAATGAGTGTTTTTGGAGAGAAAACAACAGGAAGAAGGTTATGCCTCAAATGTCTTCAATTCAATTATAAAATATAGATCTGTTATTTTCGTCAAAGATACAAATACAACTACGCTTCAGTCTCAAACAAAGTTGGGGTCGGCAATATGAATCCTAACTTCTTTCTTTAAACTCAACTCATATCATCACCATGCCAAAATAAAATAAGAGTAGTAGTGAAGTTAAGATATGTTCATCATAATTCCCACATGTGACAGGTACAGACTTAAATTGTCACTTGTTATTTCTTTGAATTTTGATGGATTGGCATGTTTTTGTTTTTCTTCCCTCCCTTTTCCTTTCTCTATTTCCTCTTTTTCTCAGTTGCGGTTGTCAAGACCAAAATGTCCAGATATATGTGCATTGTGCGTTGAGCTTTGTTTCTTGTAAAATTTTTTGGAGTGGGGAAGCATCTGGGCTCTAAACCAGCATGTCCACATATCAAATTGGATCTTACACACTTCCTCTCCTATTCTTCAGGATATTGACATGCATAGGGGAAAGCCATTATATCTAAATGAGGAACGTTATGCTGCCTTAACTCATATGGTAAGGAAATTAGCCATTGTCACTAGTTGTGTGTCACCGTGCTAGCCATTGTTGTTAAGGAATTCAACTTTTATCATTTCTGCTGAATGAACATAACCATTGTGTTTTGCTTCAGTGTCAACATCGAATCTCAGTTATCATTTTCTAAGGTTGTACTTGCTTGCTGATTGTTTTCTCATTCCAAACTCTAGGTGGCTTCTCATGGATTAGATCGAAGTTCAAAGATGCTTCGTCAGACAACTATTGGCGCGCTTTTCATGCTTTAGCTTGGCATTTTATGATGGTGAAGGTTTGATGAAAGTTCAATAATAGTTGTTGTATTCTGCTTATCGTTTTTTCTACAATCACCTGCGGTCTTGTTTTTCATTGGCTCTCTTGACAGTTGCAGGTTATGTCCGACTCGAATACGTTAAAGATGATAACAATTGTTTTGTTGTCCCCTGGTTCATAGTTATGATAATGATGCAGGAAGTCCGCTATTAGTGCGGTCTTGTGCTTTCTATGTACATATTATTGAGGTTAGTCTGTAAACACACCCCCCCCCCCCCCCCGGCATATTTTCGCTTTGTCTATTCTGCATTATGAACAAAAGCAATTTCATTTGCTTGTTTCATCAGCGAGGCTTATCAGACAGTGTTCTTGTGATTATTTCGTCATCAGAATCTTTTAACATCCACTTGTAGTAATTCAAATATTTTGAAAATCTGACCTATTTAGTTCCTGAAATATGCTACATCAATATAGTGACAGGTGGAGCCTCAAGGTATCAATAAAATTGTAGCTATAAGTTGCGTTAGATTACTTGGGTAGGATAGGATTATTGTTGGAGCTTTCTGCTAAACTAGGATTGATTAATTGTACTTAATCAAAAGACGCTAAAACGCTTGAAAGGTCTCAGACCACCTTGTTGTAACTTCCTAGCAAATGAGTATTTGGCATCTTTTACTGTGTACAACAACCCCCAGTAAAATTCCACAAATGGGGTCTGGGGAGGGTAGGGTAGAGTGTACGCAGACCTTACCCCTACCTCGGAGGAGGTAGAGAGATTGTTTCCGAAAGACCCTCGGCTCAAAAAGACCAAAAGAGACAACGTATCCGAATTATGAGTATTTGGCATCTTTTACTGTGCAATGGCATCAGAATGCACGACATTTCCCAAGTTGGCACTCCTATAGGTGGGACCTGTAAGCCTGGGGTGCAATTACAGGCCTACTAATATATCAATGCATTCTTACATTTAAATTTTTATTCGAGGTCTGTTTACAACATATTAATATGAGCAATGTATGGACCATACATATATAAACTTATTTTTGCCCTTTTATTTTATTTGGCATGATGATGGCATTAGTTGAGCTTATTAAATGAAGTAGTGAGGATTCATATAGCCAACCCCAACTTATTTGGGACTAAGGCATAGTTGTTGCAATGTAAGAGGTATAGGACTTAAATTGAGATGCTTTACGAGAATAAAGATAAGCTTCTCTGCCGAATTTCCCTCCTGTATAGCTTCTCATGGCATTGCTTAGAGTAAGCTTGTTTAAGCCCTCGCTATGGTTTGCGCAAGGTTGCATCACCCTCTCTTTTTTCCTTTGGGGTTTTATTGATTATTCTAGTTGACTGCAGACCACTCCTGTTGTTCTATTTTATGTTCCTTTTCTTCGTGACAAATACTTCCTCGTGTGAGTCTTGCGATGCTGATTTATTGTGCATTTTTTACTTTATGTTAATTAGTTAAAATTTCATGTGACAGGGAGAAATTCAAAAATAGCCAGATTTACAAGTGGTCATTCAAAAATAACCACAGTTTTAAAAGTAATCGAAATTTAGCCACTTTTCATGTAAAGATAAATCTGAACGAAAATACTGTTCAAAATCCGGAAAAATACTCCAGTCTAATATACTGGAATTCCAGTATAATATACCGGTCCAGCATAATATACTGGAGTTTGGAGCACCGGTGCTCCAGTCTCCCGTATATTATATTGGATCCAGCAAAGTATACCGGTTCAGCATAATATGCTGGAAGTTCATACACAGGTGCACCGAACTCCAGTATATGCTGGACCGGTCTCTGTTGCAGCAAAATAGTCAATGACTTAGCAAATGCTGGCTATTTTTGAATGACCAAACCGAAAACTGGCTAGACCGTGCTATTTTAACGATTACGGTTTGCCCGCAGGAATAGGATGCCTGCATTCCATGAAAATGACTCGGTGGTGGAGATGGAACGGTGGGTTGTCAGCACCTAGCTGTACAGAAATTGTGAATAAATTTGGAGCTTCAGATGTAATATGATAACTGCTTTGCTTTCTTTCAACAAGGGTAGCCCAGTGCACAAAGCAAGGGATGTTATGCAGGATCCGGGGAAGGACCGCACCCCAAGGGATGTTATGCAGACAACTTATCCTAATGCAAGCATTAGTAGCGGGTTGTCACCTAGCTCTCCTTCAAGTGTATCTTAATGTCTAGCCATATGGATTTTTATATATGTGCAACAATCTAGCCTTGCCCTTTGGCTTCCTTTGTTCTCATGTCAATGATGATTGAAGTGTCATCAACTATGAATTGTGTATATATAGAGACCTAAACAGCAATATGCTATAATCAAGCGATAATATTCAAATTGCCTTCCTCTTTTTTTGTTAAGCTAGCTTGTGCTCCTAAATTTATATACCTTGTTGGCACAGATGTTTGGAAAATAACAAACCCTTTCGTGCCTCATTGATCTATTAACAAAACCATTGGATACATGAGGGAATCCGGGATTTTTTTGTACTCAAAATAATAGGTTTTCAGAAAGCACAAAAATATGGCTCCAGTAACTCTGCTCCTAATAAAGCCTAGCCTGGTATTTGAATGGAGGTAGATGTGCAGCTTATTATCCATCGAGTTTCTAATTGTGCACTACCGTCTTAGGGGATTTATCGATTGTCAAAAAAGAAAAATATGGTTCCTGTTGTACATATTCAGCACAATCTTGTTGTTTCATCAATAAATTATACCTTTAGCGATTTGAAAAAAAAAATATGGCTCCTCTATAGAAAACTATGACATTCAGATTGAATGACTATGAAATTACATCGATACTTTTACATTTTATGGGGTAATGTAGGAGACAACTTAAGTTTTAATTTTTGTGACCATCAAATGAAATGTAAATAACCCTTCTTCCTCTCTTTGAAAAGAAGGGACGCTTTTGATTTTATTGGTGCTTGAAATAATTTTGTTTTCATATTAATATATCTCTACAGCCAATATTTCTATATTAGGAGCTATTGAAATCAATCATCCTGTAGAGATACTTAAATTGGATCAGTAATTGATTTCTAGATTTCGTCGTAAATCTAGTTGGTTAATTCTTATTACGTAAATCAATAGTTTAAACTGAACGCATGGCATTTCCCATTTTTATAGGATCTTCTGTTCCAGGATGCAACATATATCTCTAAGTTTAATCAGGTTATTCACAAAAAAAAAAAAAAAAAAAAGAAAAAGAAAAGGTGTCATCACTCATCAGGAAAAGCTGGATGAGGTCTTTCATTTAAAGTTTTCCTGTTCAATAAACGTTTAAATTTTCACAAGAAAAGAGGGTAAAAAGAGTTACTTCTGGCTGCAGACTGCAGTATGAGTTAACTAGCAGCGATAAGGCATTTAAAGCCTACTACATGATAAACTATCTCAGAATCTACAGATCCGAAGAACTAAAACTGAGGATTATCTAAATACACCATATTTAGGGGGGAAAATTAGGAGAAGGAATCAAATGAGTCGAGAAAAGTTGGTAATCTTACTTTCTGAATGGTATGAACTATGATATACCCTAGACAACTGCTCTTATTAAGCAACTATTTTCAATGTGAAACTATTCCGAAGACCTACTTAAAGCAGTTCTATACAAATCAATTGCAGTTTTAACAATCTTTCAACCTATAATGGAAATCGCCTGTACCATCTACGAATAACCAATAGTCAATAACCTGCACATAATTGTGATGCAGGAGAAGAGATCTTTGTACACCTAACAAAACTCTATATGGCAGATAGAGTCTTGTGTCGTTTCCAGAAGTGTCGAAAATTCTTCTGACATTACTGATTGCTTCTGAACTTTCATTTCCTATAGCAGCCACTGTTAGACATTGCATGTGTTCAGCACTTATTCCACCTTCTTATCCTAATCAACCAAAAATAAAAATAAAAGACCCAATTGTGAAAAAGGCCATCCATGAGTAAATCATATTTTGCAATACACAGGTAAGATGCCGTTTGTCTGAAGATGTGGCAGTCACATATCAGAAAACTCTGTTAGTAATGCCAGTAGCTGAAGCAGCATAGAGGATCTGGATGTGACGTCCTTAAAACAAAATTATGGGCATGTCCACTGCATGTAAAGAAAGTGCCAGAAGTGACATATCATTCACTTACTGTAGTGACATATCTACGCTTGACTATATTTACCGAAATGGAATTAGACCCTTCTTGTTTAGTATAGCATCTCCAAAAAGGGCTACTACATGATAATTAACTAAACATGTTGTCAAGTGAACTATTATACTATCGGAAATAAAATGCTTTTAGATACATAAGAAGATGTTTTGTGTTAAAGAGATGCACTTCAAGAATTTCTGTTTTTGCCCCTTTTCCCCATGTTTTGCTCACAACATCTCCGTCAATCCAGATTGGTTTCAATGTAGTCTATCTGGTTGTCTATTCCTTATTTATTTGGAACTGCTTTGCGTATTGCCATAAAATTTGATATCGAACCCTTGCCCTTTTTACCTACATTGTCAACATCCCCATCCATAAATTGTTCCAATACCATTCCTTTCTAAGTTAGACAATGAAGAAATTGGCATCAATACCACCTCAGAACGTCAAGCTTTGAAAGGCAACATGCTGCATTTGTGGCTATTTTTTTTTATAAGGACCGGGTTAGTAGCTAGTAACATGCCTGCCTATTCTCAAAAACTTGACATGCGTATTGACATCCAAAGTTTTATCCAATCAACTGTATCAGAAGACAGATTCTTAACTTTTAAGTCAGTTCAAGACACTAAAATGTTAAGAGGAAAAAATTCTTCATTTGGAAAGGGCATGATATTCTACACAACCTAGTGTAAGGAGAAAGAGGGATAGCTACCATTGCAATTAGTTGCTCCACCCCAGCCACCCAACTCCCAACTCATCCAAAAACAAGAGGACAAAAATGAATGACAAGAAAAAGGAAAAGATGGAACTTACTGTATCCTTCTTAGCTGACTGTGAAAAATCTTTGGCTGCATGTGATATATCATTAACAGTCGACTCACTGATTCCATTACTTGTATCATGCTTCTCGTTGTTGAGTGCAAATTCAAGCTGCTTCTCCACAGACTTGAAGATAGATGTTCGTTTAGACCTTAATCGATAGGGAGGAGAGGCATTAAATGCTTGACTGTTGTATAGCCCAATACCATTGGAAGAATTCCTTGGAAGGATCTCTTCACACGCATCAGTAGGTTTGTCCTTGCAGAAATCTCCGTCTGACTTCCCCATTTTATTAGTTGGTGTGGAAAGTTTAGCTTGAGTCTTTCTCTTCCTTAATATGGAAGGCGTATTCGGGAAGCTTCTAGCAGCAATTTTCAGTACGGATTCAGGGGTTTGTGCATATAGGCTACTACCCTTTGTACTAGGTGGAGTGAAGAAACCATTTGGTGACGGGCTTGGACTTGCATCAGATTCACATTGTGCCCAGCGTATATTGAGAAGATCTGAATCCAGCGAAATACAACTTTCTGATGTTGGTGGTTCATAGTATAATGTACCACATGTAGGGATTTCACAATGAAATGGTGCTTCAACAACTTTTAGTCGATCTACAACACTATTTATTCTCCGTCCTTCATACAAGGTTTCTGATTCTGTAATTGGTTTGATGTGTCGAATAGCATCTATTTCTGGTGATTGAGCTTCCAACCTGACGACTTCAGAATCAGTGGACTCAGTTTGAGGACCACCATTTGAAGCACTGATTTCTGTGACCTGCCATCCATTTACTATTTTACACATATCTGCAGTTCCTGATGAAGCTACAAGTGACTCTTCAGCTTTAGCTGTTTCAGTAGTGTCCTTACAACCATTTTGCAGGCCATCCCTAGTAGCAGGTGGAAGGTTTCCAGTAGCTAAATAAAAGTCTAATTTCTTCCTCAAAGAGCTATTCCAGTGATTCTTGATTGCATTATCAGTCCTGTATAAAATTAGGCCCGGAATGAGCAAGAATTGCAGTTAACAAGAAACATAGGGTACTATGAATTGATTCGACACTCTTGCAAATTCCTTTATAGAATATGATAGAGGACACACATAATATTGTTATAAAGGTTGATTGGCAGAAAAGTCTTGCTTTAACTTCAATAGCTAGCCATTGTAAAAGCCAAACTCAAGGCGGATGATATTTGTCTACTCGTTGAGCATAGACAGCCCATATAGAAGGCTATCAATGGATAACACTAGCCAAATGTCCAAATAATTCAAATGATTTATGGTTTTGAATGATATGTTTTCTGTCAATATGACATCCAAAATCAATAAATATGCATGTAAATACTCACTAGTAAGTATCTCTTTTATTAATTGTTTCAGTACTATTATTATAGGTAAACATATCTTGGGTAAAAATATAGCAGGAAAAATAACGAAAGGTGACAATGTGCTTTATAAACTCATAACTATGGATTTGCAATAGTACCACACTTAAGAGTATAGACTATGGCCCTGAGTCACACTGGACGTTAAATGCATTTGCCGCTGTCTAACGCCTCAGTCTCAAAGAAGTTGGGGTCGGTTATAGATACTCACTTCTCTATTTAAGCTCAACTGCTGATAGTAGTAATAATAATAATAGTATTGGAAGTTCTCTATCAAGTTTAAAACCTACTCCCAACTAGTAGATATCACCGATATGGATCTTTTTCCTCCATTGTGTCCTATCTATCAAAATTACTTGGGATTTTTAGAGCAAAAAGGAAGAATAACTGATGAGCAGTTGCTCCTATAATCTTCAGGAACTCTTTGTGTTCCCTCTAGTCCCAAAAGAATGACTGGTTTCAGTGCACAAGAGCCAAACCATCTAATCTTGGGGTGATTGCGCATGTCAATTCTTTGATCTTTGAAAATACATACTATAAACTACATAAAAGCACTATAAACTATAATTTTTAGAGGCCAAAAATATTTAAGACATATTTGAGAAAATCATATTCAAAGAACGGGATTGAAGCAGTAATTTTTAATAGAAATGCTTAAATAAAGAAGCCATTCAGATCTCTTTTCTCTTTATTCTACTGAACGAAAAAACTATTAATTTTTCCCTTTAGATTACTACTATTGTGAACCTACCAACAGAGATTTGATCTTTATGCTGAATTCATTACCTTCCGGGCAGGACCTTAGCAATTTCAGCCCACTTGTTACCATGGATCCGATGAGCATCTATGAGTGCTCGTTCCTCCTCCAGTGTCCAAGCATCTTTTTTTATATTGGGATTCAAATGATTGTGCCACCTGATCAAATTTAAAGCAATAATCATTAACTAAACACAATCAAACAAATAGTAGGACTCTATCATTTGACAAACTTTAAGACAAATGAAGATGGGACTAGTGCCTAAAAATGAACAGGAAAACGAAGAATTCACTGTGACTTTCCAGAGAATAGTTCACGAAAAAACCAGGTACTTGTATAGGGTTGCAGAATGGGTAGACACGCACTACTGAAGCTATAGCAATTACAGCTAACAGAAGGAAAATTGGTACTAAATCAGTAGAGCAACTCTTACTAATTTGGTAATAGATCAGCGGCCGAAGACAAAGTTGGTCATAAGACAACAGAGATCAACCTTCATTTGATACAGGAATCTATGGAATCCTACCTCTCACGACATTGCTTTCCTATTCGACCAGGCAATGATTTAGCTATGACAGACCATTTCATAGGCCCATACTTGGCAACCAGTTCAATGATCTTATCATCCTCCTGTCAGCAAACACCAGTAAAAGTTGAAAATCATCAGAAATCATCCAGATAGTCGAAGCACAATTAAGATTACCAGTGCAGAAGGCAACTAAAGTAGGAAAGCAAACAAACCTCCCGAGTCCATGGTCCTTTGACAAGATCCGGATTGAGAACCTTCTGCCATCGATGCAGGCATTGCACTTCAGATCTATCTGGGAAGAACTCAGCTGCACGTGAATCAATATTTTGACCAAAAGTCACATTTCTATGTTACCACATGAATCCAATAACAGGAAATGATACATAAGATGATAGCCACGTAGACTGTCTTAAATATTTGTCAAAAAAATTAAGACTTCAAAGTTCATCAAAGTTAAAGTACCCTTTGATGGAACAAGGCTATAATTTCCTAATACCAACTAGTAAAACTAAGTTCTGAAAATCTATTTTGAAGAATTTCGATATTTGCCAGCCTTTGTTATCTCCAAATTCAAAATTCCACATTAAGGCTAAAACCTCGCTTGAAAAGAAAAGCACGAAGAGGATGACTAATGATATCCAAATTGCAGCACAAATGCCTATACCTAAACAAAACAGAATATATGAGTAATAACATACATGAATACATTGACTTGGCTTGTCATTAAAGATGCACTAAGAGCATTACAGCACCCAACAGACATTCAGCAAAGTGTAAATGGTAATATATTCATGATAAGACCACAGCAATGATCAAATACAGTGAATGTGACCATCATATATGTCATATAGCAATATTTCCACATTGGACACCTATCAGTTTTTGAAACATCTGCCCAGGTCAAGGTGAAACAAGTTGCCACAAGATTGTTTAATTCATAATTGCTAACTAACAAAGAGACTAGCTAAGAAATAATACCTATTTTTTTCCAACATTTCCCTCTGAAAACTGCGACAGCCCTTTTCAAAGTATCATCCTGTGGCAGGGGAGATATTTATCTAATCAAGACATAATTCCAAGAAGCAAAACTAGAAGCTGAACTTGCCATTTAAAAGAAAAGAAGCAATTATAAAGAAATTCAAACTGGTGTACAATAACAATAATACATGAGGGTTACAGAAGCATCAGAATTCAACATGCCCAACATATTACACCAAAAACAAACTTTTCCAGTGTTCTACATTTTACCAGAACAACCAGTAGTATCCACTGTCGAAAACTTGACAGTGGATATTTTAAGCTATTTATCTTGCAGAAGAGATTATTTGCTGGAAATATAAGGAATTCTATTCACCTCCTCAGGAGTCCAACCACCCTTTGCTCGCCTAATTGGACCAGAGGTTCTCCTGCAAAATTCACACAAAACAAGCACAAAGTAATAATTTTCAATATCCATTCCGAACTCTAAAATTAGCACAATATACATAATATCATAGAATCCTATCATTGAGTAATTCGCTTCAGGTGATTGTCAGTTTGCTTTTTTGTTGGGATGCAAGAAATAGTAGAAGGAAGAAAAGACTTAGCTACAGATATTGTTGACCAGGACATTTTCAGTAAAAACTCTTCTTCTTAATATGGCCATGATGTTCTCCAGTTCAGTCACTTTCTTATGTCTCCAAAATGTATTCCACTCAGTTTGAGTCTTATTCACAACAATCAACTATGACACCGTTACAAATTCATTGGGGTTCGGCTATACAAACACTCGCATCGCATCCGCTCTACTATATTCAACTTCAGTATTCAAAGGACTCATCACAGTTTAACTATTATACACTGATTACTGATTGTCATTCTACCACAATCCTCCTCCTTTATCCACACTTAGAACCGGCTATGCTTTGCAAGCTCACGTTGACGTAGTTAGTTCTAATCTTATCCACAAATGATCTAAACCAAAACGTGAAAACGATAATTAACTATTATACAACATAATGCACATAGGTACCGTTTTGGAAGATCCCAAACTTTCAGTCGCAACACTAAAAGAAATAATCATGAAGTTTGTTAAAATTAGATATGAACATCAAAATCAAAATCAAGAACCAACTTTACAATATGCAATTCTAGTCATCAACCAGCTAAACATATTTAACAAGGTCAAAACAACAGTACCTATGAGTTGGTGATGTAGGAGTCGGGCTAGATACTGTCGGTGACCTTAAAGTAACACTGGCACTATTTTCAGAAACTGAAGAGTTAGAAGCAGCAGCTGATTGCTTATTCTCAGTACAACAGTCCTCTACTTTCAATTCAGCCATTTTCCTCTTACCATAACCTTCATAAATGACCAATTCAATACCATAATCAATTGAAAAATCATCATACTGATAAAAAAAACCTTCAAAGCTATTCAAAGATAACAAAAACCCCAACTAAGTATAACTTTAAAATCCTAATTATGAACCATATAGTAAATTTATAACACAATTACTAGGAATTTAAACAAGCCCAGATCCCACAAACCCATCTTTATATCAAATTTCAATAAACAAAAACCAAAACTTTATAACCATCTGAAATTAACCAAAATCTAGTTGAATAAGATGAAATAAAACCTTAAATTGATTTGAAAACAGTCAATAATAAATAAAAACAGAAATTTTCAAATTTCATGAATCCAACAGTAAAAATAACCAAAACCCAATTCAAATCAGCCAAAATCAAGTAGAATAATATGAAATAAAAGCTGAATTGATTAAAAATCAGTCAATAATGAATAAAAATCGAAACTTTAACAAGAAATTTCAAGAATCTAACAGTAAACAAACCTCTAAGTGACGGGAATTCAGTTAAAACGCAAACCGTTTGAAACCCAAAAAAATGAAAAAAATCTAAGAGTTATTAGTGAGAGAAATTGAGAAAAAAAAATCTTGCCCGTTGAAACACAAAAAAGAAAAGTAAATCTTTTCATAATATTAAAAGAAACTATTTGTACATAACGAATATATATGAAGGGGGGTTATTGACGGTGCCGTTAGTTAGACGTTAAGTTTTTTAGCTTTGGGAAAGCAGGGACTGATGAGGTGGACTAACAGCGTTAACGGTTTTATGGGTACGTTAGGAGACAAAAGTTTGAACATCAAACGGCACACTTCGAGGGATTAATAAATGTTGAACTTGTTCTTTGGTGTTTACCATTCCCGGGTAATTTTAGACCGTTAGATTGGGAATTGACGGTGCAGATTTAATTGGTATGTGATGGATAATTCTTAACCGTTGATCAGTCTCATTGATGGATGATTGTGACGGCTGTTATTTAATAGATTAATAGGACTTAGGGAAATTATTTACGGAAAAGATCGTCGAGGGTCTATCGGAAACAGCTTCTGCACATATTATCTTCCACATACTTCACTTGTGATTACACTGAATTTTTTGTTATTGTATTTATGGGAAAGATTAGAAATTGAGATTTAACAAGATATACTTATCGAGTGTTTATACCAAATCAATAGATGTATGACACGTGTTTGCACATAAATTTCTTTTACCTCATCAAAGTTGATTAATACTCCTCCGGTCCATTTTAATAGATTTCTTGGCCTTTTTTTTGTAATTCTCAATATTTAATTTTTTTAAATATCAAAAAGAAATTAACTTTTTTTTCAGAGTTTTCCTTGGAGTAAAGAGTCTTGAAGTATTTGTTATATTTCAATAAATAAATTAAAGAGTCAATAAAGGTTAATACGGTCAATTTATTATTAATTAATATTAAAAGGTAGATTTCTTAATATATGCAAAAACTACCAAAAAATTAATTAAGTGAACTGGAGGCAGGGGCGGCCCTTCCATAAAACAAGTAAAACAACCGCTTTAGGCCCCATATTTGTGGAGACCCCATTTTTTGTAAGCATCTAATAGATTATGTATAATTTTAAAAAAAAATTCTGTAAAGTTTCTTTTAACAAATATAGAGAAGAAGGATTTGCAACTGCTATGATTTCTACCAAGGAAATTGCACTTGAAATGAATATCGAACCCTAATTTCGTAAGAAACGTGTGATATATAGGAAGTAACAATTTGATGCGAATGTTGATAATAAAATCTCAAAATCTTTTGAAGAGTCCTTTAGAGTTGATTACTTTTATACATAGTAGACAATGCTATTTTTTCACTTCAAAATAGATTTGAACAATTCAAAGCATATGAAAATAATTTTGTTTTTCTATTTGGCAGTAAAACTAAGATCACTAGATGTTGAAAATTTTAAAGAATATTGCCTTAATCTTGCATGTTCCTTAAAACATAATTATCAATTAAATATTGATGGTTTAAATTTATTTTCCAAATTAAAAGTATTAAAGAAAATAGTACAATTAGAAGATAACAGTTTAATTGATACATTTAATCAAATAAAAAGATTTAATGATTTTTCAAATGCCTAAATTTCTTATGGAATAATGTTAATAACTCATGTTACCGTTGCTTCATCGGAAAGAAGTTTTCAAAATTAACATTGGTAAAATCGTACCTAAGAACAATAATGTCACATAAAAGGTTAAATGGATTAGCTATATTGTGAGTTGAGAAATACTTATTAGGAGTTACTGATTAAAAAAAATTCATTAATAACTTTGTATCTAAGAAAAGCTAAAAAAAAATAAACTTCAAATAAATAAATAAAAAATTAAAAAGTTAAGGTCCCTCATAAAATTTGGCTTTAGATCACAAAATTCGTCGGGCTGCCCTTGACCGGAGGAAATAAATATCTTCACCTCATTAAATCACTTAACTATAGTAAATTGATGCAATTTGGTATAAATACTCATGCGGGTAAATTTTTCCCTGGGAGCAAAAGCAGTTTTATAATGTAAGCAACATCTGCATTTACCATTGCCAACTCGAATAGTATATATACATAATAAAAAGCAATTTGGAAGTATTTATTAATAAACAATTTCGTAGCTATTACTATAACATATGACACAACCATTCAATATTTCTTCACAAGGCTAAACATAAATTATAGCTGGTAAAGCCAAACTTTTTACCTCTTTTTTCATAAATATATTTAGTAAATGCATTTCCTATGGTTCTAATGATGGTATTGATATACTGTCTCTTTTTGTCTTCTTGAGCGGGGCAAACACTAATGACGCATTTTAAACCTGTGAATGTCACGCCCTAAAACTATGTGACCGGCACCCGGTATTCTATCCGACCCGAGTGAACCATCCTATAGATTAATACACATCTATATTCTTAATAGGAGGATGCGAAAGGCTCTTCAGTTTGAATCATTTTAAGATATACGCAAAACATGAATAATGTCTTTAAGTAAATATTTTCCTTTGAAGGCAAAGCTTCATAAAGATAAAAGAAAATTTCGTTCATGCACGCCATGCAAGTAACCATAGGATTACAACCCAAAATGAATACTATTGTTGTCTATGAAATCTCTATGACACGAACTGGAATAGTCAGTCAAGGCATAACCCGGTGGCTTAAAAGGATATTAATATAATAAAGTCCTCCACAAATACAAGCGTGGAGTCTCACCAAATAACGTCAACGGAAAATGTAGAGCTACCCTATCCATGCGGTCCAAGTTACTCATGTCCAGTCCCTGAAAATAGAAAATGCAAATGTGGCCGAAAGGCCTAAGCTCCACATGCCTAGTACGAATCATGAATCATTTCCCAAAAAGAAAATAGGACGATATTTAAGAAGACATAAGATATGCAATAATAATTGATATCAAGAAAGAAGTATTCATATCAATTAACAATTTAAAAGTACAATAAAATAATATGGTAAAACATATTTCAAAGTCTTCCTTTATCATTGATCTTTGCAAAATCATGTTAGATTTTTCATTTACCAGGATCACTATACCATCACCGACACGAAAGAAGGTCAACTAGGTTATGTACATAGCGGCAAGTATCATATACCCTACTTGCTCAGGTCGTCTCATCGTTGTGCCGCACAAATCGACTCAACCATGCTAATAAAGTAGCACAATAGTACCCCTAATGGGAAGTACTCTGTTGTAGTCCCCAATCGTAAAGTAGGTTCTACGCCTACACCGGCACATGTAGTTTCATGACCTAATGAGGAAAAATGTCCAAGGTCAATCTCGGTGAATTTAAGTAACTCCCAAAACCTTTACATTTATCAATGATGATATTTATAGCCAAATCAACTATTTGAGAATAGCTATATCCAAGATATTTTGCAACTCATGTATTTTCATTTCAAAATACTACAAGTTCTATTCCTTATTTATTTAGTTTTTTTTCTTCAATTAAGATAAAATAAATCCCAACTCACTCGTCCCCACAAGCTAGGACTCACATTTTGAAACTCAGTTTAATCGTGTTTCGATATGAGTTTGGAGAAAAGTTCTGAGGGTAGTAAGTTTCAACGTACCTCAAAATGCTTCCAACCTTATCACAAATGTTCCAATAACGTCAATGAGTCACGATCTACATATACGAACTCACATAATTCAAGAACGAATCACAACGATACCTACTAAACCAACTAAATGTCTAACACTTAAATTTAATCTTGTAAGTTTAACAAAAATCCTCATTTGATTATTTGAATGACAATCCTTGAATTTTAACTCCAACTTATTCATTAAACTTGTTATGGAATCTAGTCATTCCACTATAAACTCAAAATAACATCGTTCAAACAACACCCATCACTATTCATCATTCTTACCAACCAACTTTTCAATTTCAAGACTAGCTTCTAGGGTTTTATGAATAGATGTTTAAATACAAATATAACTTCATAAATATACTCTACTACGCCCGTGGAGTATGGTACATAAGATTGGAGTGAAGAAATTACCTCTTTGTCAAACTCTAAAAGTTTCAAGATTTGGGTTTCTTGAAATGTCCTTGAGATTATCTTCAAAAATCTATGAATCCCACGATGTTGAAGAGTTAAGAGATGTAATAAATGAATCAAATTTATCAAAGAAAGGTATTTAATTCTTACCTTAAAGATGTATTAATGGAAAATAGCTGCTCCTTCTATCTAATCCCCAAGACCAAGTCAAATATAATATAATCTCCCCCTTTACAAAATGCCTACAAAAACTTCAGCTGTGGATTCTAAATTTCGGGTGCTGAGTTGCATGCCTTCACTCGGTTCTAATTTATTCAATCACAGAAGCAATATTTTGATCTTCAACTTTAATCATTCTATTTTCCACTTGCTTTTGTCTTTTATAATTACTTATATTATTTCCTTATCCTTGTTATTTAATTAATTCCATTGTCCCCCACTTGTCTCTTTGTTGGCCAACCACTTTTCCTAGTTTTCTAAATCCTTTCTCGTTGCCATCTGAAGACTAGGATTTTAAATCCTTGTTTTCCTTATTAAATTCCAACTCTTCAAGTTGGTTACATACCATTGAATTCTCAAAATTTCAGCACTTATGAATAGAAACTTGAAATGCTCCAAATGCATTTGATGACATTGTAACATCCACTAATTCAATGATTAACTATCGATATTGTCCCTAAGAATTCTAATAACTTTGTTCCACTCGAATAATCATGTAGCTCAGATTTAATTACATTGCATTCTCGAGCTCAAAATTAGTAGGAGTTAACTAAAAGAATTTATGGGGCTTTACATTCTCCCCCACTTAGAAACATTCGTCCTCGAATGTAAATTTCTTGTCGTGTTAAAGTCTAAAAACGTAATCTCCGAGCCTTTTGCTTACTCCTTAACTCTTTAAGGCTTTGAAATTTGACTAACTCTCTAAATTTTTTTAAAAAAAATTTCAGCAGAGTTTCCTTCGTTAATAGGCTTATCCCACAATTCCAACCTCACAACGAGTTATAAGAATACAATATAAAAGGCCTTACATGGCTCAACTCAACACAACTACCTTAATGAATGTATCCGCGATTTCATATATCTCCGGACATCAGTACTTAGCCTCTCCCAATATCACAATAATTAAATCTATCAACATAAGACAAGTCTAACAACCATGTGCAATAGATAAATCAATCAATCACTTGCCCCATGGAAGTAAATTATAATAAACTCTAAACTCAAAATTTCAAAAAAAAAAGGTCATACCTGAAGTTGCAAATAAGTGTAGATATCGAATTTTCATATCTTCCTCGGCCTCCCAAGTAGCCTCCTCAATGTCATGATTACGCCATAACACTTTAACTGAAGCTATGTCTTTAGTCCTCAACCTACATACTTTCCTATCAAGAATCTCAACAGGTTCTTTGTCATAAGTTAAGCCGTCATTTATTTCTACTCTTTCTGGTGAGACGATGTGAGCATGATCATGCACATACCCTCGTAGCATCGATACATGAAAAACAGGATGAACCAAAGTCATCGATGCAGGTAACTCCAGCTTATAAGCTACTTCCCCAATCTTTTTCAAGATATGATATGGGCCAATGAATCTAGGACTTAGCTTTCCCTTCTTTCCAAATCTCATAACGCCCTTCATTGGTGATACTTTCAAGAATACTTGATCACCCTCCTTGAACTCCAACTTACGTCGATGTACATCTATATAGCTTTTTTGCCGACTTTGTGTAGTCTTAAGCCGTTATTGAATCAAAGCCACCTTCTCTAAGGCATCATATACAAGATCGGGACCAAGTAGTCCTACTTCTGTCGGCTCAAACCATCCAATATGTGATCTATAACGTCGTCCGTACAAAGCTTCATACAAAGCTATCTAGATACTAGCATGATAGCTATTATTATAGGCAAATTCGATCAGAGGTAAGTGTTCATCCCAGTTCCCACCAAAATCAAGGACACAAGCCCGCAACATATCCTCAAGTGTCTGAATAGTTCTTTCAGCTTGTCCGTCAGTCTGTGGATGAAAAGCGGTACTCAAATTGACACTTGTACCCAATCCTTCTTGAAAGGACTGCAAAAAATGAGCAGTAAATTGGGCCCCTCTATCAGATATAATGGAAGTTGGAATCCCGTGAAGTCGGACAATTTCTTTCAAGTACAACTTAGCATAATGTGGTGCTGTGTCAGTCATCTTTACTCATAAGAAATGCGCCGACTTTGTAAGTTGGTCTACAATCACCCAAATAGAGTCATGCTTCAAGCGAGTGCGAGGCAACCCCACAATAAAGTCCATATTAATCATCTCCCACTTCCAAAGTCGAATCTCAATATTCTGAGCCAACCCACCAGTTCTTTGATGCTCAGCCTTTACTTGCTGGCAATTTAAACATCTAGCCACAAAGTCCGAAATGTTTTCCTTCATCCGATTCCACCAATAGATCTCCCACAAGTCTTTGTACATTTTTGTGGACCCTGGATGTATAGAATATCTCGAACTGTGTGCCTCATCCATAATTTCATTACGAAGCCCATCAACATCTAGCACGCATAAGCGACCGTTCATCTTCAACATCCCATCCTCATCAAGAGAAAATGCAAGGATTTCTTTAGATTTTACACTATTTCGAATATTGACCAAATTTGGATCTTCAAATTGCTTAGCCTTGACACGCTCAATAAGAGAGGAACGTGCTATGGCACAAGCGGCAAGCTCTTTACTTATTGGTAAATGTTCTAAGGTACCTCCTGACTTTCGGCTTAGCACGTCGGCTACCATATTCGCCTTTCCCGAATGGTAATGAATGCTTAAATCATAATCCTTCAATAATTCTAACCATCTCCTTTGCCTCAAGTTTAATTCCCTCTACTTGAATATATATTGCAAGCTTTTATGGTCGGTGTATACTTCACAATGCTCACCGTACAAGTAATGCCACCAGATTTTCAAAGCAAAAAAAACCGCGGCAAGTTCCAAGTCATGGGTTGGATAGTTCTTCTCATGGATCTTCAACTGTCTAGAAGCATAAGAGATAACCTTACCTTTCTGCATCAAGACACAACCTAACCCAACTCTAGAGGCATCATAGTAAACCATAAAGTCACCCAAACCTGTTGGCAATGTCAACATTGGCGCCATAGTCAATGTAGCCTTCAACTTTTGAAAACTTCTCTCACAAGCATTCGACCACTAAAACTTCGCTACTTTCTGCGTCAACTTGGTTAATGGAGATGCAAGAGTAGAAAATCCTTCAACAAACTGTCGATCATAACCCGCTAATCCCAAGAAACTGCGGATCTCCATTGGTGTAGTTAGTCGAGGCCAACTCTTAACCGCTTCAATCTTTTGAGGATCAACCTTAATACCTTCACGAGATACTACATGACCCAAGAATGCCACAGATTCAAGCCAAAATTCACACTTAGAGAATTTGGCATATAACTCATTCTCCAAAAGCGTCTGCAACACTATTCTCAAATGATTGGCATGCTCCTCTTGACTTCGCGAATAGACTAATATGTCATCAATGAAAACAATCACGAATCTATCAAGAACTGGTTTAAAACCCCGATTAATTAGATCCATAAAGGTCGCGGGTGCATTTGTTAGTCCAAATGACATCACCCAAAATTCATAATGTCCGTAGCGGGTCCAAAAGGCCGTTTTGGGAATATCCTTATCTCGAATCTTCAACTGATGATACCCCGACCTTAAATCAATCTTTGAAAAAAACTTTTCTCCTTGCAACTGGTCAAACAAGTTGTCTATCCGAGGTAATGGGTACCTATTCTTGATGGTCACTTTGTTAAGTTGCCTGTAGTCAATACACATCCTCAAAGAACCATCTTTCTTTTTCACAAATAGCACTGGCGCACCCCAAGGTGATACACTAGGTCTAATAAACCCTTTATCTAGTAAATCTTTCAATTGCTCCTTCAATTCTCTTAATTCGACTGGAGCCATTCGGTATGGGGGAATAGATATCGGCTGAGTATCTGGCACCACATCTATCCCAAAGTCGATGATTCGATCTGGTGGGATACCCGGAAGCTCATCAAGAAACTCTTTAACAACTGGCACAGACTGAATGCTTGTTACCTCCGTAGTTGTGTCAATGACTCTGACTAAATAATAGAGACATCCCTTCGTGATCATCTTCTTCGCCTTAAGGTATGAAATAAATTTACTTCGATGCTCAGCAATATTGCTTTTCCACTCACGAACTGGCTCATTAGGAAACTCAAACTTGACCACTTTAGCATGACAATCAAGAAGGGTGTAACACTTGTATAACCAATCCATCCCCATAATCACATCAAAGTCAACCATTTCTAGTTCAATGAGGTCTATAATAGTCTCTCGATCATGGATTATGATCACACAACCCCTATAAATGCGGGAGGCAATAACAGGATCTCCCACGGGAGTCGACACAGAAAATGGTTCAAATAGTTGTTCTGGCTCTATGCCAAAATCTAAAGCAACGTACAGACTAACATAGGAAAAAGTAGATCCAGGATCCATAAAAGCATAAACATCTAGAGCACACACTCTAAGTATACCTGTGGTGACAGCATCTGAAGCCTCTACAGTAGGGCGAGTAGGCATAACATAGAAAAGAGGATGAGTTTCCTGAGAAGTAGCAGTTGTCTGTGGCACCTTTCCTGCATTGCGTCCGTTGTGGGCCCCATTACCCTTAGGTGGGGGTGGTGCAGCTGAAGTAGTATCCATAGAAGGTGTCGGGTGAGCTCTCGAACCCTGTTTCCCATTAGGGCAAAACTTTCGGATGTGATCCGTCAACCCGCATCCATAACACGGACCACGGGGTCCCTTGGTAACACTAGGCTGATGTTGATGAGAACCCATACTACTTTGACCCTGTTGTGCAGTACGGTGCTCACTCTGAATGGACCTAGACTGGCCTCCTTGAACTAAACTGTATGTCACTAGAGGGCTACTGAAAGTTGTCTGCATCCTAGACTGCGGTGGTCCAAATGATCCTCTATTGTTTTGCCCCTTGCCCGAACTAGGCACTGCACTGAAAGTGCCAAAAATTCGAGCCTTTTTGTTCTGCTCCCTGTTGGCCCTCTCCTCCTAATGAATCCTCTCGAGATCCATTGCTAGATCTACAAAGTCAGTAAAAGTAGTGTTCCTTATCCCACTAGCCGTATCTTTTCTGATGCCCAAAATCAAGCCACGAGCAAAGCGATCAATATTTTCATCCTCGGTGGGGATGAGGTGGGGAGCATAACGGGATAACTTCTCGAATTTGATGTTATACTCAAGGACGGTCATGGTATCCTACTATAAGGTCTCAAACAATATCGCAAGGGCGACTCTCACTCCTGGTGGTAACCACTTCTTAATGAAGATCTTCTTAAATTCTGCCCAAATTTTTGGAGGTGCATCCTCCGGTCGACTTTTATCTACCCCTTTGAACTAAAGGTCAGCAATGTCTTTCAACTGGTAGGCTGCCAATCGAACCACTCGATAGTCTTTAACTCCCAGCAAAGTAGTAGCTTTCTCAACTTCCTCTAAGAAGTCCTGAGGGTCTGCAGTAGGATTTGTACTAGTGAAAACTAGCGGCTCAAGTCTTACAAATTTCATGGCCAAATGTGCGATGTCCTCAACCGTTGGTGCTTTCATCCCTCCTTGTTGGAGTGCCTGAATACCCACTTGAAGGTTCTATTGGTTCTGCATAGCCATGAGGTTAGCAAAAGTATTCATAGCCTTTTTAATATCAGTGAGGGTCTTTTCCAAGTGATTTGGTTCTGGAGGTGGAACAGGTGCCTCATCAACTTCTTCCTCGAGCTCTTGGACCATCCTTGGATCTATTGGAACTGGCACAGTCTGTGCTCTTGCAGCCTTCCAAGGTCGGACCCTAGGTCTAGCGAGTACCCCTCCCGAAGCCGCATCAGGTATATGAGCAGTTTCTCGTTTCATATTACCACCACACGTGTTCACCATCTTCTGCCAATTAATATAGCGCACGAGTTAGGAAATATTTCTTAGTTCTATTGCACGATTATAGAATAAGAAGAAAGAGTGAAGTTTTCTTATAATGTCCATATAGCCTTCTCGATATATAAGTATGGTGCACAACACCCCAATAAAGTGTGACGATCCGACCAGTCGTCTCATGAATTACCACTTTGTTTCCCCCATTTTTGCTTCTTTGTCTTTGTCTATCGGTTCTATATGTGATCGGGTTGGTTGGCTCGGGTTCGGAAAGGATTTGGTGAGGTTTGAGACACTTAGTCTCTTTTGAGGAAGCTTAAGTTGAAAAAGTCAACCGGATGTTGACTTATGTGTTATAGGGCTCGGATGTGAGTTCCGATGGTTCGGATAGCTTTGGGAGGTGATTTGGGACTTAAGAGCGTGATCGGAATGTGTTTTGGAGGTCCGGAGTAGATTTAGTCTTGAATTGGCGAAATTGGATTTTTGGCGTTTTCCGGTTGATAGGTGAGATTTGATATAGGATTCGGAATGGAATTTTGAGAGTTGCAGTAGTTCCATTGTGTCATTTGGGATGTGTATGCAAAATTTCAGGTCATTCGGACGTGGTTTGGTTGGGTTTTTTTATCAAAAACAGAATTTGGAAGATTTTGGAAACTTAGGCTTGAATCCGATGTGTTTTGGTTGATTCGGTGTTGTTTGAGGTGTTTGGAAGATTGGTATAAGTTTGAATAAGGTTATGGGTCATGTTTGTCCCTTTGGTTGAGGTCCCGAGGGCCTCGGGGTGATTTCAGATGGTTGACGGAGAGTTTGGAATTTTTGGAGAAAGCTACAAATTTTTTGCTTCTTGTGTTTCCGCACCTGCGGATTGGGGACTGTAGATGCGATGCCGCAGATGCGTAAAGGGGGCCGCAGAAGCGGAAAATGCCTGGGAAGGCAGAAACCATAGACGCAGTTGTGGGACCGCACAAGCATCGTAGATGCGATTTTGGTCGCTTTAGGGAAAATCGCAGAAGTGGTTTATTGGCCGTAAATTTGGTACCGCAGAAGTGGGAATATGGTCGCGGATGCGAAATCCATGGGCCAGAAAGTATAAATTGTTTCCTTCGCGATTTCTGAGCTATTCCACCATTTTTAAGTCGGCTTTGAAGCTTTTTGGACGATTTTGAAGAAGGATTTCAAGGGAACTTCATTGAGATAAGGATTTTGGACCTAAAATCCTTATCTCGATCAGACCTGCCGGGCATGCCACCGGACAGGGATATTGATTTTGGTATTGACCTGGTGTCGGGCACTCAGCCTATTTCTATTCCGCCGTATCGTATGGCACCAGCGGAGTTGAAAGAATTGAAGGAGCAGCTTCAGGGACTCCTATATAAGGGGTTCATTCGGCCTAGTGTGTCACCTTGGGGTGCGCCAGTCCTATTTGTGAAAAAGAAGGATGGCACCATGAGAATGTGCATTGATTATAGGCAATTGAACAAGGTAACAATTAAGAACAAATATCCCTTACCTCGCATTGATGATCTATTTGACCAGCTTCAGGGAGCGAGAGTGTTCTCCAAGATTGATCTTCATTCAGGCTATCACCAATTGAAGATCAGGGATACAGATATTCTTAAGACTGCTTTCAAGACCAGATATTGTTATTATGAGTTTCTTGTCATGTCTTTCGGGCTGACCAATGCCCCAGCAGCGTTCATGCATTTGATGAACAATGTATTTCGGCCTTATCTACATTCGTTCATTATTGTATTCATTGATGATATCCTGGTGTACTTGCGTAGTTAGGAGGAGCACGCGGAGCATTTGCAAGTTGTATTACAAAGATTGAGGGAGGAGAAGCTTTATGCAAAATTCTTCAAGTGTGAGTTTTGGCTCAGTTCAATGGCTTTCTTGGGACACGTGGTGTCCAACTAGGGTATTAAGGTTGATCCAAAGAAGATAGAGGCAGTTCAGAGTTGGCCTAGATCATCCTCAACCACAGAGATTCGTAACTTTCTTGGGTTGACAGGCTATTATCGTCGGTTTGTTCAGGGATTCTCATTGATCGCATCGCCCTTTACCAAGTTGAATCAGAAGGGTGCTCCATTTGTATGGTCGGACGAGTGTGAGGAGAGCTTTCGGAAGCTCAAGACAGTTTTGATCACAACCCCAGTATTGGTTTTGCCATTAGCTTCAGGTTCATATACCATACATTGTGATTCTTCGAGAGTTTGGATAGATTGTATACTAATGTAGACGGGTAGAGTTATTGCATATGTTTTTCGTCAGTTGAAGCCCAATGAGAAAAACTACCCCGTTCATGATTGGAGTTGGCTGCTATAGTTCATGCATTGAAGATTTGGAGGCACTACTTGTATGGCGTATCTTGTGAGATATTCACTGATCATCGCAGTCTTCAGCATTTGTTCAAGCAAAAGGATCTTAATTTGAGGTAGCGAAGATGGTTAGAGTTGCTTAAGGATTATGATATCACCATATTGTACTATCCAGGAAAGGCCAATGTAGTGGCCGATGCTTTGAGCCGAAAGGCAGTGAATATGGGGAGTTTGGCATATATTCTGGTTGGGGAGAGACCCCTTGCAGTTGATGTTCAGGCCTTGGCCAATCGGTTTGTGAGGTTAGATATTTCTGAGCCCAGTCGGGTTTTGACTTGCGTAGTTTCTCGGTCTTCCTTGTTTGATCGCATCAGAGAGCGCTAGTATGATGACCTGCATTTGCTTGTCCTTAAGGACAGAGTTCAGCATGATGACGGCAGAGATGTGACCATTGGTGATGATGGGGTGTTGAGGATACAGGGCCGGATTTGTGTGCCCAATGTGGATTGGCTGAGAGAGTTGATTTTGGAGGAGGCCCAAAGCTCGCGGTTTTCTATTCATTCGGGTGCTGCGATAATGTACCAGAATTTGAGGTAGCACTATTGGTGGATAAGAATGAAGAAAGATATTGTGGGATTTGTAGCACGGTGTCTCAATTGTCAGCAAGTGAAATATGAGCATCAGAGACCGGGTGGCTTACTTCAGCAGATGGTTATTCCTGAGTGGAAGTGGGAGAGGATAACTATAGACTTTGTTGTTGGACTTCCCTGGACTTTGAAGAAGTTTGATGCTATTTGGGTGATTGTGGATCGGCTGACCAAGTCCGCACACTTCATTCCTATCTGCACTACTTATTCTTCAGAGCGGTTGGCAGATATATATATATATATTCGGGAGATTGTTCGATTGCATGGTGTCCTAGTTTCCATCATTTCAGATTGGGGCACTCAGTTTACTTCCCAGTTTTGGAAGTGTGTTCAGCGAGAGTTGGGTACTCAGATGGAGTTGAGCACAACTTTTCATCCTCATACGGACGGGCAGTCCGAGCGTACTATTCAGATATTGGAGGACATGTTGCGTGCTTGTGTTATTGATTTCAGAGGTTCATGGGATAAGTTTCTACCGCTTGCAAAGTTTGCTTACAACAATAGCTACCAGTCGAGTATTCAGATGGCTCCATATGAGGCTTTGTATGGGAGGCGGTGTAGATCTCCAGTTGGTTGGTTTGAGCCCAGCGAGGCTAGGCTATTGGGGACAGATTTGGTTTAGGATGCCTTAGAGAAGGTGAATGTGATTCAGGAGAGGCTTCGTACAGTGCAGTCGCGACAGAAGAGTTATGTGGAGTGGAAGGTTCGAGAGGTGTCCTACATGGTAGGTGAGAAGGTTTTGCTGAAGGTTTTGCCCATAAAAGATGTTATGAGATTTTGGAAGAAAGAGAAGTTGAGTCCGCGGTTCATTGGGCCTTTTGAGGTGCTTCGGAGGATCGAGAAGGTGGCTTATGGGCTTGCTTTGCCACCCATCTTGTCTAGCGTGCATCCGGTATTTCATGCTTCTATGCTCTGGAAGTATATTGGGGACCCTACTCACGTTTTGGACTTCAGCATGGTTCAATTGGATGATGATTTGACCTATGATGTGGAGCCAGTAGCAATTTTGGGTCGTCAGGTTCGAAAGCTGAGCTCAAAGAATGTAGCTTCAGTGAAAGTGCAGTGGAGAGGTCGGCTCGTGGAGGAGGCTACTTGGAAGACCGAGCGAGAGATGCGAAGCAAATATCCTCACCTATTTGAGGCTTCAGGTATGTTTCTTGACTCGTTCGAGGACGAACGTTTGTTTAAGTTGGGGAGGATGTGACGACCCGGCCAGTCGTATGAGTTACCGCTCCATTGTCCCCTATTTCAGCTTATTTACGCTTCGTTATCTGTGTTTTATGTGATCGAGTTGATTAGTTCGAGTTCAGAGAGGATTTGGTAAGAAAAGCCTCTTTTAAGAAGGCTTAGTTGGAAAAGTCAACCGGATGTTGACTTATGTGTTAGAAGGTTCGGAAGTGAGTTCTGATGGTTCGGTTAGCTTCTGGAGGTGATTTTGACTTAGGAGCGCGATTGGAATGAGTTTTGGAGTTGTAGAGAAGATTTAGGCTTAAATTGGCGAAGTTGATATTTTGGCGGTTCCGGTTGATAGGTGAGATTTTGATATAGGGGTCAGAATGGAATTCCGAGAGTGGCAGTAGCTTCGTTGTGTCATTTGGGATGTGTGTGCAAAATTTTAGGTCATTTGGACGAGATTTGATGGACTTTTTGATCGAAAACATAATTTAAGAGTTCTTGGAGTTCTTAGGCTTGAATCCTATGTTAAATTGGTGATTGATACTGTTGTGAGCATTCCGAAGTTTTGAACAAGTTTGAACAATGTCATGGGATGTGTTGGTACAATTGGTTTGAAGTACCGGGAGTTCCGGGTAGGTTCCGGGATGTTTTAGGCCGAAAATCATAGCTGTAGCAGGTCCAGAAGGGTTGCAGGCCTCAAAACTCACCCGCGCAGTCCACACAAAAAGGAGTCCAGCCGCGATATGTGCTGTGCGGACCACACAAAATGAAGTGTGGCCGCGGTAGGTGTTGTGCGGACCGCACAAAATGGTGTGCAGCCGCGGTGAAGAACATTCCGCTGGTCCTACTTCGGAAGCTCAAAACTTTTGATTTACATAGAATTTTGAGATGATTCAAAAACAAAAGTTGTATCCCTTTGTGTCTATTGTCCAGAAAGATAAAGATAACGTAATTTAGACATATGTAGCAAAAGTTATGGCCAAAATACTAAAACCTGTCACTGCAGAGGAAGCCTGTGCGGCCGCGGTCATTTTTGTGCGGACCGCACTGGTTTTTTGCGGACCGCGGTCGATTTTTTGCGGCCCACGGAGGTGGAGATCTGTGGGGTACTTTATAAATATGAGGTTTTAGGTTTTATTTGATATTTTGACCTACAGAGATCATATTTTGGCGATTTTTTGAAGGTTTTTCAAGAAATTCATCGGGGGTAAGTAATTCTAACTCAGATTTGGCTAGAGTATATGAATCTATCATTGAATTCATCATTTAATTCGTGATTTGGGATGGAATTTGCGAAGAAAATTTTGAAATCTTTTGAAAATGTAACATGATGATTTGAAGGACCAAATGGTATCGGAATTGGATAATTTTCATATGGTTAGACCCGTGAGAGTATAAGGATTCGAGTTTTGTCAATTTGGTCAAATTCTGAGATGTGGGATCGGGGGTCGGGATTGACCAAATTCTAGAATTTTGTGGTAATTCGATTGTTTTTGCTTGGGCTTTGTTCCCATAGCCTATTGTGATGTATTCGTTCTGATTTTGGATAGATTCGACGCACGTGGAGGCTGATTCGAGGGGAAAAGGCGTCGCGAGATAGAGATTTAGCCGGTTCGAGGTGAGTAATGATTGTAAATGATTCTCTAAGGGTTTGAAACCCTGAATTGCACATCGTAGTGCCATATTGAGGTGAGACACACGCTCGATGATGAGTATGGGGTCTTTTGCTACTGGGAATTGAGACTTGGTCCATTCCGACTGATGATTTTACCGCATATTTGACTAAAACTTATTTGTTATCATCATGATTTGGGGCTAATTGTCATATTTGGGCTTTGTGCCAACTATTTGAACCCTTCGGGGGTTTTGACTGATTTTCCTCACTATACTTGTTAAAAATCGTATCCTCAGTCATGTTTCTCTCTGTTTTAAACGATTCGAGCCGTTTTTGTCATACTATTCCTAAATGAGAGGAATTTGTGGGCTGAGATCCCTATCTTCTATTATTGTGCCCGAGAGGCTGTGAGGTTAATGACTGAGAGGGGTTGAGAACCCAATAGTGAGGATATTATATATGTTATGGATCGGGCTGCACGCCGCAGCAATACTTATATGGATCGGGCTGCACGCCACAACAATATAAAGCTTGGGCTGTAGGAGCCCCGCTCGAGTCTGCACACCCCCAGTAAGTGCAGTCGACTATCTTTATGGATCGGGCTGCACGCCACAGTGATGTACTGATCGGGCTGCACGCCGCATCGATTATTCTAATTTCTGTAATTATGAGAGATATATGGGTCGAGAGCTGAGAATGAGAACCAAGTGATGAGAGTGAGCTCGAGGAGCTGATACTGTTCTGAGTGATTGACACTGTGCTCGAGGGGTGGATTTCTGCTTGTTATTTACCTGCTAGATTACCGTTTTACCTGATTTAAAGAGATTTCACTTGTCATCTTCACTGATTTACTGCTTTAAGTGATTTTTACTGCTTGATGTAGAATTGTTTTGTGCCTTTACGTGTTTTCTTACTTCCAGTCATTATTTATGATTATTACTCACTGAGTCGGAGTACTCACATTACTCCCTGCACCATTTGTGCAGATTCAGGCATCATAAAGTACGCTCCTGAGTGCTGATCCTCCCAGTCCAGGCAGTGTGTTTTCAGAGACTACGAGGTAGCTGTTGGCGTCCGCAGCCCCGTGCCTTCTTTATCTTACTATTTTCATGTCCTTGAACTTCTGTATCGGATTTCATATCTAGTAGACCGGTATCCGGATTTATTAGTTGCTCATGACTTGTGACACCCCGGTTTGGGCTTTGTCGGGATGGTTTCTACTGTTGTTATTGTTACTTCCACAAATTATGGTTATTATATCATGTTTTAGAACTATTTATGATATTTAACTATTTAAATGAGGTGTTCTGCTTTGGTCTGGCTGGCCTTGTCTTCACAAGAGGCACCATTATGACCAGGTTCGGGGTTAGGGTCGTCACACATTGTGGCATCAGAGCCTAGGTTACATAGGTCTCACGAGTCATGAATAGGTTTAGTAGAGTCTCGCGGATCAGTATGGAGACGTCTGTATTTATCCTCGAGAGGCTGCAGAACCTTTACGAAAAACTTCATATTCTTGAAATTCTTGTCGTGCAAACTTGTGGTCCAAGTACTAAACTTCTGTTATCTTATTCTCTCACAGATGGTGAGAATGCGAGCTACCGGACGAGGTAGACGACCACCAGTACCACCAGCTAAAACCACCAGAGGCCGTGGACGCGGTCGTGGTAGATGCAGAGCAGCAAGGGCAGCACCTGTAGATCCATCAACTGCCCTAGCTCCGGATCAGGCTCCAGCTATGGGTTCTCCAACAACACTAGTTCAGGCACCAGCTGTGCCCATCATAATTCCGGGTCTTTAGGAGGCCTTGGCACAGATCTTATCAGTTTGCACTGGCATGGCTCAGGCAGTTTCAGCCACTACAACAACAGCTACTTCACAGGCCGGGGGAGGCAATCAGACCCCCGTTGCTCGCACACCTGAGCAGGTAGTGCAGGGACTTCATATGCCGGGAGTACCTCCAGCCCAGCCGGGTGCACCAGCTTAGGAGTTTGTGGTGCCAGTTATGTCGGATGATAAGTAGTGTCGTCTTAAGAGGTTTGGTAGACTCCAGCCTCCGTCATTCAGTGGTGCTGAGGGCGAGGATACCCAGGGTTTTCTAGATAAGTGTTAGTGGATGCTCCGTACAATAGGGGTTCTTGAGTCTAGTGGTGTGGCATTTACTACTTTTCAGTTTTCTGGGGCTGTCTTCACTTGGTGGGAGGCATATGAGAGGTGTAGGCCGGTTGGTGTGGCGCCCCTTACTTGGCAGCAGTTCTCCACTCTCTTCTTGGAGAAGTATGTACCACAGTCCTGCAGAGAGGAGCTGCGTAGACAGTTTGAGTGGTTGCAACAGGGCGATATGACTGTGTCACAGTATGAGTCGAGGTTTTCTGAGTTGGCTCGTCATGCCATGGATGGTTCCGACAGATCGTGAGAGGATCGGGAGATTTATTGATGGCCTTAACTATCATCTCCATATTCTTATGACCCGAGATAGGGTGTTGTGTGCTACGTTCGAGGAGGTGGTTGATATTGCTCGCAAGATTAAGATGGTTCGTTGTCAGGATCAAGAGGAGAGGGAGGCCAAGAGGCCTCGAGGATCGGGCAGTTATAATGGTGCTCCTTCGAGGGGCCAGTTCCAGCATGGTAGAGGTCGTTCTTTCAGGCCCGTTTAGTCGACCCGTCCAGAGTATCGTGGGGCATCTTTGGGTCATGGTCATCATGGATCTCAGCAGGGCCAGTCATCACTCAGTGCCCTACCAGCCCAGAGCTCGTTACGTGCCTCATCAGTCCAGGTTTCTTCCATGCCAGGTCCTTTTACTGGTCATTCTGGTGCCAGGGGTTCCCTATAGTCCCCATCTCCAGCACCGGGTAGTTGTTATGAGTGCGGAGAGTTTAGACATATGAGAAGGCAGTTCCCTCGACTTCATGATGGTCAGCTTCAACAGAGGGTTCAGCCCTCGACTTCTGCTCCAGTTACTTCACCACCCACCCACCCAGCTAGGAGTGGGGGTCAGGCAGCCAGGGGTCACCCTAGAGGGAGAGGTCGATCAGGCGATGGCCAGGCTCGTCTTTATGCTATTCCAGGCATGACAGATATTATTGCTTCAGATGCTGTCATTACAGGTATTGTTTTAGTCTGCCACAGAGATGCCTCTGTATTATTTGATCCCGGTTCCACCTTTTCTTATGTGTCATCATACTTTGCTCGTTATTTGGGTACGCCCCATGAGTTTCTTGCTTTACCAGTTTATGTATCTACCCCGGTAGGTGATACTGTTGTTGTAGACCGTGTGTACCGATCATGTGTGGTGACTATTGGGGGTCTAGAGACCTGGATAGATATATTGCTATTGAGAATGGTGGATTTTAATGTCATTTTGGGCATGGATTGGCTATCTCCGTGTCGTGCTATTCTAGACTATCATGCTAAGACAGTCACCTTGGCTATTCCAGGTGTACCACGGATCGAGTGGCGGGGTGTGACTGATTTTGTTCCTAGTAAAGTGATATCTTTCTTGAAGGCCCAGCGTATGGTTGGGAAGGGTTTCCTTTCATATTTAGCGTTTTTGAGGGATGTGGGAGCTGAGACTCCTAGCATTGATTCTATTCTAGTTGTGAGGGATTTTCCCGATGTGTTTCCTGCAGACCTGTCGGGCATGCCATCAGACAGGGATATTGATTTTGGTATTGACCTGTTGTCGGGCACTCAGCCTATTTCTATTTCGTCGTATCGTATAGCACCAGCGGAGTTGAAAGAATTGAAGAAGCAGCTTCAGGGACTCCTAGATAAGGGGTTCATTCGGCCTAGTGTGTCACCTTGGGGTGCGCCAGTCCTATTTGTGAAAAAGAAGGATGACACCATGAGAATGTGCATTGATTATAGGCAAGTGAACAAAGTAACAATTAAGAACAAGTATCCCTTGCCTCGCATTGATGATCTATTTGACCAGCTTCAGGGAGCGAGAGTGTTCTCTAAGATTGATCTCCGTTCGAGCTATCACCAGTTGAAGATCAGGGATACAGATATTCTTAAGACTGCTTTCAGGACCAGATATGGTCATTATGAGTTTCTTGTCATGTCTTTCGGGCTGACCAATACCCCAACAATGTTCATGCATTTGATGAACAGTGTATTTCGGCCTTATATGGATTCATTCGTTATTGTATTCATTGATGATATCCTGGTGTACTCGCGTAGTCAGGAGGAGCACGCAGAGCATTTACGAGTTGTATTACAAAGATTGAGGGAGGAGAAGCTTTATGCAAAATTCTCCAAGTGTGACTTTTGGCTCAGTTCAGTGGTTTTCTTAGGACACGTGGTGTCCAGCGAGGGTATTAAGGTTGATCCAAAGAAGAAAGAGGTGGTTTAAAGTTGGCCTAGACCGTCCTCAGCCACAGAGATTCATAGCTTTCTTATGTTGGCAGGCTATTATGCCTGTTTGTTCAGGGATTCTCATCGATCGCATCGCCCTTGGCCAAGTTGACTCAGAAGAGTGCTCCATTTGTATGGTCGGACGAGTGTGAGGAGAGCTTTCAAAAGCCCAAGACAGTTTTGACCACAACCCCAATATTGGTTTTTCCATCAACTTCAGGTTTATATACCGTATATTGTGATTCTTTGAGAGTCGGGATTGGTTGTGTATTGATGCAGGAGGGTAGAGTTATTTCTTATGCTTATCGTCAGTTGAAGCCCCATGAGAAGAACTACCCCGTTCATGATTGGAGTTGGCTGCTATAGTTCATGCATGGAAGATTTGGAGGCACTACTTGTATGGCGTATCTTGTGAGATATTCACTGATCATCACAGTCTTCAACATTTGTTCAACCAAAAGGATCTTAATTTGAGGCAGCAAAGATGGTTAGAGTTGCTTAAGGATTATGATATCACCATATTGTACCATCCGGGAAAGGCCAATGTAGTGGCCGATGCTTTGAGCCGAAAGGTAGTGAGTATGTGGAGTTTGGCATATATTTCAGTTGGGGAGAGACCCCTTACAGTTGATGTTTAGTCCATGGCCAATCGGTTTGTGAGGATAGATAATTTGGAGCCCAGTCGGGTGTTGGCTTGCGTGGTTTCTCGGTCTTCCTTGTTTGATCGCATCAGAGAGTGCCAGTATGATGAACTGCATTTGCTTGTCCTTAAGGTCAGAGTTCAGCATGATGATGCCAGAGATGTGACCATCGGTGATAATGGGGTATTGAGGATGCAGGGCCGGATTTGTGTGCCCAATGTGGATGGGCTGAGAGAGTTGATTCTGGAGGAGGCGAATAGCTCGCGGTATTCTATTCATCCGGGTGCCGCGAAGATGTACTAGGATTTAAGGCAGCACTATTGGTGGAGAAGAATGAAGAAAGATATTGTGGGATTTGTAGCACGGTGTCTCAATTGTCAGCAAGTGAAATATGAGCATCAGAGACCAGGTGGCTTACTTCAACAGATGGTTATTCCTGAGTGGAAGTGGGAGAGGATCACTATGGACTTTGTTGTTGGACTTCCACGAGCTTTGAAGAAGTTTGATGCTATTTGGGTGATTGTGGATCGGCTGACCAAGTTCGCACACTTCATTCCTATCTGCACTACTAATTCTTCAGAGCTGTTGGCAGAGATATATATTCGGGAGATTGTTTGATTGCATGGTTTCCTAGTTTCCATCATTTTACATCGGGGCACTTAGTGTACTTCCCAATTTTGTAAGTCTGTTCAGCGAGAGTTGGGTACTCAGGTGGAGTTGAGCACAACTTTTCATCCTAAGACGGACGGACAGTCCGAGCGTACTATTCAGATATTGGAGGACATGTTGCATGCTTGTGTTATTGATTTCAGAGGTTCATTGGATAAGTTTCTACCGCTTGCAGAGTTTGCTAACAATAACAGCTACCAGTCAAGTATTCAGATGTCTCCATATGAGGCTTTGTATGGGAGACGGTGTAGATCTCCAGTTGGATGGTTCGAGCCCGGCGAGGCTAGGTTATTGGGGACAGATTTGGTTTAGGATGCCTTAGAGAAGGTGAAAGTGATTCAGGAGAGGCTTCGTACAACGTAGTCGCGATAGAAGAGTTATGCGGATCGGAAGGTTTGAGAGGTGTCCTACATGGTTGGTGAGAAGGTCTTGCTGAAGGTTTCGCCCATGAAGGGTGTTATGAGATTTGGGAAGAAAGGGAAGTTGAGTCCGCGGTTCATTGGGCCTTTTGAGGTGCTTCAGAGGATCGGGGAGGTGGCTTATGGGCTTGTTTTTCCACCCAGCTTGTCTAGCGTGCATCCGGTATTTCATGCTTCTATACTCTGGAAGTATATTGGGGACCCGTCTCACGTTTTGGACTTCAGCACAGTTCAATTGGATGATGATTTGACCTACGATATGGAGCCAGTAGCAATTTTGGGTCGTCAGGTTCGAAAGCTGAGGTCAAAGAATGTAGCTTCAGCGAAAGTGCAGTGGAGAGGTCAGCCCGTGGAGGAGGCTACTTGGCAGACCGAGCGAGAGATGCAGAGCAGATATCCTCACCGATTTGAGGCTTCAGTGTTTAAGTTGGGGAGGATGCAACGACCCGGCCAGTCGTCTCATGAGTTACCACTCCGTTTTCCCCTATTTCAGCTTATTTACACTTTGTTATCCGTATTTTATGTGATCGGGTTGATTAGTTCGAGTTCAGAGAGGATTTGGTAAGACATGAGACACTTAGTCTCTTTTAAGAAGGCTCAAGTTGGAAAAGTCAACCGGATGTTGACTTATGTGTAAGAAGGCTCGGAAGTGAGTTCCGACGGTTCGGTTAGCTTTGGGGGTAATTTGTGACTTAGGAGCGCGATCGGAATGGGTTTTGGAGTTGTAGAGAAGATTTAGGCTTTAATTGGCGAAGTTGATATTTTGGCGGTTCTGGTTGATAGGCGAGATTTTGATATAGGGGTCGGAATGGAATTCCGAGAGTAACAGTAGCTTCGTTGTGTCATTTGGGATGTGTGTGCAAAATTTTAGGTCATTCGGACGAGATTTGATGGACTTTTTGATCGAAAGCATAATTTAAGAGTTCTTGGAGTTCTTAGGCTTGAATCCTATGTTAAATTGGTGATTGATACTGTTGTGAGCATTCCGAAGTTTTGAACAAGTTTTAATAATGTCATGGGATGTGTTGCTACAATTGGTTTGAAGTTCCGTGAGTTCCAGGTAGGTTCCAGGTAGGTTCCGGGATGTTTTAGGCTGAAAATCATAGTTGTAGCAGGTCCAGAAGGGTTGCGGCCTCGGAACTCACTCGCGCGGTCCGCACAAAAAGGAGTGCGGCCACGGTATGTGCTGTGCGGACCTCACAAAATGAAGTGCAACCGCGGTAGGTGTTGTGCAGACCGCACAAAATGATGTGCGGCCGTGGTGAAGAACATTCCGCTGGTCCTACTTCGGAAGCTCATATCTTTTGATCTACAAGGAATTTTGAGATGATTCAAAAACGAAAGTTGTATCCCTTTCTGTCTAGTGTCTAGAAAGATAAAGATAACACAATTTAGACATCTGTAAAAAAACGTATGGCCAAAATACTAAAACCTATCATTGCAGAGGAAGCCTGTGCGGCCGCGGTCGTTTTTGTGCGGACCGCACTGGTTTTTTGCGGACCGCGGTCGATTTTGTGCGGCTCGCGGAGGTGGAGATCTGTGGGGAACTCCATAAATATGAGGTTTTGGGTTTTATTTGATATTTTGACCTACAGAGCTCAGATTTTGACGATTTTTCGAAGGTTTTCAAGAAATTCATCGGGGTAAGTGATTCTAACTCAAATTTGGCTAGAGTACATGAATCTATCATTTAATTCGTGATTTGGGATAGAATTTGGGAAGAAAATTGTGAAATCTTTCAAAAATGTAAAATGATGATTTGAAGGACCAAATGGTATCGGAATTGGATAATTTTCATATGGTTAGACCCATGAGAGTATAAGGATTCGAGTTTTGTGAATTTTGTCAAATTCCAAGATGTGGGCCCGGGGGTCGGGTTTGACTAAATTTTAGAATTTTGTGGTAATTCGATTATTTTCGCTTGGGCTTTGTTCCCATAGCCTATTGTGATGTATTCGTTCTGATTTTGGATATATTCGACGCGCGTGGAGGCCGATTCGAGGGTCAAAGGCGTCGCGAGATAGAGATTTAGCTGGTTCGAGGTGAGTAATGATTGTAAATGATGCTCTGAGGGTTTGAAACCCTGGATTGCACATCGTAGTGCTATATTGAGGTGAGACACGCGCTCGATGATGAGCGTGAGGTCTTTTACTACTGGGGATTGAAACTTGGTCCGTCCCGACTGATAATTTTACCGCGTATTTGACTGAAACTTATTTTTTATCATCATGATTTGGGGCTAATTGCCATATTTGGTCTTCGTGCCAACTATTTGAACCCTTCGGGCGTTTTGATTGATTTTCCTCACTATACTTGTTAAAAATCGTATCCTCGGTCATATTTCTCTCTATTTTAAATGATTCGAGCTGGTTTTGTCATACTATTCCTAAATGAGAGGAATTTGTGGGTTGAGATCTCTATCTTCTATTATTGTGCCCGAGAGGCTGTGAGGTTAATGACTGAGAGGGGTTGAGAACCCAATGGTGATGATATTATATATGTTATGGATCGGGCTGCATGCCGCAACAATACTTATATGGATTGGGCTGCACGCCGCAACAATATAGCGCTTGGGCTATAGGAGCCCCTCCGGAGTCTGCACACCCCCAGTGAGCACAGTCGACTATCTTTATGGATCGGGCTGCACGCCATAGCGATGTACGGATCGAGCTGCACGCTGCAACGATTATTCTGATTTCAGTTATTATGAGAGATATATGGGTCGAGAGCTGAGAATGAGCACCAGGTGATGAGAGTGAGCTCGAGGAGCTGATACTGTTCTGAGTGATTGACACTATGCTCGAGGGGTGGATTTCTGCTTTTTATTTACCTGCTAGATTACTGTTTTACCTGATTTAAAGAGATTTCACTTGCCGTCTTCACTGATTTACTGCTTTAAGTGATTTTTACTGCTTGATATAGAATTACTTTGTGCCTTTACATTTTTTCTTGCTTTCAGTCATTATTTATGATTATTACTCACTAAGTCGGAGTACTCACATTACTCCTTGCACCATGTGTGCAGATTCAGGCATCGTAGAGTCCGCTCCTGAGTGTTGATCTTCCCAGTCCAGGTAGTGTTTTCGGAGATTGCGAGGTAGCTATTGGCGTCCGCAGCCCCGTGCCTCCTTTATCTTACTATTTTCACGTCCTTGAACTTCTGTATCGAATTTCGTATCCAGTAGACCGGTATCCGGATTTATTAGTTGCTCATGACTTGTGACACCCCGGTTTGGGCTGTGTTGGGATGGTTTCTACTGTTGTTATCGTTACTTCCGCAAATTATGGTTATTATATCATGTTTTTGAACTATTTATGATATTTAACTGTTTAAATGAGGTGTTCTGCTTTGGTCTGGTTGGCTTTGCCTTCACGAGAGGCTCCATCACAACCGGTTTTGGGGTTAGGGTCGTCACACATTGTGGCATGGTTGGTAGGGAGACTTAGTTGAGCTGCATTATCGAGGCACCCCACAGTCAGCAGAGTCTCCTTCAGAGTATTGCATTGTATTTTCATTTCTGTCCACTTGTATTCCGGATAGTCACTGTATTTTATTTCATTCACTAGTAAATACTCATGCACTCCGCATTATTCAGTGGAGTTTATTACTTATTAATTATTTGTTTAAAGGAACTAATTTCAAAATAAACAAAAAAATGAGAAATTGCTAGTAAATTGTTGTCGGCCTGCCTAACAGTGGTGTCCGACGCCATCATAACCCTTAGTGGATTTTGGGTCGTGACATGTCTGTCATTTACCTGTTTAATTGTTGAATAGGCATTTCTTGATATTTAAACTGAACTTATATGATTTTACATATCTTTACTGAATCACTATTCTTACCTGTTTTACTGCTTCATTATAGCCTATAATGTGCCTTACGTGATTTCATGCTTTCAGTCTTTATTTATGATTATTACTCACTGAGTTAGAGTACTCACTTTACTACCTGCACCCCGTGTGCAGATTCAGGCGTTGCTGATCTTGCTAGCACGAGTTGAGAGCTCCCGGCAGACTTCGGAGTCCACGAGGTAGCTGTTTGGCGTCCGCAGTCCCGTGTTTCTCTCCCTTTATCTTATTTCTATCTCTTTATCACTTATTCTATAATAGTTAGTAGGCATTTCAGACTTGTAGCATTTTGATAGATGCTCATGACTAGTGACACCCCGGTATCGGGCTATGTTGGGTTGTATTCTGCGAATTGTTTCATATGGTCACTATTTACTTTTGGATTTATATCATGTTTTAGACTTAATGCTTATTGTTTAATTGCTTAAATCCGGATTGGAAATGAGTCGACTGGACTTGTCTTCACCAGAGGCGCCATCACGACCGGGTCCGGGTTTGGGGTGTCGTGACTGTCACACCTCCTTTTTGCGCGCCCGCCCCGAAGGGTTGAATGCGCGAGGGAGTTTTTCTAATTTAAGTGACAATATTCGAAATGAGATTATTTATTTAATTCAAAGTCACCACTTGGGAAAGGTTTGGCTTTTGGTGTCCCAAGTCACCGGTTTATCTTGAATCCCAAATCGAGAAAATTTTCGACTTTTCCAAATGAAGTCTGCGAACCAGAAATTCTAAGTAAGGAATTCTGTTGACCCGAGGGAAGGTGTTAGGCACCCTCGAATCCCGTGGTTCTAGCACGGTCGCTTAAATTGTTATAATGGCTAAATATCTGATTTAAATACATGTTGTGACTTATGTGCTTTTATTAAGTTTAAACCGCTTTTATTATTATCATTTATTTTTATAGAATTGCAACGTCGTGAAAATGCATCTCGAACCACGTCACAATCAATGCACCCGCGGTCGTCGACACATTTTGACTCCGTTGAGATTTGGATTTGGGTCACATCAATGTGCACCCGTGTTTAAGAAGGTTAAATTAAGCCGCGCCTAAAGAGTCTAACACGTTATTATTTTCGGAGAAGGCAATGAGATTCACTAAACGGCCTATCCTGAATTCTAAAATATTTATTATGGTTAGTTATTGAGGGCCCCGCAATGTTGCATTTTTTATTTGGCAAGGCTCGTCTCTATTTTAGAAAGGATACCCTAAAATGACTACATTTCTATTATGTTCAGTCTAAAATAGAAGAAGAAAGATACATGTTAATTCAAGTATATGCTTTGGCCTAAACCGGATCCTTATCAATTTCTGATTAATTGTTTATAAAATGGAGAGACGTCATACCTTGTGGAACATGCTTTAATTAGACGAAGAAGTTACATGCGAGATTGACGAAATACAACACTTAATCCGAACAACATCTTTAAGTCGGATTTGAATTAAATTGCTTAAGCAGGATTAATTGAATTACTTATTAGAGGATGTTACCGATGATGTTCAAAACTAGTCCTACAAACTGCCTAAAGAAATCGAAACTGGGTGACTTAAAACTGTATCATGTTTGGCTAGATTTAAAAAAAAAAAGGCTATTTGCCCCCTACCTATTCAAAGCATGCTGAAAGAGTGAGTTCAATTTTAACAATCATATTAAATAATTTCACATTCCATGAACTGTATTTACATCCTGTATGCTTCTAAACGAATCAAGTACCACAGTTTCAGATCAACATAAACATTAATTAAGTACAAACTTACTAATGTATTCTCTATTAGGCTATAAATTAAAGGATTTATACAACTTTAACAACATTCGCAAAGCTGTAAGTAAGGCAAGAGATGAAAAAAAAATTCTTCAGATCTTTCGATTCAATGTTCATTGCGACATCAGTTATATCAGACTGATTCAAAGTGTGTACCTGAGGAGATGCTTACAATGAAGAAAGCAAGAGAGTCAGTTGAGCAGTAGTGCAAGCGAAACAGCAGCAGTAACAGTCAAATAGCAGTAGGGCAAATTGAACAAAAACCCAGTGCAAGAGGCAAAATGGCAGAATGACAGCAATGACCAGTAGTATAGAAATAGAAATCCAGACAATTCGATTCCAAGAGAATCAACCAATGCAAACCAAACTAACACACTTAACTGATACTTTGACAGAAAACAGAACCGAATGAACAGGTTGAGCAGACTGAGAATCGAACAAAAGCAGGAAGAAAACCAGTTTCTGATTTCTGTATTTTTTGTCCCTCTCACTATCTCTTTTCCTTTCAAAAATCCAAAGTCAATTTTCAGTCTTGAAATCTATTTGGGCTATCAAAAAAGAATTCTTTTCCAGTTTCTGTTTTTCAGAACTTAAACTCTCAGATGTTCCCTTTCAGTGTATCTCTCTCTGTGTATTATCAATCTGTGTTCTTATCCCTCTTAGTTCTCTCTCTATCTCTCCTGTGTTGTTATCCAAAAAATCCTCCCCTAAACTGATGGAAGTCCTTCCCTTTTATAAGCCTAAAATCAACCCTTTAACAGCATGTTCGACAATTAGAACACCCCTCCCATGTGCTATCCTCTTTTCAGATTTCACTTAGCTATTTAAGTATAAACAAACCCCCCCATGATATTCCCTGGCAGTCTTACTCTTTTAAGTGAGGTTTAATACTTCTTAAACTAATGCAGGGTATGGACAACAGGGGTGTGTTCTGACAGCACATGCTGTCAAACTATTTTAATTCAAAAAGGGCCTTTATGCACATGTTGTGCACAAGTGCACATGCTATCAATTCAGATTGCAATTAGACAAAACCAACCCCTTTACATTTCTGATTCAAATACATCAAAGTTAAGTAGCTATAGTTGATTCTTAATTCGAACAATGTTCAGCAAGACAAATCAAGCTGTTACCATTCAAACAGCTAGAAACTATTTGACGACATGTATCGAATCGACTATACCAGTTACAACATACACAATCAAAGCCAAGGATTAGAATCAAACAGTATCAACAAAGGGTCAGATTGCATATGTCAATACAGAGGTTAACTTGGGGATTGATTACTCAAACAATTTTGATTCAATCAATTAGGCAGTTCACATACACACATATTATCAGTGAATGAGGAAACATTCGATCAAACAAAGGGGTGCAGGCAAGGTGGACAATCAACAGTTGATAAAAATTCAAAGACACAAATTACAAGACATCCGGCCATACGAACAGACCTTTAAACCACACACGTATTGAATAACAAAGAGAAAGCAAACTTACCTTAAGAACTTTGAAAGAAGAAACAGAAAAATCAACTTGTGTTGTACAGACCCTTCTCAAGGTTGAACGGACTTTAATCGAAGTGTTTCTCAAATGAGAAACACTTCGATTAAGGTCCATTAGACCCTAATCTCTTGGTTTAAACAGGCACGGAACAGGCACGGGACAGGCACGAGGAACCCTTAGTCGAAGTGTTTCTCAAATGAGAAACACTTCGATTAAGGTCCATTAGACCATAAACTCTTGGTTTAAACAGGCACGGAACAGGCACGGAATAGGCACGGAACAGACACGAGGACCCTAGGGTTCAAAACATCAGATCTGGGATTCATGTTTCTCTGGTCAGATTCGGACCAAACCAAGCATGGTTTGGTCACGAGGGGGGTCAGGGGACTGTCTAGTGTGAAGTTGAGGTCGATTGGTGTAAATCAGGTTCCGACTCGAATCTTCAAATGAAGATTTGAGAAGGTGGGAGGGGATTCGAAGTGTGTGGTTGGTGGATTTGGGTTCAGGACGGTGAGGAGCATCTATGGTGTTAAGGATGGGGTCGCCGGCGTCCATGCCGCCGGTTTTCATGGTGAAGGTATACATGGGCGGCTAGGGTTTGGAGGGGAAGGGGATGAGGACGAAGGCGGGGTCTTGGATAGGGGGACAGGGTATGGTATGAGGCTTATATATGGAATGGGTGGGTTGATCTCAGCCGTTGGATCAATCGAGATCAACGGCTTGGATCTGAAGGCTTAGGAGAAACGGTGTCGTTTCATCTAAACGGGGTTTGGGTTAGTCCGGGTGGAAATGGGTCGGGTTCATCATGGGTTATAGGGAGGTGATCTTGGCCATAGGATGGGGAATGGATTAACGGCTATGATTAAAAGGCCTCATACGACGTCGTTTAAATAAAGGATTGGCCAGATCTGGGCCGTTCCTTTGAATCCATCAATGGCTCACAGAGATGGTGCCTGTACGACGTCGTTTAGGCGTCTTGCAGAGGGCCTGGTGGGACTGAGTCGTTTGTATTGGTTTTGGGCCTGATTTCATTTTGAAATTATGGCCCAAATCCAATATTTCCTTTTACAACTTAAAAAAAATAAAATTCCTAGAAAAAATAAAATCATACCAATATTAATTAATACTCAAAAATAACAATTATCACTTGCATTGACATTTAATTATACTAAACACTTAATGGCAAAATACAATGAAGGATGCACACATTTTATTATATTTTCTTTTAATAAACGGATTACGGTTCACACGACATACAGACATATATATATATATATATATATTTGTTTTTTTTTGTTTGAATAAAACAATCGTGGGAAAATCACAAATAACTAGCAACAAAAATGCCACGTAAAAATCCAACAAATGTACAGCAAGACCAATTGCTATTATTTGTTTCTTTTGGAGCGGTTGTTGCGTAAAACAAAAATCACGTGCTCACAACTGCCCCTCTTTGTTCGAAAACACGAAGGGTTTTCGTGCAAAGATAAAGTGAGCGGATATGAGCGATTTTTGCCTATGGACTACTCCGTGTGAAGCATGTTTTGAAAGATCTGACCGAATCTTTTCTTCAAAGATTTCCTACATATCCTGGGCTAAACAGGAATCAGGTCAATGTAGTTCGGGAAATTCTTGATAGCTGGGACTACCATGGGACTGCAATGCTTGCTGTTACTGCTGTTGCTGTGGTCACCACTGCTTTACTGACCGCCTTATTACAACCAAAGAAAAATTAAAACTTAACTAAACACTTATATGCATGTCGACTGCTAGTTACAAGATTCCTATCTATGATTCTTTTCGACTTGATCATGGGTCTTAGCTGATTTTGCTTGGAGACTTCGATCCGAATCTTGATGCTTGCGAGTTGTAGGTGCTCGTTTAATTTCTGGGATACTCAGTGAGACGTGACTGCCAGAGTTCTGGACCTTAATCAAATCTTGGAGCGATCCGCCTTCCATTTTCTCCGGTATCTCGGGACATCTTCTTTTTGTCTTTTCTTCTTAGATTTTGAGTTGAGACTCATCTTGTGGGTCGTTTCGATCCGTGTGGCTTGAGGTTAGACCTGCGGAAAAAACAAACGAACGAAATTTTCTGCCCTAGTTTCACTAAGAAAATTTAGTGAATTATTCGCCAAGAAGTTCATAAAATTGATGAAAGAAGGTATGAATGCTTAGTTCAGGGTTGGAGCCCTAATACCGACTAGCTGGGAGAAGTTCAGTTTAGAGTTAAAACTCTAATACTGACCAACTGGGAAAAAGTTCAGTTTAGGGTTTAAAACCCTAATGCTGACTAAATGGAAAAATTCAGTTTAGGGTTTAAAACCCTAATGCTGACTGAAGGAAAAATTCAGTTTAGGGTTTAAAACCCTAATGCTAACTAAACGAAAAGTTCAGTTTAGAGTTTAAAACCCTGATGCTGACTAAAGGAAAAATTCAGTTTAGGGTTTAAAACCCTAATGCTGACTAAAGGAAAAGTTCAGTTTAGGGTTTAAAACCCTAATGCTGACTAAAGGAAAAGTTCAGTTTAGGGTTTAAAACCCTAATGCTGACTAAAGGAAAAATTCAGTTTAGGGTTTAAAACCCTAATGCTGACTAAAGGAAAAGTTCAGTTTAAAGTTTGAAACCCTAATGCTGACTAAATGGAAAAAGTTCAGTTTAGGGTTTAAAACCCTAATGCTGACTAAACGAAAAATTCAGTTTAGGGTTTAAAACCCTAATGCTGACTAAAGGAAAAATTCAGTTTAGGGTTTAAAACCCTAATGCTGATTGCAAGGAAAAGTTCAGTTTAGGGTTTAAAACCCTAATGCTGATTGCATGGAAAAGCTCAGTTTAGGGTTTAAAACCCTAATGCTGGTTGAATGGAAAAAGTTCAGTTAGGGTTTAAAACCCTAATGCTGACTAAAGGAAAAATTCAGTTTAGGGTTTAAAACCCTAATGCTGATTGCATGGAAAAGCTCAGTTTAGGGTTTAAAACCCTAATGCTGGCTGAATGGAAAAAAGTTCAGTTAGGGTTTAAAACCCTAATGCTGACTAAAGGAAAAATTCAGTTTAGGGTTTAAAACCCTAATGCTGATTGCAAGGAAAAGTTCAGTTTAGGGTTTAAAACCCTAATGCTGACTAAATGGAAAAAAGTTCAGTTAGGGTTTAAAACCCTAATGCTGACTAAAGAAAAATTCAGTTTAGGGTTTAAAACCCTAATGCTGATTGCAAGGAAAAGTTCAGTTTAGGGTTTAAAACCCTAATGCTGACTAAATGGAAAAAAGTTCAGTTAGGGTTTAAAACCCTAATGCTGACGAAAGGAAAAGTTCAGTTTAGGGTTTAAAACCCTAATGCTGATTGCGAGGAAAAGTTCAGTTTAGGGTTTAAAACCCTAGGGCTGATTGCATGGAAAAAGCTTAGTTTAGGGTTTAAAACCCTAATGCTGGCTGAATGGAAAAAAGTTCAGTTAGGGTTTAAAACCCTAATGCTGACTAAAGGGAAAGTTCAGTTTAGGGTTTAAAACCCTAATGCTGATTGCATGGAAAAGCTCAGTTTAGGGTTTAAAACCCTAATGCTGGCTGAAAGGAAAAAAGTTCAGTTAGGGTTTAAAACCCTAATGCTGATTAAAGGAAAAAGGTCAGTTTAGGGTTTAAAACTCTAATGCTGACTGACTGAAAAAGCTTAGTTTAGGGTTTAAAACCCTAATGCTGACTGGCTAGGGACAAAGTTCGAGAATACTAAACGACCTCTTTTTTTGGATTTTCTTGTTTTAGTAGAAGATAAAAGGGAGTTTCGTGGAAACTTACCTTTCGAGTGAATTCATCATTGCCAAAGTATTTCTTGTACCCGTGTACCTTCTTCTTTGGGCGACACCTGCTTCTTGCACGGTTGTCTTGGATTATACTTGTTTCAACTTTTCAGACAAAGAACAATTGTTAGTTCGGAAATGACGGTAGGTTTGGTGACCTTGATCGTTCCCAATTGCTTTGTTGTGTCTTTATTTCTGTTGTGAAGTCCCGCCATTGACTTGATTCAAATGGTGAAACCCTTTAGACTGCTCAGGCTTGTATTTCCAGATTCTGTGATGATTTGTCTCGTAAGGCTCCCTTTTTTTTGTGTGTCCCGTTTTGCTTGAAGATTCTCAACGGGGATTTATTGGAGGTATCTGTGGGGATTTGTACAAAAGGAAGCTCTGTAGGGGAATATTTACAAAATGGATTCTTTGTGTGGATTTTTGTATAATGGGGCATGCTGGGGATTTGTTTCAAAGCGGGCTTTCTAAGATTTGTTGGGGTAAGCTGGTTGGGGAATTTTTACAAAGGGACTCGCTAGGGATGTGATGGGGATTTATGTCCCTATTTTTATTAACAAAGGGAAATCCTGTGGGGATTTGTGCGAGGCAGACTTGCTGGGGAAATTTCTCTCTTTCCTCTTTACTTAGAACGCCATCAGACATCATGATTCATCAGGTTTGGACAGACGTACCAACAAAACGAAGTGCTTTCCTTCATGAAACGGAATTCCGTGAAAACAAACCTGCCACCTGTCCTTTCCGGTATATCTAGAACTTGGAGTTAAACATGAAAGAGATTTGAAGAGAAACAAAGAAAAGATAAAACAAATTTCAGAAAAGGAGTGCCCCCTTCGGGACGAGAGAGACTTATCTGAGGAAGATAATGCTGGCTTTAACTGAACATGACATGCTTTTTGGACTGGACGCTTGATCTTCAACGAACTTGCGTTTCCTGCCGAACCAAAACATATCTGTGATTCCAAACCGGTGGAATTTTGCCGAGATCTCCTTGGGGTGGAGTCATTCTTTTCGGCCAACAGCGCCCTTTTGCGGGTTTTCGCTGGCTGTCCTCTCTCATTTCTCTTCCTGTCATCGCTTGATAGCACTCTTTGCGAGTTTTTACTAAACAAGCTCTCTCATTTTGGTTTCTCTACTCCCGTCGCCTCGTGGTGCCCGAAGGTTTTCACCAACGAGACTCTCTCATTTTTTTTTCTCTCAATTTAGAGTGTGCCGGTCTCCATTCGTGACGCTTATTGGCTTCCCACTATCTTTGGTAATCTGATCTGAAAGGTTGTGCTTAGTAAAGAGAGGTAGATGATACTACGACTTTTAAACTGTTTGACGTGCCCCGGTTTCAATTTCAGGGTAAATGGGATTTTATTGTTGGTGTGACTGAACCTTAGGGAGAGGCTGCCTACGTATCCTTTCGGAATCAAGTCAGACGTAGTTCAGGCTCAATCAATTGTTGGTTTTTTTTCCCGGAGCATCAGGGATTGTTTTGATCCTCAAACCTAACTGCAATGGCTAGTCGCGTGGGACTTAACCTTTCCAACTTTATTTTGCCTTTGTAGGCCTTTCTTTTCTGTCTTCTTTCTTCCAACTTCAATTTTAGAGCATTTGGGGGTGCCTTGGTTTCTTCGACTTTGCTGAGGCGATTAGCCATGTGAAACTCAACCCTTTCAACTTCAACTGCCTTTATAGGCGCTTTAATTTGATTTTCTCCTTTCAAGAGTTTTGATTCCTGAGCATCGGCAGCCATGGCCAGTCGAGGTCGACTTGATGCACCTGCTGAGGCTGGGTGCCTTTTGCACATTAGCGTGTATCAAACGAAAGCCCTGTAAATCAGTCTTGCCAATCTTTCTTTGTCTTGGTTTTGGAAAAAGTGTTAGACCAAAAGGGATTCAAAGAGAAACAAATAATTGAATGGAGAGAGTTTAAAACTAGAAGTGTCCCTTTCGGGGAAAGGAGAGAAGGACTTATCCGGAGTACATGCGGACTTCAATGAACATGACATGCCTTTTGGACTGGATGCTTGATCTGTGTAAACCGCCCGACTCCCAAAAATTTATCACAACTTTGCTTTGAATACCGAGGAACCTTGCTAGGATTCTGTTGATGACGGTGGTTGTGAGGATCTCATTTTCGATCATGGGCGCCCTTTGCGGGTTTTCACGAGCTGGCATTTTCATTTCATTTCTTACCATCTCCTTATAGTGCCCGTGTGGGTGTTCACTAACAAGACTTCTCATTTGATTTTCTCTGCTTACCGTCGCCTTACGGTGCCCGTGTGGGTTTTCACCAATAAGACTCTCTCATTTTATTCTTCTCATTTTGTTGTATCAGGTCCAAATAACTCCATCCTCCCATTTTGAACCGCTTTGCCGATTGATCAGAAGGACTTGAACAAGGTTTGGGGTAAAAAGAATTTGGGTTGAACTACAACTTTGGAACCTTTTGGGCGGGATCATTGCCGAACCATTATAACTTCTACCCCAGTTTCACTTTTGGGGGACTTCTTGGATTTTATTTTGGTGTGACTGAACCCCAAGGAGAGGTTGCCTACGTATCCTTTCGGAATCAAGTCAGACGTAGTTCAGACCACTTTTGTTTTTGGATTTTTTTTTGTATATATATTTTCTTATTTTTCCAATTCTTTCTTCTTCTTTTTTCATTTTTCTTTTTCATTTTATTTTCAATAATATTTTCAGGTTCCAAAGAGGGTAATCAAAGAAGAGTAACCAGCTCAAATGGGTTTTGCAAAAGGTTGATAGTGTTTGGGTAGCGAGAATGAAAGCCTTCGTCATCTCAAACGGACAAGATTTTATTATATAAAGGATCCAACATAGTACCTTTTGACTGCATTTACATTGACAGTTATTTCAAGGACATTTCCTTCGATGTGTCCCAAGTACAACGCACTCTTTCTGGCAGTACTCTTGTTGTAATGTATGGACCTTTCCAATTTCGGGAATCAATTTTCCTTCAGTTGTTCCAACTCTTTGTCTTGTTTCCTTAAGCTATTCTTCATGGCGACCCAATTCTTGATTCATTATTTCGAGGTCTGACAGAGTTTTAAGATCCGGGCATGAAGTCCGCAAGCATGTCATATTATTGAAATCTGCATTTAACATAACTAAAAGAGAATGAGAAAATTGACAAGATTTAAGAAAAGAGACATTCGGGGAAAATGAAATATCAATTTCATTTGATTTTTTTTTTGATTTTTGAAGATAGAAGGGTTTACATCGAAAAGTAAGACAATAAAGTAAAACATCTGGATCACACCCTGAGATAATCCAGATGCAGAAAGGATAGCAAGACAGGCTACCGAGACTCCCGTTTGATGGGGAACTTTCAGGCTTGACAATCATTTTTTGGCTTTTCTTCTGTCTCGGCAATGGCTACAATAGCCTTCAGTGCCGGATCAAATTCCTCAGCTTCACAGATCATTCCGTCTATTGGCCCATTTGTGAGAGTAGGCAGGGGAATGTTCATCATATTAGGAACCTTTTCGTCCCGGGGAACGATTCTTTCAGCTTCAATCAAGTCTTCAACTGCCATTTTGAGGGTCCAATGACCAACAGTCCTTTGTACCGTGCCCCACTGCTCCAGAGTGGCATTCACATCTAGTATCAGCTCGATGCGGGGAGGGGGGACTCGGTGTTTGGCCGATTTGGGGCCACTGGCTGCAGCAGACTTCGCCTGACTAGCTTTTGGAACAAGCCTGAGTATGATTCACCAATAGAGGTGAACTGATTCCTTTTGAAAGACTCTCTTGGGTGAGGATTGTACTGATGAACATTTGATTGGGGGACTATATGGAGCTTGGTAAGGATGGGCATTTCTGGGAGGTGGAGCTCAGTTTTGTGTATAATGTTGTGGCCGCGTGCGAGGCTGCTCATCACTGCATACCAACAAAACCAATCACCTGAACAGAACCTGGCTAATTTACTCACACACACAACCTTGTTAGTTTTGAAGCATTTAACATATAGGAAATCGCAAGATGGGATGCAATGCACCTAAACAGTTAAACGCTTTTACCATGTGTTTGAACGGGTTGCATGTTTCATCCCGACCCTAAACTAGCCCTCTTCACTATGTACCTCTTTTCTTTTATTCCTGCCTCTCTTTAGTCACTCTTGATCTTGTTTTTGCCGCTCTTTTATTTTTTGCACTCTCTTTTTTTTCTTTTTTCCTTTTTGTTTTTTTCTATTTTCTTTTTCACTCGATTTTCTTTTTCCTTTTCTTTCAGTTTGTTTTTTTTTTCTCAATTTATTTTATAGCTATGATCGAATCCGATGGAGATTGCCTACGTATCACGATGCCTACGTGAATCAGATCATTACGTAGTTCAAAACACACAAATGAGCGTAGAAAGCAGCACACCTTTTATTGTTGAAATGGTCTATTACAAGCTATATTTTGCAAAAGGAAAAGCAAACTTTGAAAATAAACCTAGACTCAAAACAGACTAAAATCACTCTTACGGAAAAACAGGTAGAAGATGCTAAGACATAGACTTGACTTATGAGTACATTATGGTTTTGAGAATTGGTGTCCGCGGGGCATCGTTCGGCCTCGCCGCGGTCCTAGGCGTGAGATCCCTCTCGAGTTGTTCCAGCTCATGCATGGTCTGCTTGACATAATTCATCATTGCCGAGAGGACGGTAACGCTGGTCATGTTCTCACATCGTAGACATCGTCTGGTGATGGCATGGGCAATGGCCTTGATCCTATTTCTGGTTTGCTTCTTCTCTATAAGTAGGCATTTTATCTGATCGCTGCACATCTTGAATACCTGAGCATCCTGAATATGCTGATTCTTCAGTTGTCGTACTTCTAACTTCATTCGGGCCAACAAGTCGTACCAGTATCTACTCTCAATTCGGAGATCCTTGGCCTGATTAGCTGCTTTGATCTCAAGTGTAGCCATCTCTCTCTTCATTTTAGCAACAGTTTTCTCGTGGTCGCCTTCCAATTGATTCAGGTATCGGCGATGCTTATCTGCTCTTGTATCCCACTGTGCCCTGAGCTCTGCTATGACGTTTTCAGATCTCTCTAAACCATCTTGTCATTCCCTGATTTCACTTTTTAGCCTTTTTATCAACTGCTCATCTGATCGACGCCTTGGCTGTTTATCCGCATCCACCCTTATTTGTTTGACCTGGGCTCTGAGCATTTCGTTTTCCTGAATTAACCTGTTCCGCTCTCCCAGATTGGTAGCAACTTGCACGTTGTGCTCATATTTCAAGCTTTCCACTTGTTTCTTCAACCTGCTGATTTCGGCGCAATAGCCTCTTTCTTTCGCTAACCAATCCCACTGCTTTTGCGATGATTCGGCGAAATTCAGGATGTGGGGTCTCTTAGCCGGCCTTTCATGCTCAAGTTCCCTTTTATACCATGCAAGGTAACCTGGCGCCGTCTCTCCTTTGGCTTGATCCCGCACGCAAGTATCTGATTTCAAATATTGACACTCACTCCAGATTTGGCGAATCTTCGCTTCTGGGAATTGTCCGTTAGGACTTATCTCAACTGCTTGAGTGCTAAGATCTTCCTCATGAGGTACTGTCTGGCATCTTCCGAACTGTCTCAAAACTCGGCAGGGTGCGTAAGGTTGAATGCTCTTAAGCCCCATCAGTAAGAAATGAGTTTTAGCTGCCGGCATATATATGACCTCATCAACAGGCAACCATCCCAGCGTCCATTGTATTTGGCTGGCAGTAAGAGCTTGAAAGAACGAGGTCCATGCCAGGACTCCTTTGGGCAAACTGATCTCTTTGGTTCTCGTGTAAAATTCTTCTATGCAAGTCTTTTCCGGGGAACCATGGCTCAAAATCTCGGAACGATGGCAGAGGTGCTCGGTCATCCACATTTGTAGGAGCAAGTTACAACCTTCGAAGAAATTTCCCCCAGCTTTACAAGCTGTAAGAGCTCGAAAGATGTCAGATACCACCATAGGTGCGAGAGTACTGTCATTTTGCGTGAGTAAAGTGCTGACGACCCCGGATATCTTCAAATCAATGTTTCCGTCTTTCCTTGGAAATACCAGAAGGCCCAGGAACATCATCATGAAAGCTACCCGTCTGTGTTTGTCCCACTTCTGACGAACACCTTTGCTGCACAGTTTGTTGATTGGATTATTGAATCCCCCCTCATGACCGTACCTATCATATATGAAGCATGGAGTACAAAATCCGGCTGCCAGATCCGGGTTGTGGACCGTTCTGGGTATCTTCAATGAATCTAGGAACCGATGTACCGTGACAACTCTTGGGGCGACCAAGTATTTTTGCCTCAACGGAAGTTCAGCATTCCCGATGTACCCGGCCATTTCTTCCAAAGTTGGGGTGAGTTCAAAATCAGAGAAATGGAAAACATTGTGCGCCGGGTCCCAGTAGGTAACCAAAGCTCTTATGATATCTCCCCGAGGCTGGATTTCCATTAAACCCACGAGACCTTTCAGATATTTCTTGACCTCATTTTGTCCTTCAACACCTAGATCATTGCACCATAGCCGTAACTTGACAGGGATTTTGGTCATTATTGAAAAATGTTCATTTTGCATCGTGCTCATCCTGCACATTTATTAAGGTGATTTTAACAAAATGACTTGACTCAATAATATTTACAACGGGGATCAAGTTTTGAACACGGCCCTTAAGCGCTTCGGGGACGAAGATTTTAAGGCCGTGTGGGTCAACTGGACAAAAATACTAAACAAGACCCAAAGGTGGCTATTTATGCAAAGTCAGCCTTCCGGCGTCCCTTTCGGGAACATTCGGCTATTTATGACAAAACAGCATCACCCGATTTATTTATGACTCTTCTTTTTTTTTAAAAAAAAAAAAAAAATTGACACACATTTTCTTTTTTTTATTTATTGATTTTGGCTACTTTAGCAAAAAATGGGATTGAACCCGACGAGGGTTGCCTACGTATCTCACATCCGGTGAGAATCAAACCTACGTAGTTCGGTACATCGTGAATCAATTAAACCCAGAAAGCAACAAAAAAAAAATTTATTCTTGAAAAGAGATAAGGACTAAAGAAAATCTTTGTTTATTTTTTTTTATATTTTTTTTATACATTTTTTTAAAGAAATATTTGGACTATTAGTCTGAATTTATAACGGAGGTATTAGGAAAGAAACAACATTTTTTTTGAATTATGAATTTTCCGTGTTTTTTTTTACTTTTACTTTTAAAGAAATACCCCTTTTTTTATTTTGAGAGTGATAAAAAAAAGACTTTTTTTTGTTTTTTTTTAATAAATCAAACTAGAAAAAGAATTTTTTTTTTAGGAAAATTCCGGCGAGGTTTTGACACTACTTGGACATTGGTTTTATTTTTCCAAAATAAGTAATTATCTCCCTACACTGCTATTTTCCCTTTTTTTTTAGAAATCGGTCAGCATGCGGAACCGAAGCAAATAGATGCGCAAAACAAATAGGATGCAGTAGGATGGTCTTTTCATTTCAGGTTGCCTGTCCTAGACGGGCCCAACCCCTGTGTTGAGCCCCCTAAGTCGAATGCAACATGATGCAAATAAACGTTCCTACTAGGGATCCGGCATGAAGTTTCGTTATACTAGGTTTATAACCTGGGAATTTGTTCTAGACTTTGTACCCGAGCGGACAACTCGAGTCGAGGAGGGGGCTACGTACCGGGGACCCGCGAGATCGTCCGGCTTTGTAACTTGTCCGACCTCTTTCTTATTTCAGGTATTGACACTAACAGAATAGGGAGTCTCGACCAGCGAGCTTCTCCCCGGAGGTAAGAAGAGAAGGGTTTCAGCACAGTTTATATACAGTTCAGATAATATCAAAGCGGTAAAAGACAACATTTAGCACGTTATGCAAAAACATGTAATAAAGATCAGATAATAAAGCCAAATATAACAATTATTCTAAGCTCGAATTCTTGAACCCTGAACCAGTGGTTCTGGGTTAAATCCCCCCCAGCAGAGTCGCCAAAGCTGTCACACCTCCTTTTTGCGCGCCCGCCCCGAAGGGTTAAATGCACGAGGGAGTTTTTCCAATTTAAGTGACAATATTCGAAATGGGATTATTTATTTAATTCAGAGTCGCCACTTGGGAAAGGTTTGGCTTTTGGTGTCCCAAGTCACCGGTTTATCTTGAATCCCAAATCGAGGAAATTTTCGACTTTTCCAAATGAAGTCTGCGAACCAGAAATTCTAAGTAAGGAATTTTGTTGACCCGAGGGAAGGTGTTAGGCACCCTCGAATCCCGTGGTTCTAGCACGGTCGCTTAAATTGTTATAATGGCTAAATATCTGATTTAAATACATGTTGTGACTTATGTGCTTTTATTAAGTTTAAACCGCTTTTATTATTATCATTTATTTTTATAGAATTGCAACGTCGTGAAAATGCATCTCGAACCACGTCACAATCAATGCACCCGTGGTCGTCGACACATTTTGACTCCGTTGAGATTCGGATTTGGGTCACATCAATGTGCACCCGTGTTTAAGAAGGTTAAATTATTAAAGGTGCGCCTAAAGCAACTAGCGTATTGTTATTTTGGGAAGGCCGTAAAATTCGCTAAACGGCCTGTCCCGAATTCTAAGTATTTTAATATATACATTTAGAGGGCCCCGCAGCTTGTGCATTTTTGTTTGTCGAGGCTCGTCTCATTTTTATTTAAAAGGATAAACCTACAGTGACTATATTTTCCTATTAAGTTCGTCTCTAAAATAAAAGAAAATCTCTTAATTAATTACATGCTAAAAACGTAACTTATCCTTATCAATTTCTGATTAATTGTTTATAAAATGGAGAGACGTCATACCTTGTGGAACATGCTTTAATTAGACGAAGAAGTTACATGCGAGATTGACGAAATACAACACTTAATCCGAACAACATCTTTAAGTCGGATTTGAATTAAATTGCTTAAGCAGGATTAATTGAATTCCTTATTAGAGGATGTTACCGATGATGTTCAAAACTAGTCCTACAAACTGCCTAAAGAAATCGAAACTGGGTGACTCAAAACTGTATCATGTTTGGCTAGATTTAAAAAAAAGAGGCTATTTGCCCCCTACCTATTCAAAGCATGCTGAAAGAGTGAGTTCAATTTTAACAATCATATTAAATAATTTCACATTCCATGAACTGTATTTACATCCTGTATGCTTCTAAACGAATCAAGTACCACAGTTTCAGATCAACATAAACATTAATTAAGTACAAACTTACTAATGTATTCTCTATTAGGCTACAAATTAAAGGATTTATACAACTTTAACAACATTCGCAAAGCTGTAAGTAAGGCAACAGATGAAAAAAAAATTCTTCAGATCTTTCGATTCAACGTTCATTGCGACATCAGTTACATCAGACAGATTCAAAGTGTGTACCTGAGGAGATGCTTACAATGAAGAAAGCAAGAGAGTCAGTTTAGCAGCAGTGCAAGCGAAACAGCAGCAGTAACAGTCAAATAGCAGTAGGGCAAATTGAACAAAAACCCAGTGCAAGAGGCAAAATGGCAGAATGACAGCAATGACCAGTAGTATAGAAACAAAAATCTAGACAATCCGATTCCAAGAGAATCAACCAATGCAAACCAAACTAACACACTTAGCTGATACTTTGACAGAAAATAGAACTGAATGAACAGGTTGAGCAGACTGAGAATCGAACAAAAGAAGGAAGAAAACCAGTTTCTGATTTCTTTATTTTTTGTCCCTCTCACTATCTTTTTTCCTTTCAAAAATCCAAAGTCAATTTTCAGTCTTGAAATCTATTTGGGCTATCAAAAAAGAATTCTTTTCCAGTTTCTGTTTTTCAGAACTTAAACTCTCAGATGTTCCCTCTCAGTGTATCTCTCTCTGTGTATTATTAATCTGTGTTCTTATCCCCCTTAGTTCTCTCTCTATCTCTCCTGTGTTGTTATCCAAAAAATCCTCCCCTAAACTGATGGAAGTCCTTCCCTTTTATAAGCCTAAAATCAACCCTTTAACAGCCTGTTCGACAATTAGAACACCCCTCCCATGTGCTATCCTCTTTTCAGATTTCACTTAGCTATTTAAGTATAAACAAACCCCCCATGATATTCCCTGGAAGTCTTACTCTTTTAAGTGAGGTTTAATACTTCTTAAACTAAAGCAGGGTATGGACAGCAGGGGTGTGTTCTGACAGCACATGCTGTTAAACTATTTTAATTCAAAAAGGGCCTTTATGCACATGTTGTGCACAAGTGCACATGCTATCAATTCAGATTGCAATTAGACAAAACCAATCCCTTTACATTTCTGATTCAAATACATCAAAGATAAGTAGCTATAGTTGATTCTTAATTCGAACAATGTTCATCAAGACAAATCAAGTTGTTACCATTCAAACAGCTAGAAACTATTTGACGACATGTATCGAATCAACTATACCAGTTACAACATACAAAATCAAAGCCAAGGATTAGAATCAAACAGTATCAACAAGGGGTCAGATTGCATATGTCAATACAGAGGTTAACTTGGGGATTGATTACTCAAACAATTTTGATTCAGTCAATTAGGCAGTTCACATACACACACATTATCAGTGAATGAGGAAACATTCGATCAAACAAAGGGGTGCAGGCAAGGTGGACAATCAACAGTTGATAAAAATTCAAAGACACAAATTACAAGACATCCGGCCATACGAACAGACCTTTAAACCACACACGTACTGAATAACAAAGAGAAAGCAAACTTACCTTAAGAACTTTGAAAGAAGAAACAGAAAAATCAACTTGTGTTGTACAGACCCTTCTCAAGGTTGAACGGACTTTAATCGAAGTGTTTCTCAAATGAGAAACACTTATATTAACGTCTATTAGACCCTAATCTCTTGGTTTAAACAGGCACGGAATAGGCACGGGACAGGCACGAGGAACCCTTAATCGAAGTGTTTCTCAAATGAGAAACACTTCGATTAAGGTCCATTAGACCATAAACTCTTGGTTTAAACAGGCACGGAACAGACACGGAACAGGCACGGAATAGGCACGGAACAGACACGAGGACCCTAGGGTTCAAAACATCAGATCTAGGATTCGTGTTTCTCTGGTCAGATTCGGACCAAACCAAGCATGGTTTGGTCACGAGGGGGGTCTGGGGACTGTCTAGTGTGAAGTTGAAGTCGATTGGTGTAAATCAGGTTCCGACTCGAATCTTCAAATGAAGATTCGAGAAGGTGGGAGGGGATTCGAAGTGTGTGGTTGGTGGATTTGGGTTCAGGACGGTGAGGAGCATATATGGTGTTAAGGATGGGGTCGCCGGCGTCCATGCCGCCGGCTTTCATGGTGAAGGTATACAGGGGCGGCTAGGGTTTGGAGGGGAAGGGGATGAGGACGAAGGCGGGGTCTTGGATAGGGGGCAGGGTATGGTAGGAGGCTTATATATGGAATGGGTGGGTTGATCTCAGCCGTTGGATCAATCGAGATCAACAGCTTGGATCTGAAGGCCTTGGAGAAACGGTGTCGTTTCATCTAAACGGGGTTTGGGTTGGTCCGGGTGGAAATGGGTCGGGTTCATCATGGGTTATGGGGAGGTGATCTTGGCCATAGGATGGGGAATGGATTAACGGCTATGATTAAAAGGCCTTATACGATGTCGTTTAAATAAAGGATTGGCCAAATCTGGGCCGTTCCTTTGAATCCATCAACGGCTCACAGAGATGGTGCCTGTACGACGTCGTTTAGGCGTCTTGCAGAGGGCCTGGTGGGACTGGGTCGTTTGTATTGGTTTTGGGCCTGATTTCATTTTGAAATTATGGCCCAAATCCAATATTTCCTTTTACAACTTAAAAAAAATAAAATTCCTAGAAAAAATAAAATCATACCAATATTAATTAATACTCAAAAATAACAATTATCACTTGCATTGACATTTAATTATACTAAACACTTAATGGCAAAATACAATGAAGGATGCACACATTTTATTATATTTTCTTTTAATAAACGGATTACGGTTCACACGACATACAGACATATATATATTTTTTGTTTGTTTTTTTTTTGAATAAAACAATCGTGGGAAAATCACAAATAACTAGCAACAAAAATGCCACGTAAAAATCCAACAAATGTACAGCAAGACCAATTGCTATTATTTGTTTCTTTTGGAGCGGTTGTTGCGTAAAACAAAAATCACGTGCTCACAGTGACATAAAGAGAACTCTACCAGACATGATTCCATAGACTTCCTAGGACTCGAATTAGAACCTAGGGCTCTGATACCAAGTTTGTCACGCCCTACAACTATGTGACCGGCACCCAGTATTCTACCCGACCCGAGTGAACCATCCTATAGATTAATACATATCTATATGCTTAATAGGAGGATGGGAAAGGCTCTTCATTTCAATCATTTTAAGATATACATAAAACATGAATAATGTCTTTAAGTAAATATTTTCCTTTGAAGGTAAAGCTTCATAAAGATAAAAGAAAATTTCGTTCATGCACGCCATGTAAGTAACCATAGGATTACAACCCAAAATAAATACTATTGTTGTTTATGGAATCTCTATGACACGTACTGGAATAGTTAGCCAAGGCATAACCCGGTATCTCAAAAGTATATTAATATAATAAAGTCCTCCACAAATACAAACGTGGAGTCTCACCAAATAACGTCAACGGAAAATATAGAGCTGCCCTATCCACGCGGTCTAAGTTACTCAGGTCCAGTCCCTGAAAATAGAAAATGGAAATGTGGCCAAAAGGCCTAAGCTCCACATGCCTAGTACGAATCATGAACCGTTCCCCAAAAGGAAAATAAGACGATATTTAAGAAGACATAAGATATGCAATAATAATTGATATCAAAAAATAAGTATTCATATCAATTAACAATTTAAAAAGTACAATAAAATAATATGGTAAAATATATTTCAAAGTCTTCCTTTATCATTGATCTTTGCAAAATCATGTTAGATTTTTCATTTACCGGGAGCACTATACCATCAACGAAACTAAAGAAGATCAACTAGGTTATGTACATAGCGGCAAGTATCATATACCCTACTTGCTCAGGTCGTCTCATCGTTGTGCCGCACGAATCAACTCAGCCATGCTAATAAAGTAGCACAATAGTACCCCTAATGGGAAGTACTCTGTCGTAGTCCCCAACTGTAAGGTAGGTTCTATGCCTACACCGATATGTGTAGTTTCATGACCTTATGAGGAAAATATCCATGGTCAATCTCAGTGAATTTAAGTAACTCCCAAAACCTTTACATTTATCAATGATGATATTTATAGCCAAATCAACTATTTGAGAATAACTATATCCAAAATATTTTGCAACTCATGTATTTTCATTTCAAAATACTACTAGTGCTATTCCTTATTTATTTAATTTTTTTTCTTTAATTAAGATACAACATTTCAGGAAAATAATATTCATATCACTTAAATCTTTTATAATGCAGGAATGGTAAAATCCCAACTCAGTCGTCCCCACAAGCTAGGACTCGCATTTTGAAACTCAGTTTAATCGTGTTTCGATATGAGTTTGGAGAAAAGTTCTGAGGGTAGTAAGTTTCAACATACCTCAAATTGCTTCCAACCTTATCACAAATGATCCAGTAATGCCAATGAGTCATGATCTATATATACGAACTCACATAATTCAAGAACAAGTCACAACGATACCTACTAGACTAACTAAGTGTCTAACACTTAAATCTAATCTTGTAAGTTTTAAAAAAATCCTCATTTAATTATTTGAATGACAATCCTTGAATTTTAACTCCAACTTATTCATTAAACTTGTTATGGAATCTAGTCATTCCACTATAAACTCAAAATAACATCGTTCAAATAACACCCATCACTATTCATCATTCTTACCAATCAACTTTTCAATTTCAAAACTAGCTTCTAGTGCTTTATAAATAAATGTTTAAATAAAAATTTAACTTCATAAATATACTCTACTACGCCCGTGGAGTATGGTACATAAGATTGGAGTGAAGAAATTACCTCTTTGTCAAACCCTAAAAGTTTCAAGATTTAAGTTTCTTGAAATGTCCTTGAGATTATCTTCAAAAATCTATGAATCCCACAATGTTGAAGGGTTAAAAGATGTAATAAATGAATCAAATTTATCAAAGAAAGCCATTTAATTCTTACCTTGAAGATGTATTAATGGTAAATAGTTGCCCCTTCTCTCTAATCCCCAAGACCAAGTCAAATATAATTTAATCTCCCCCTTTACAAAATGCCTACAAAAACTTCAGCTGTGAATTCTAAATTTCGGGTGCTGAGTTGCACGCCTTCACTGGGTTCTAATTTATTCCATCATAGAATCAACATTTTGGTCTTCAACTTTAATCATTCTATTTCCCACTTGCTTTTGTCTTTCATAATTACTTTCATTATTTCCTTATCCTTGTTATTTAATTAATTCCATTGTCCCCCACTTGTCTCTTTGTTGGCCAACCACTTTTTCTAGTTTTCTAAATCCTTTCTCGTTGCCATCTGAAGACTAGGATTTTAAATCCTTGTTTTCCTTATTAAATTCCAACTCTTCAAGTTGGTTACATACCATTGAATTCTCAAAATTTCAGCACTTATGAATAGAAACTTGAAATGCTCCAAATACATTTGATGACCTTGTAACATCCACTAATTCAATGATTAACTATCGATATTGTCCCTAAGCATTCCAATAACTTTGTTCCACTCGAATAATCATGTAGCTCAGATTTAATTACATTGCATTCTCAAGCTCAAAATTAGTAGGAGTTAACTAAAAGAATTTACGGGACTTTACAGTGAAGGCCTAAGTCCAAACCGGACAATATCACTAGCTGGCTGTTTTGTTGCAAATGGTATCAGAGCCACTCTTGTGTCAGCCTTGTGATGTTTGGTCAGAGTTCAAATGCGTTTAGGAAAATCTCGGTTAGGTAGGGCAAACCTCAGTGCTGAGTGTAGGTAAATCCCATGCAATTGGGCAAACCTCAGCGAGGACGCTGAGTCTATAAGAGGGGTGTATGTAACACCCCAGACTTTAGAAAAAGTCCCACATCGCCAAAACACAAGAGGGCTCTGATGTCACTCTTGTGTTTTGCCATTGTTGGACTTTGTCTAAAGTCTAGGGTGTTACAGATGCAGACTGCTCCTTTCTAAAATAGGAACTAAATAAATTCCACTTCATATGAAGTACATATTTAGCTTTCTTTAACACTTTGTAGTACTCTAGAACTTTAATGTAAAAGATATGATATCTTCCTTTGTTCTCTTTACCGTCTTTTCTCAAGTACAATATTAAGAGATAGTATATTACCGTAACCGGTGTTTTCATCTACATGCAATTTTGTTTACAGCTTTGTGCAGAGCTCACTTTGGAAATATGAAAATTTGACTTGAGCCCTCGCTATGACACAATTAGGGGTGTTCATGGTTCGGTTTGAGTCGATTTTTCCTAAAAAGAAACCAAACTAAGTAAGTCAGTTTTTCAAATATTCAAAACCAAATCAAACCAATTGAATCGGTTTTTTATCGATTCGATTTTTCGATTTTTCAGTTTTTTCGGTTATTCATCGGTTTTTGTTTTAAAATATGAGACATACACTACCAAACACATATTCTGGCGGCTATATTTTTAACGTAACACTATCAAATCAATTGTTGTTTGAGAAATATATCGTTTTCAAGATATATTGATGATAATTGAATCAAATGGTGATGAAGAATTCAAGTACTCAATTAAAAATCGATTATTTTTAACACAAAATAAATTATTGTACTTAGTAAAAGAAAACTACCAATCAAACTAGAATATAAAGGCAAAGAATTAGATTATTATTATAATAGCAAAGAACTAAACTAAAAATACAAATGAATAATATGTACCATATAATTTTAGAGACTTTATATAAAAATATACATATATATAGGTGTAATAATAAATTTAAATAGCTACTTTTATAGACGGTTTGGTTTGTTTTTTCCGGTTATTTTTTTATTAAACTAAAACCAAACCAAATTTGATCGTTTTTTAAAATTCAAAACTAAAACCAAACCAAACCTAAAAAATATCGATTTTTTGGTCGGTTTGGTTCAATTTTCGGGTTCTTATGTGTCACACCTCATTTTTGCCTACACCCCCGGAAGGAATGTATAAAGGAGTGTTTTTCAATTTTAAGTGGCTATCGAAATAGGAATAAAATTCAGAATCGCCACTTGGGAGATTTATGGTGTCCCAAGTCACCGGTTCAAATCCCGAATCGAGGAAAGGATTGACTCTGTTTAATAGTCTGCAAACCAGAAATCTGAGTAAGGAATCTGTTAACTCGGGAGAAGGTGTTAGGCATTCCCGAGTTCCGTGGTTCTAGCACTGTCGCTCAACTGTTATACTCGGCTTAATTATCTGATTTTGGTTCAAGTTTTAAAACCTTTGTGCATTTTTTTTTCAAACCGCTTTTATTTAATTTTAGGAAGGTCGAACGTCGTTTAAAACACCTCTTTGGATCGTGCTACATGAAATGCACCTGTCATCCTAAACATATTTTATTCAACGTTTTAAGGTTTTGATTTGGGTCACATGAAATGCACACCCGAGTTTAGGAAGGTAATATTATCAAAATACGCGGCTAAAGCAACTAACGCGCTTTTAGCTTTTGCGATAGCCATGGAAATTTGCTAAATGACACGCCTCGTATTCTAGGGATTTCAAAATAATCAATTAAATGAGGGCCACACATTTGAGATTTGCTTGGCGCGGTGCACCTCAATTCCATCTTTAAACAAGGATTCAAGACTAATTAATTAAAGAACGTATGGAGTCCTAATGTATTTTGGACCAAACTCATATTAATGATTCAATAAAATTAAAAAAAACTCGCAAGAAACTGCCCTAAAATGATTGCCAAATGACCACTGTTGTGGACTTAATGCGTGCAAACACTAGACTCCAAGTGAAGCCCAGCCTGGCAGCTCTATCGTGGAAGAAGACTGCAATTCGCAGTCAGGCCCAGAATTGATATCCCAAAAACGCGATCCATCACAGGCATTGAAGCAAAAATGCAATGTTTGAATTTGAATGTAGTAATCACTGCTACAATGTGCGTTCAAATGCATTTGAAACCTTACATTTCACACACGGATTCTAGACAGCCTTACATGCAATAACACCTCTCACACATTAGTCGTCAACGACCAAACTCAAAAACAGCCATCACTTGTATTAGAATATGAATGCAACTATAGCCCTTGAACAAACTTGAATTTCCAGTCATTTCTAAAAAAAAGATACTCAAGAACTGGGACTGGCTAGAGAAATTTACTAATTCCGAAATCGAACATCTACAACCATTTGACAACCTTATGGATTCACACGACAAAGACATGAGAATAAAATTGAATGATTATAGGGGTTCAGCTGTTATTCAGTTATACAACTCCTAACACACTTCATGCAAGCACGTGCTAAATCTGTATTTACAGTTTATTCTAACAACAACTAACCCAGGTAATTTTCGTAACCAAGTAGGCATGCTCAAATTGAGTAAATTAGCTACTGCATCTTGACCAACTGTATTCGACACAAAATCCCCCTTTAAAACATCAATTGCAGGAAGATTCAACCCACAATAGAACTGAAAATAACAAATTAAAGTTCAAGCGCAGCACGACCCTAACAGTCCATTTACCCATGAGCTTCCATTTACAATTATAGAGCCCAAAAATCGAAGCAGTCATTCAAACGACCTAACAACCCTAAACCATTGAGCATGAATAAACAGACTAATATATTTTGAAAGGAAAATATTGAATTACTTTAGGACAGGAGAAATTAAGGGCATAAAATAGCAGGAGCTAATGGAAGTTCAGCATTAACCAATACTTTTGTTCTAATTCAAACCCAAATTATCAACTCTGTACAGAGATTCAGTCTGGTTCTAACTTGTAGCACCCTATTTGTTAACAATTATATGAGGAAATACCTAGAAATTAACAGAAGAAACAAAAGTGAACAAACAGTAGCTACAGCCGAGCAAAGATAGCAGAAATCAGCAGGGAAAAGCAATGGAACAATGATTCCCAGCAAAAAAACCAACTCAAATCCAGAAAATAGTGCACAATAACAACAAAATCAACCAGAACTTCAGGCAAACCTCTCGAACCAAACAAATCAAACCCTTTGAGCCCCCATATGGATTAGAAAAAGGTTTCAGGGCATGAAGACTCCAGAAATCACAAAGGGAAAAGGAAATTTCAATGGAACAGTCCAACTTTTTTTCGTTTGCTTTTTTTCTTCTTCTATTTTTAGCCCTTCAGGTCTCTTAGCTCTTGGGTCTGCCTTTCAGTGCAAGAAAAGATGCCTTTATAGGCAAGAAATTAGGGCAGCCTCAGCTTGCATTTTGCCCCCTTTCGAATTTTATTTTTTGTTTAAGAGTCCTTTATTTAAGTTTTAGAACTTCAAATCAGTCCCCCTCCCCAGCTTCCTAGAAGCTTCCTTTTCGGTTACAGAGAGATTCTTCACTTACAATTCCCAAATCACCCTTAAAACCCCCTGTTATTTACCCCTGAGGCCAGGCAGAACCTGGGTCAAATTGACCCAATGGTTTGAACCCCAAATAAATGGTCAGAATTAAACCCAAGGCCCAAACAAAATTAAAAAAAATTCATTCAACTAAATCGATGAGAAGTAGAAAAGGGAAACAATTAAATGACTTCAAAATCAAAATCTACACTAAGCGACTGATTTATTTTTTAAGCTAAAATACTAAACCGGAACTGAATTACCAAATTAAAAAAAGACTAACCTAAGTTGATTATCAGAAAATATCATAAAAAAATAGAGAACATCAGTTGAGAACTTAAAAAAAGAAAACTAAAAATTAAACAGAACAAAAATGTACCCCAAATTAATCTAAAGGGAGAGACTAAGCTCGAAACTCTTTGATCAATTTCAGACGGAGGACAGGTCACTCAAACAGTCATAGAAAGAAAGAAGAAGAAGGAGAGACGAAATGAGCAATAACGGACAGAAAAGGAAAAAAGACTCACCAAGTAAAACTCGAAGTCAACACTGGATAAACTCGAAGCCAACACTGGAACCTTCAATTTAACGAAATTGATGCTAATCACTTGTTCTTTGTTAAGAACAACTGAATAGCATCGATTTTGCGTTGAATCGAGCTTCAAAACGTGAAAATCGGAAATGTAGGCTGATGTATGCCGCATAAGCGATTTGGGGTTTTAGGTTTCATCCATTTGAATCAAGATTTGACGGAATCTAGGGTGATTCGAAGGGAACAAAATAGAGATTGGGGAATAGGGGGTGTGAGGGTTCCAGGGTGTTAGTTCGAAGTGATTTGGGAGAAGTCAAGTTTTAGTCTGATTTTCGATTGAAGATTCGAGAAACAGGTCTGGGATTTGAGAGAAACAGTTTGGGGTTTTGGAATTGGGAGGTGGAGAGGAGTCAGGGGTGTAAATTTGGTAGGGTTTGGACGTCGGCTGCCACCGTGGGCGATTTCCGGCGGGCGGCAGGCGGTGGTTTAGGGCGGGGCTAAAGGGGGGTCTCTGAGATGGTGAGAGACGAAGAGGAGGGGGGGGGGTGCCATTCGGACACTGATATATCAAACGACCCTAGCTTCTGAGCCGTTAGATTAATTAACCTTGACGGCTCAGATCCATCCTAAGTAAAACAAGGTCGTTTTGATTAAGTGGGGAGACTGGACCGGGTCAGGGTGGTTTTGGGCCGGGTAAGGGGTGATTTGGACGGGCATCTAGGTGGATTTGACCCAAAAAATGGGTCTTTTATTAAGACCTTTTGTTTCTTTTCATTTTCTTCTTTTTTTTTCTTTTTAATTTTCAGATTTTTATTAAATACAAATTAAAATAGAAAAACCTGATTTAATTCCAAAACTAAACTAATTGTTTCCTCAAAAATTAATTAAGTCTTAATTTAAAAGAAAACTATGACAAATTCGAAAAGTAAAGATTAAAAATGCAAAGTGAACTATTTTTTGTGATTTTCCTTCATTTTTTGTAATATTAAATAACTAATTATCCTAAAAAAAAAATTTGGTCCTAAATGCAAATGCACTATTTTTGTATTTTCTATAATTAAGCAAAATGAAATGCACAGACAAATGCAAATAATTAACAGAAAATGCCACAAAATCCACAAAAATTGCAAATAATGAAAAGAAATTATTTTGTTTTGAATTTATGGGAGTAATTCATATAGGGCAAAAATCACGTGCTCACAGCTGCCCCTCTTTGCTCGGAAACACAAAGAGTTTTCGTGCAAAGATGAAGTGAGCGGATACGAGCGATTTTTGCCCGTTCGAATACTCCGTAGGAAGCATTTTTAAAAGATTTGACCGCACCCTGCTTCAGAGGTTGCCTACATATCCTTGGTTATAAAGGAATCAGGTCAGTATAGTTCTGAAAGTTTGGTAGCTGGGACTACCATGAAGCTGTGATTTCACTGTTGTTGTTGCTGCTACTACTGCTTACTGAACCCCTTATTACGCCATGTCAAAAATAAAAGAAGCTAAACTAGACTATGATCTATGCTTTACACAATCTTATCTAGATCTTCAAACTTGCTCTTGTATTTCTTGTTGCCTTGTTGTCCTCTATTCTCTCGATAGAATCCTTTTGTTGCCGCCTTGAATTGTAATCTAAGATGTTTTCCTTTTATCTATGTGGATGCCTGACTGCCAACTACACGTTGAGATGCTTTTCCTTTCTCTAAGTTGACACTTTGACTGTTGAACTTGAATGTATTCCTTGCTCTCCAGGCGGGCTCCTGACTGCTGAACTTGAAATGTATTCCCTGCTCTCCAGGCGGGCTCCTGACTGCTGACTTGAAATATATTCCCTGCTCTCCAGGCGGGCTCCTGATTGCTAACTTGAAATGTATTCCCTGCTCTCCAGGCGGGCTCATGATTGCTAACTTGAAATATATTCCCTGCTCTCCAGGCGGGCTCCTGATTGCTAACTTGAAATGTATTCCCTGTTCTCCCGGCGGGTTCCTGACTTCGAACTTGAAATGTATTCCCTGCTCTCCAGGCGGGCTCCTGATTGCCAACTTGAAATGTATTTCCTGCTCTCCAGGCGGGCTCCTGACTTCAACAAAATAGACGAAAAACAAAGAAAGTTTTCTGCCCCAGTTTGGTGGCTGAGTACAGATGTGAGTGTAAAACTAAATCATATTACCAAGTATTACTAAGAATTTGAAAGATAGGTCCCATTATCTAGGGGGTCATGACAACTTTTAATTAAATGACAATTTTTAATCTAAGTTATATCTTCTAAAGGTGTGACTTTTGCTAAATCTTGTTATCTAAGAGGGTCTTTAAACTGCTCTCATTATCCAGGGGGGTCCTGAAAATCAAAGGTCAAATTTTATATTAAGAGTGACAACTTTTATGGCTGAATTATACTACCCTACAATAGAGTTTACGCTAAATGTTGTTATCTAATCGAAATCTTAAAGCTAAGTCCCATTATTCAGGAGGGTCCTGAGAACTCCTAATTGAATCCTATCTTGATCATACAAACTTCTAAACTAGCTTATATTCCTTTGGGATACACTTATGCTAGATTATGCTATTTCTGACCTAGGTCCCATTTTCCATGAGGGTCCTGAAAATCAAAAATCAAACCTGTTTGGCGACTGCCTTTCTCTACGGAAGGTTTCTCCAAAACAATTGAAATTTTCTGCCCCTACTTCAATCAAAGAACATTTTGTCAGTTTAAGATGGTGGTTAGTTGATGGCATTCGTGCTGAAGATCCTTCCACTTCATTGTTTGTTTTGACTATCTTCTCCGCACTGGCCCTAAACCGTTTGACTGACTTTCAAACCCCATGACTTTAAATGACCCGAGTGTTCTATACCCAAATCGTTGTTTCACACCTCTGACCCCTTTAACTGAAACTCTGCATCTCCCATGAAATTAATAAATCATTCTGCCGATGGAACTTTTGCCGGCACTTTATCCCACCTTACACCATGCTATTTTTGGTATGTTTTGGCCATACTGTGCTTTGCAATCTTGAAGCTGGTAGTGAACTTTGAAATTCCTTCTTATTTGCTTAAATATAACTGACATTGGGGAACGTCTTAGAGAAATAAACCCGAAAGAAATAAAATGCAATGACTTTCAGAGTTAAAGATAAGAAAATCCAAAACTGGGAGACTATCTGAAAAGGAAAAGAGAAGAGACTTATCTGAGTAGAGCAGCTGACACCGATGATCATGACATGAAATTTGGATGAATCGGCCCAATCCGCCCAACCAATCAACTTTCAATTGCCATACTTTGTTGCCCCGGAATTTACATAACCTGATTTCTTCACCCAAATCCTGACCTTGTTCATCCTGCGGTGCCTTGAAAGGTTTTCTCCAGCAGACCTCTTTCATCCTTACGGTGCCTGTGAGGGTTTTCACCAATAAGAATCTCTCATTTTGATTTCTCTCAGCTCCCGTCGCCTTACGGTGCTCGTGGAATTTTTCACCAATAAGACTCTCTCATTTTGATTTCTCTCAGCTCCCGTCGCCTTACGGTGCCCATGGGGGTTTTCACCAATAAGACTCTCTCATTTTGGTTTCTTTTCCCTATTCGGACCAGAGTGTTTCCCTTGATACGAATCACCTCTACCTTCTCGACTTGGCATTTCTCGAAGACTAATCGGAAGGTCTTTCTTTGGATCGTAATGTGGCTTTTGGATGGGATTAACAAGAAAAGGTATAAAAGGCTCAAAACCATTTGAATGGGTTCACAATTATAACTTTTGGAATCTGATTTCTAACAACAACCACAACTTCTGCCCCAGTTTCTTGCTTGGGGACTTTTGGATTTTTATTTTGATGAGGCCGAATCGTGAGACTGCCTATGTATCCTTAAAAGGAATCAGGTCGAATGTAGTTCATGTCATAGAGGTTACTTTGTTGTTGTGATTTTCTTTTTCTCTTTCTCTTTTTTGCTTTCTTTTTCTCTTTTTGTTGTTTTTCTTCTTTCTTTTTTTTTCTTTTCATTCTTTTCTTTCTCTTTTTTCCTTTTCTTTCTTTCCTTCTTTTTTTTGATTTTCATTTTTCTTCTCTCCCTTTTTGTTCTTTTCTTTTCTTCTTTTCCTTTACTTATCTTTCACGTTTGTGTTCCTGATCTTTGCTACTGATTCCGAAAGAGAGGTATGAAAGAAAACAAACAAGGTTCAAGAGGGGTGACAAGGGATAAAATGTTTAGATAGCAGAACAAAATGCCTTCGTCATTCCAATATTCGAGACATGCCAAATACAAACAAGTACAATCAAACAAAGAAATCATATATAGTATCTCATGACTACATCAGAATTGATAGCCATCTCCACATATTTCCCTTCTACATCTGTCAAATATAATGGGCCATTGGACAACACTCTAGTTACAACAAATGGCCCCTGACAATTTGGGGCGAACTTTCCTTTTGCAACAACCTGATGAGGAGGAATGCGTTTCAATACTAACTGACCCACTTCAAACTTCCGTGGATGCACCTTCTTATTGTATGCTCTTGCCATTCTCTATTGATACAACTGGCCATGACACACTACTGCCAGTCTCTTTTCATCGATCAAACTTAATTGCTCCAGGCGAGTTTTGACCCACTCATCATCATCGATCTCAGCCTATGCGATAATTCGAAGGGATGGAATTTCCACTTCTGCGAGTATCACTACTTCGGTGCCATACACCAACAAATAAGGAGTCGCCCCCTACTAAAGTACAGACAGTAGTGCGATAACCGAGCAATGCAAATGACAACTTCTCATGCCACTGCCTAGAACCTTCCACCATTTTTCGAAATATCTTTTTTATATTCTTGTTGGCCGCCTCAACTGCTCCGTTCGCCTTAGGGCGGTACGAGGTAGAATTGCGATGTGTAATCTTGAACTGCTGACATACCTCTTTCATCAGATGACTATTGAAATTAGCCCCATTGTCTGTAATGATCACTTTCGGTATCCCAAACCGGCAAATGATATTTGAATGCACAAAATCAACCACCGCCTTTTTGGTTACAACCTTGAATATTTTAGCCTCTACCCACTTGGTGAAATAATCGATGGCCACCAGAATAAACCTGTGCCCGTTGGATGTTGCTGGCTCGATTGGTCCAATGACATCCATTCTCCAAGCAACAAAAGGCCATGGTGCAGACATTGTATGTAATTCAGATGGTGGAGAATGAATCAAATCTCCATGCACTTGGCACTGATGACATTTTCGCACGAAACTGATACAATCTGGCTCCATAGTGAGACAATAATAACCTACCCGGAGAATCTTCTTTGCCAGCATATACCCACTCATGTGCGGTCCACAAACCCCATAATGTACTTTAGTCATGACAGTCGTGGCCTGTTTGGCATCTACACATCTTAATAACCCAAGATCTGGAGTTCTTTTGTACAAAACTCCTCTACTGAAGAAAATTCCACTTGCCAAGCGATGAATCGTTCTCTTTTGATCACCTGTGGCTTGTACCAGATATACTCCTCTTCGGATGTATTCCTTGATGTTGTGAAACCAAGGCTCCCCATCGAGCGCTTCTTCCACCATGTTACAATAAGCATGCTGATCACAGACCTGAATATGCAACGGGTCTACATAAGCCTTATCTGGATGATGTAACATTGATGCCAGAGTAGCCAACGCATCGGCAACCTCATTGTGGATCCTCGGAATATTCCTGAACTCTATTGATTGAAACCGTTGACAAAGATCATGTAAGCATTGACGGTACGGTATGAGTTTTAAATCCCGTATTTCCCATTCTCCCTGAATCTGGTGTACCAGAAGGTCCGAGTCTCCCAAGACCAAGACTTCCTGGACACCCATATCCATCGCTAACCTCAAACCCAGAATGCATGCCTCGTACTCAGCCATATTGTTGGTACAGTAAAAATGAAGCTGGTCTGTAATAGGGTAGTGCTGCCCTGTTTCAGAAATAAGTACCACTCCTATCCCCACATCCTTCATGTTTGCAGCCCCATCAAAGAAAAGTTTCCATCCCGGCTTCTCAACTTGTTCCAACTCATCAATGTGCATAACCTCTTCATCGGGGAAATAAGTTTTCAAAGGGTCATAATCTTCATCAACCGGATTCTCGGCCAAATGGTCCGCCAAGGCCTGTGCTTTCATTGCAGTTCGAGTCACAGAGATGATGTCAAATTCTGTGAGCAAGATTTGCCACTTTGCGAGCCTGCCTATGGGCATAGGCTTCTAAAAGATATACTTTAACGGATCCAAATGAGAGATGAGGTAAGTAGTGTAAGATGACAAATAGTGCTTCAACTTTTATGCCACCCAAGTGAGGGCGCAACATGTTCTCTCAAGATGAGTGTACTTAACCTCGTAAGTTGTGAACTTCTTGCTGAGATAATAAATGGCCTGCTCCTTCCTGCCGGTAATGTCATGCTGTCCCAACACACATCCAAATGAATTGTCCAAGACTGTCAAATACAGAATCAAAGGTCTCCCTTGTTCTGGTGGGACCAACACAGGTGGGTTTGACAAGTACCCCTTTATCTTATTAAATGCTTCCTGACATTCATCTGTCCACTTGACCACAACATTTTTCTTTAGCAATTTGAAGATAGGCTCACAAGTTATCGTGAGTTGAGCAATAAACCGACTGATTTAATTCAATCTTCCTAACAGACTCATCACCTCAGTCTTGTTCTTTGGGGGTGGAAACTCCTGAATAGCCTTGATCTTTGACAGGTCCAGTTCAATACCTCCGTGGCAAACTATGAATCCCAATAACTTTCCAGATGGAACACCGAATGCGCATTTTGCAGGATTAAGCTTGAGATTGTACTTGCGAAGCGTTTGGAAGAACTTTCTCAGATCTCTGACATGGTCAGACTGTTTTATAGATTTTACAATCACATCATCCACATAAACCTCGATCTCCTTGTGTATCATGTCATGGAATATGGTCGGCATTTCCCTGATGTAGGTTGCCCCGGCATTTTTCAAATCAAATGGCATGACCTGATAGCAGTACGTTCCCCATGGCATGATGAATGCTGTCTTTTCTGCGTCTTCTTCATCCATTAAGATCTGGTGGTAGCCCGCATAACAATCCACAAAATAACCAATCCCATGTTTGGCACAATTATCGATCAATATATGGATGTTCGGCAATGGGAAGTTATCCTTGGGATTCGCCTTGTTGAGGTCTCGATAATCAACACACACCCTGGTCTTGCCGTCCTTCTTTGGCACAGACACTATATTGACTAACCAAGTGGGATACCGAGTGACTCGAATGACCTTGGCCTCAAACTGTTTGGTGACCTCTTCCTTGATTTTCACACTCATATCAGTTTTAAATTTCCTCAGCTTCTGCTTGACAGGGGGGAATACCGGATCAGTGGGCATTTTGTGAACCACCAAGCCGGTTCTTAGACCTGGCATGTCGTCAATGGACAATGCAAAAACATCTTTATACTCGAACAATGTTTTAATTATCTCCTCTCTGAGTTGTGGTTCAAGATGGACACTTATTTTAGTTTTCCGGATATTATCTTGGTCCCCTAAATTGATTGCTTCTATATCACTCAGGTTAGGCTTGGGCTTTTCTTCAAAATGGCTTAATTCTTTACTAATCTCTTCAAAGGCTTCATCCTCGTCATATTCCGATTCAACATCACATTCTATTTCTTAAATTACTATTTCAGAACTAGATTGGCTTTTAAGACTGGGCCGAAGATTTTGCATGCATGTCATATCATTGAAGCCAACATAAAAAGAACTGTACAAGGAAAAAAGGAAAACAAAAATAAAACTATCAGGAAGAGAGGAAAAGAGAAATTATATTTCATTGAAATTAAAGACAACATGGTTTATACATCCAAACGGACGGAACGTAGAATCTGAATTACAACCCTGGAATAATCCAGATAAATTGAAAGAAAATCAAAGCAAATTACCAAAACTCCCTCCTGGTGGGGAGAGGAGTAGCTTCCCAATTGTTAGTCTTTGCACCGGGCCCAACAAATTGCACATCCGCTTTGCTAGAACCCTCTCCAGCTTCCAGCACGTTCACATCGGCGAATATCCTCTCGAACCTTTCCATCAAATCTTCATCCACATCAACCACCAAAATGGGAGTCGACATCACTAGGCGCTTTCTAGTACCAGGCTTGACAAATTAACGGGAAAGATGCGGGACTGGCTTTGGAAGGGCCCATGCTCTCTGTTTCATTTTTTGGCTCTTCTCATGTCTGCGACTGTGGGCTTGAACCCCAGACCAAATGTATCCAAGTTCTTAGGAAGAGAAACCGGTTGTACGATACCCTACAGAGATGCACCCAAACCTTTACCCCACACAAAACCATTTTTCAACATTTCAACAGCTACCATGACTGATGCAGCAGATACCCTTGGAGTCAGCACGCACTTCCCTTCAGAAACTTTCTCTACCGCTACCGTGTCAAAAACCTGATAGACCCACGACCCCTTGTCATCTTCAAACTCTATGAATGGAATAATGACATCACTGGGAACACACAAATTGTCTTCGACATGCACAACAATTTCCTGTCTATCCCATTCAAACTTAACCATTTGATGCATAGTGGACGGGACCGCTTTGGCAGCATGAATCCAGGGTCGACCTAACAACAGATTGTAAGAAACAGCCACATCGAGCACCTGGAATCCCATAGTAAATTCAACCGGCCCTATTGTAAGCTCGAGCACTATGTCCCCGACTGAATCTTTCCCTCCACCATCGAATCCTCGAACGCAGATATTGTTCTTGTGAATTCTTTCATCATCCACCTTCAACTTTCTCAAAGTGGAAAGAGGGCAAATATTTGTGCTGGAACCATTGTCAACTAGTACCTGAGTAACCACAGAATCTTCACATTTCATCGACAGATAGAGGGCTCTATTGTTCTCAGTACCCTCTACGGGCAACTCATCATCAGAAAAAGTGACTCGGTTTACCTCAAATATCTTGTTGGCTATCTTTTCCAAGTGTTTTACTGAGATTTTGTCAGGAACGTAGGCTTCGTTTAAGATCTTCATCAAAGCCCGACGGTGCTCGTCGGAATGGATCAATAATGACAGGAGCGAGATCTGAGCCGGTGTCTTCCTTAACTGCTCCACAATGGAATAGTCTTGTACTTTCATCTTTCTCAGAAATTCTTCTGCCTCTTCCTCGGTCACCACTTTCTTCACAAACACTGGATTATATTTTGAGGTCTTAGATTTTCTCAACTCTTTGGGGGCAAAGCATCTCCCCGATCGAGTCAAACTATGAGTCTCACACACTTCTTCTTTAACCTCTTTCCCCTTGTAAGTCACTGTCACTCGTTCATAATTCCATGGGACTGCCTTGCTGTTGACTATCGGTAATTGAGTTACCGATTTGATAACGACAGGGTCTGTGGGGGAACCCTTCACAATTACCATAGGTTTGTTCGTCACTCCTGGCACAACCACTTTTGATCTTTGATGTTTCCCTGCAATGTCACTTGAGGAACCCTTCTTGACCTCCACGGATGGTTCGTTATTTTCCCCATTCAACTTGATCACAGACTTCTCACTTGTTGATTTTTCAAATAGCTTGGCTTCACTAGCTCGAATCATCATGACGGTTTGCGAAGGCTTCTTAGGCTCCCCTCCCTTATGAACTATCTCAATCATATTAGTTTCATGATGGGCCGACAACGGGTTCTGGTTGATGTTGGGTGCCTCCGGGGCTTGGACCTCGATCCGATTAGTATCAATAAGCTCTTGAATAGCTGTTTTCAATTTCCAGCATTTCTCTGTCGTGACCCGGGGTCCATGAACAATACTCACAACTCACCGAGCGGTCAAGATTTTTGGGAGGGGGATTCGGCAGTTTAGCCTCGATCGGATTCAACATACCCAACTGTCTCAGTCGATGGAATAGACTAGTATATGATTCTCCCAAAGGAGTGAAGGTCTTCTGTTTCTACAACATCTCATTCTTAAAGGCTTGATTTGGCCGGAAACCTATCTTAGGGGGATTTCTGTAGGCTTTCGGGGGGTGGATGGGCATTTTGTGGAGCTAGGTATGGACTTTGTGGAGCCGGCGCATGCCATTATGCGTGGGCAGGAGGTTGGGTATAGGTTTGTGCGTGATGGATGGAAAAATGGGGATCGGGCAATGGGTAGTAGTGTTATGATGGACTATATGGAGTGTGGGGGTAAGTTTGGTGGTAGGGTCAAGGCGGGTTGTAGTAACGTGGAATGTTCCTGGATCCAACCCAAGCTCCCGACTTAATTGTAGCAACATCCTCTTTCTTCTTCTTCCTGAGTACACCTCCAGTACTGTTTTGAATGGCCTGGGTGGTCGCCTTGATTGCTGAATAACTCATAATCTTGTTGGACTTGAGTCCTTCCTCAACCATGCCTCCCATTTTTACAACTTCATTAAATGACTTACCTATTGCTGACACCAAGTGACCAAAATAAGTGGGTTCCAAAGCCTGCAAGAAATAATCAACCATCTCGCTTTCTTTCATCGGATGGTCAACCCTCGCTGCTTGCTCTCTCCAACGGAATCCATATTCCCTGAAGCTCTCACCGGGCTTCTTCTCAATCTTTGTCAACAACAGATGGTCTGGAATAATTTCGAGGTTGTACTAAAAATGGCAGGCAAAGCTTGGGCCAAATCGTCCCATGTGTACCACCTATTGTGATCTTGTCTGGTATACCATTCTAATGGCGATCCACTCAAACATTGGCTGAAATATGCCATCAGCAATTCATCTCTTCCACCTGCTCCTCTCATCTTGCTACAAAATCCTCTTAAGTGTGCTACTGGGTCACCATGCCCATCGTACAGATCAAACTTGGGCATTTTGAACCCCGCTGGCAATTGAACATCTGGGAACAGACATAAATCCTTATAGGCCACACTTACTTGACCTCCCAACCCCCTCATATCTCGGAACGACTATTCTAAGCTTTTGACCTTTCTGATCATCTCTTCATGCTCGAGATTTTTGGGTGGCTTGTCGGTCTCTGCCGGGAGATCAAGATGAGGGGTTCAAGAATATGGTTCTAAAACTTTAAAGGTGGGTTCAGGGGGATAGTACTGGTTGTCGTGAGTTTGGAACAGGGGTTCACTAGAAGATCGGTTGTAATGTAACAGGTGGAGGTGCCACAAAAACAGGTGTAATTGGTGGGGGAGGGTATGGGACTTGTTTGGGTGGTGGAGCTTGAGAAGTATGGGAAGTGGCGCCATGGCATTGTTGGTAGAGGGAAAAGGCTGGAGATGAGTTCACAGTGGGAGGCTCCGGAGGTTGGGCTGATGGTGGGATATAAGCAGGGTTGGCGGGATAAACCGGTGGTGGATGCCCCTTGGCCCAGGCTTGGTACATTTCTGCCATCTACTGCTTTAACTTATACATCTCTTCCCTCATTGCATTAACATCTAGCTCTTCCACCTCTTTTGACGGGTCAACAATACTTGTCTCCGGTTCTTGGTTGGCCATATTCAGCCTGTCTTTTGATCGGGTGTTGTATGAGTGGGTTGCTAGAATACCAATCAACTAACCACCTGCCTAAACTCAATACATCAAACAACAACCTTGTTAGCGATTAGGCTTTAACAGATTGGCAACGCACATTGGGCATGAATGCACCTAAACAGTTAACCGTCTCTATTATGTATTTGATCGGTTGCATGCGTCATCCCGGCCTTTTCTTACTTTTAATTGCAAACTTCCCCCTTTTTCTTTCTTTTCATTTCCTCCCTTTCACTCTTGCCTCTGTTCTCTCTTTGTTTTTATTCTCTCTTGATTTCTTATTTTCTCTCTTTTCTTTCTTGTTTTTCCGCTCTTTTCTTTTGGTTATGGTCGAATTCTATGGAGACTGCCTGCGTATCATGACCCCACATGAATCAGACCAAGCATAGTTCTTGGAGATAAGTGTGAAATAAAACATTTTTGGGATTTTCAGTTTTCATAAAAAAAAAACAAATGCTTCCATTACAAAACTCAAAACTAACAAATTCCAAAAGACTAACAGATTTCGATGCAAAGATGAAATACAGACTCCGAAAATAGACTATCATACTCCAACAAAGAAAATACAGACTCAAAAACAATTTGACGGACTCTAGCAGAAAGAAAATACAAACTCAACATGACTGACAGACGCTAACAAAAAAGGAAATACAGACTCAAACGGAAAAATCATGAATACATCAATGCTCCTGGTGCCCGCAGGACATCATTCGGTCTCGTCGCGGGCTTATATGCAAGCTCCCTTTGAAGTCGATCCAAGTCGTTCATTATCTATTTAACAAATGTCATTGCTGCTGCAAAGAAGGTAGTGCGAGTCATATCCTCACAGATCTGGCACTTCATAACGATGTAGTCGGCGATGCTTCTAATTCTCTCTCTTATGGCACCTTTTTCCTATAGCAAAAGCCCAATCTGCTGGGCCCTGGCTTCCAAAGTTTGCTCAGCCGCATGATTTTGCTCCTGAAGTTGTTGCAAATCTATTTCTAATTGTGCCAATGCTGTATAACAATGTTCCCTTTCAACCTTGAAGTCTTTTGCCTATTTGATCATTTTGTTTTCCGTGGCGATGACCTTTTTCTTTAACCCTGTGACCTCATCGTCGTACTTTTCTTTCAACTGCTTAACTAGGCGTACTTGTTCATCTGCGTTTTGAGCCAATTGCTTTCGAGCCTTGGCTAGTTCGCTTTCTGCTTTGTTCAAATCAAAACTATAGTCATTTACTTTCTGCCTTAGGTTAGCTATGAGTTTTTCATCTCTGTCACTGCAGGCTGGATTTTCTGCAGCTGTTTTCATTTTTTGAATTTGGGCTCGTGGGCCTCATTTTCTTTGGCTAGCTTTTTCTTTTCTCCTTCATCCGTCGCGACTTGCAAGCTATTCTTGAATTGAAGTTCTCTGACTTGGTTTTCCAGTTTGCTTATGGTAGCCCTGTACTCGTTTTCTTTGGTCAGCCAGTCCCATTGCACTTGTGCTCTGTCAGTGAATTGTTGGACATGGGGTTTTTTTGCGGGCCTTTCGAGCTCATGTTGAATTCGGGATCTTTTACCCTACCAGGAAGTATAATTAGGCTCTACCGCGCCTCTGGATAGATCTCGCACTTGAGTATTAGGCCCTAAGAATCTGCACTAATGCCAAACCTGACGCACTTTTTCTTCTGGGAAGGCAGCCTTTGGGTCTAACTCAATGACTTGCCGACTCAAATCTTCATTATGTGGGATGGTCTGGTATCGGCCTAACTGACGTAGGACTTTGTGCGGAGCATAATGATGGATACTCCAAAGACCCATCAATAGCAAAAAACACACCTCAGCCGACATATAGATTACTTCGTTGACCGAGAGCCAACCGAATGTCCATTCGATCTTATTTGCGGTCAAAGATCTCAAATAAGCATGCCATGCTTACGTACCATCTGGAAACTCATAACCCTCTACTCGCTTTTCATGTTTTTCAATGAACTCGAGGCCAATCATACCGCAATTGAAGTATCCGGGACGGTGGCAAAGGTGTTCCTCCATCCATATTTGTAACAGCATATTGCACCCTTCAAAGAATTTCGCTCCTTCTCGACAGAGAGTGAGAGCTCGGTAAATTTCTGCCAAGATCAGCGACACTATAGTCCCATTTGCCTTTTTCATCATAAAGTCGGCTATCCCTACTAGCCCCATCTCTATGTTCCCGTCTTTTCTCGGGTAAACCAAAATGCCCAGGAACGCCACTATGAAAGCTAATCCTCTCCGAGCTTCCCACTTGTCTTGATTTCCAACGTGAGTAAGACCGGTATCTGGCATTTTGAAGCCACGGGGATTCCCGTAATGTCGATACAGAAAGTAGAAGGTACAAAATCATTTGGCCAAATTTCCGTCTCGGATGTCCCGACTGATGCTTAACAAGACAAAAATTTGTGAGGGGTCACTGTTCTTGGTGCTACCGGGTATTGACTTCTAAGATTCCCCTCAAAACCGGCATATCCTGCTATCTCTTCCAGTGTAGGAGTTAACTCGAAATTCGCAAAGTGGAACACATTATATGCTGGGTCCCAAAATGGTATCAAGGCCTCAATCACGTCTTTTCCGGGCTTAACCTTCAAGAGCCCAATAAGACCGCCCAATGCTTTTGACAACTTTTCTGCTGTTGCCTCCCAAATCATGCCACCACATATGTAGCTCCAAAGGGATCTCTTCACGGACTGAGAAAGGTTCATTTTGATTTGTGCTTATCATGCACATTTATTAAGGTGATTTTAATTGAAAGAAAACCATGACTCATTTTGACTTAAGAGAAATGACCATTTTTCAAAATTTTCACAAAACATTCGGCCTTGCCAACGTGGCCTTTCAGCACTTCGAAAACGAATATTTTACGGCTGTGTCGGCTAACCAGCCAAAACCTTTAAAAGTGACCAAAAGTGGGTGTTCTTACAAAAACAGTCTTCCGGCACCCTTTTTAGGGACATTCAACTATTTCTGACAAGAATGGCATCACCCTAATTATTTTCAAATTAAAGTAAAATTTTTGGGCTTTTGGGCTATTTTTGCAAAAAGGAAGTTGGACCCGATGGGGGTTGCCTACGTATCTCACACCCTATGAGAATCAAACTTGCGTAGTTCGGGCGAATAAAATAAACTATTTTTGAAAACAAGACTCTCCCTTTTATTTA